>NC_139842.1:22736061-23096061 GCF_963691815.1 Echiichthys vipera
ATTTCTCAGCGAGGGAGAAAGAGTAGACGTGTTTCAAGCCCCTTCTCTGCGTTTAAAAAAAAAAAACTTTTTATGTGGGAAAATCATGTTAAACTAAATATTTATTATAGCAAAGTATTATTTCACATACTTTAAAACATGTCTGGAGTGAGACTATAACGTTCCAATTGATGCTCTTTTTCAGGTTCATACTTTTTATATTATTATATATTATAGTATTTTGTGTTTCTACTAGAAAATGTTTAAACACATTAATCTTCTCATCCTGTGAGTCTGAGTGCACACGCTTTCTCCCTCCGTCTTAAACACTCAACGATATGAGTGCTATCAATCTTCTCATCGAACTCTTGACCAAACCGCATATTTACCAAAATGAAAAACTATTCCTGTACAGCCACATTAGTAAGAGAACACATTGAACCCGGGATGATTGGAGGGATAATTTTCTGAAATGCATTTCCCTCAGTCCCATTTTTAAATCACACTGCTGTTTTGCTCAAGTGTCTGTCTGCAGCTGATGACTAATGTATGTTCATCTATTTATGAAAAACCCTGCTTAGACATTGGCTCATAGCTGTTTCCTGGCAGATGATGAATTTGTGTAATGTCAGTGGGTTGGTCTGAGATGATAAATGCTTAAAGGATAAATTGACATACCATGAAACTTATATGTTTGGGGAATCGAGTCATTATATAGATGTATTGAGCAAATAAAAGATTTGAGAGCTGCCACTGACAGAAATATTTTTCAGAAAGTGATATGTGTCTCAAAGTGTCTCTTTCTCTGTCTCCCTCCTCAATGTTTCCCTCTACAGGTACCTGATGAATGTGACGTTTGAGGGGCGTAATCTGTCGTTCAGTGAGGACGGATACCAGATGCACCCCAAGCTGGTCATCATTCTGCTCAACAAGGAGAGACAGTGGGAGAGGGTGAGAAAGACATAGGAGAAAGAAGGAGCAAGTGTGTGCTAGCGTGTGTGTGTGTGTGTGCATCTATATATTGAGCTGTATCCTGTAAGTACAGTACCTGATTGCTCCACGGGTATCCGTCTGTCTATCTGCATCTCTTATCTTCAGATTTCTACTTTTTAAGCATTTTAAGTTTTAAGCTTTCTAGGCGCTACTCTGATTAGATATTATCAACTCTGCGAAGGTGCCTTTACGCAATACGCTGCAGCACAAGCTCTAAGGTGGAGATGTAGTAAGAATGCTTGTCTGTTCATTAAAAGGGGAGGCTATAATATATTTATGCAATAACTCACGACAGGCTATGGTATGTAATTATATCGAAGCTAAGGGCATTGTCCGTCTGTCTGATGTGAGCTATTGCTTTTATAAAACATCACCCCGTTTGGCAATATGAAAGCTATAGAAACGTTCCAATTTATATTGATTTTTTAAAATAAACAATAGTGTCGTCCCCCCCCCCCCACACACACACGCACACACACACACACACACACACACACACTTCTGGGCTGGCTGCCTGCACAGACCGAGTCGGTTGTTATGAAAGTAGGCTACACCAGCAGGTAGCATTCATCAAAGTTACACAATAACACAAACAAACTAACCAATCAAGACCAGTGGTTTGACCTCCGTGTTCTTTGGGGTCAAATGACTGTTATTGTCAAAGGAGTCTGGTGGCTTTGAAGAGAGGACAGATAATGACTGCAGTTCCTCGTCACAAAGGGCCGTCTGACAGAAGGTTATTTTCTCAGACCTGGAGTCCTACTGAATTGTGCAAAGGCATCAGACGTCACAGCCGTTGTATGTGGTTAGTATACCACAGCTATGAACCAATAAGATTGCTTGATTTGGGCTACCTGTTTTATAATACCCATTACGTATCTAGTAATTTAAAAAAAAACATCGTTCCATTTGCATGTGCTGCACTCAGAGCCTGTCTGCCAGAAAACAGTTGTTTTGTCAGCAGTTTTTACGGAAAAGTGTCTCTCTGTAAAAACAAATCACTGATGTAATACTGGGTCCATGTAAGTGTTCATCTAATGTACCTGAATACAAGGTAGATTGAAGAGCATACTGACCATGGTTAGTGGAAGCAAAAAGACATGCTTTATAGGAAACCATTTTCAGATAAGAAAAATAAACTGAGAAAAAAATGCACATACAGTATACACTGCATGAACTTCCATTAAAAATGACCTCTGTAACAGTCAGAGCTGCAGCTACTCAGACATAGCAAAAAAAGTCGGAGCTTGTGGTTGGATTTGCTTAAATAACCACTTTTTGACTTCTGTCTTCTGTAGTCCAGTGAGACAGGTTGATATGGTGGCTGAGCCATGGTGCCGTTGACTTCAGATGCCCCATTTATCAAAGCAAGTGTAGAACAAGTTCTAAATGTTTCAAACAAGAACATGAGTAGTACCAAACATGTGTACGAACCCACACCTTCATGCAGACAACAATGGCATATCTCACCCTTTTTACGTCAATCTGCTTGTGCACGCACAGGCTCATTAAAGTGTTATTCCGGCGCAAAATCACCCCATGGTCCTTTTTGGCACTTACATACATCAAATAAGCCATCAAGACAGTTTTTTTCGTGTATGCGTTATTAACGGAGAAATCCGGAGGGTCGCTTACATTCGGACGTGGCTAACACTGATTAGCTCGGGGCATTACAGTCTTTTTTAACCACTAATACTGCTCAAAATAACAGCAAACCTCTGCAGTAGCATGAGAAGAGTCCCTACACAGAAAACAAAGCAGCAACAATGTAGTTAGTGAACCCAGAGTTTATTAAAAGAGTGTTTTAAAGACTTACCTACTGGCCCCTGTACCAGCTCCTCTCATAGTAAAGTCCATTCAAATGGATTACCAAAGTCAATCCCAAAGGAAGGAGCCCATTGGTGCTTTATTTTATGTGTAGGGACTCTTCTCATGCTGCTGCAGAGGCTTGCTGTTATTTTGAGCAGAATTAGTGGTTAAAAAAGACGTTTTAATGCCTTCACCGTACTGCCCCGAGCTCCGGGATTTCTCTGTGAATAGTTCATACACGAAAAAAACTGGCTCTTTGGGTTATTTGATGTATGTAAGTGCTGAAAAAGACCATGGATGATTTTGCGCCGGAGATATGCTTTAACACACAGAGATGCCCCGAGAATGCCAATTATGGCCAAACACATCCCTTTGAGTCCCAGTACCCTTAATGTAGAGTTGTATGTTGTGGACAAAAGGATCAACCAAGAAAGATTAAAACAAAAAAACATCAAAAACAATGAAGTTCAGATACTGGAGCATTCTGGGAGTAGACATGTGGGAAAGCTACCCAGACTCACGACACAAGTCCTGTTCTTTTTGTGTTCCTGCATTTTCAGTAGTTTTATTGTATGTGCATTGTCTTCATCAAAAAAAATATATGAAATTTTCCTTTTTAATAGTAACTCTGCGCTAAATCATCTTCCACACAGAAACGTATGAGTTAATTATTAATGCATGCTGAAAACAGTCAAAGGTCATGAACAGGTCCTCTGGATCTGTTATATGGAGCTACAGGTGCTCAGTGATGCAGTCCTGAACAACCAGACAAACAGAGAAATAGATTCATTCTGACAGAGATGACATGCTTTTATTGTTTAAAGTCTATCCATCATTCGTATCAACAGTGAGGCTGATTTGTGTGTCTGTCATTGAGGGTTTTACCTGTGTAAGCCATAAAGATCAAATTTGGCACTTTTGAAAAAAAACGCAAACAAATTGCAACTTCAAACAGTCATGCCCCTCAGGACCTTATACGGATGTATTGTCACAAGTTTAAATATCAAAATTTGAAGCGTGAGTCCCTCTCCGACACAGCAGCGACCTCATAGGCACTCTTACTGTGTAAACGGCAACTTCCGGTCAGAGAATATAAAAAAAAAAAAAACAGGGTTTGTTACGTTTCTGTCTTCTAGTGATTTTATAGTTTGTCGTTATAACAAGGAAAATGAAAAACATGTTGTATTTTAAAACGAAGATCACATAACCACTAATCTGTTTGTGTATTGAAAATCGAATGGCCAAAAGGTACACAGACCTAACTACTACTGTATAACAGTTTTCACGTGTAGACTATCATTATGTGTTTGTTTTAATGTCGCAACTTCATCTGCCCAATAAAATGGACAGTTTCAGTAGGCTTTGTCGTTGTTTACGTACCTTTTGATTTATTTCAGCCGTTAGTTTCACCATTCCGTAGAGAAGCGTTCAAAGACAGCTGGGCATGAGAGATGATAGTGCTTTTCACTGATTGGTCATGGGAAGTGAAAATGTCATTTTCTGCAACAATGTTATGATAAGTGTGGAGTTTACATCTTACATCTGCGTGGTGCAACCAAACATCGCCACAACTGTAGTGTCAAACTAGTTTCAGTGTATGGTGTGGTGTGGCAACACATGTGAATGTGTGACTTGATCAATAAGAACACACACTTGAATCAATATATATAATATGTATACATGCTCAGTCAGCTTTCCTCACATACAGGAAGGTTAAAACTGTGTCGTACAGATGGAGAAATAGATAGAAAGGATTCTGTAGGGACAGCCGAGGAGAAGGTGGGAGTGCAGATGGGGCAACAACAACCCTGAGTCATTCTCCGAATCAACAACCTTAAATGAACTTGATGCTCCGCGCCACCTGCAAAGTCACCAGCCTGCATCTGTGTTTCCTTCTGCTCCCCCTCCATTGTGTCTGTGTCCTGCAGTCTGACTCTTTTGACTCTGCCTTTTCTTTATTCTCAGTGTTTCTCTCTTTCTTCTGCCTCTCTAATCTATATTCTGTCCTCTGATCAG
Organism: Echiichthys vipera; assembly: GCF_963691815.1. Lineage (NCBI taxonomy): Eukaryota > Metazoa > Chordata > Actinopteri > Perciformes > Trachinidae > Echiichthys > Echiichthys vipera. The sequence continues at coordinate 22,740,859 of NC_139842.1, forward strand.
AGAACAAGGTGAATCGTTCCCCCCTGTCTCTCTCTCTCTCTCTCTCTCTCTCTCTCTCTCTCTTCTCTCTTTCTCCCCTTGCAGTCTGCACCACCCCTTCTCTTTTCTTCCCCCTCCTTCTCCCGCTCCCTCGCTCATGTTTAATTCTTAGCTTGACTTCCAGCTGAACCACTTTTCTTGGATCCTAATGAGTTCCAGCTCCTACAACCATGCTTCCACTGCACCTTTGAAGTAGTGTGAAAACTCTGTAGTGTCCAGTCCGGTTTACTCTCCTCCGGGCGGATTTTAACCCTTTTCTCTCCTCCTCCCTCTCTCTCTCCTTCTCGTCATCCCTGTTTCTCTCACTGGTTCCCGCTCGCTCTTTTTTTGTCCAGATAGAAGAAGGCTGCATTGTGCCTCAAAGATATAAAGCCTTAGATTGTCCACTCCAGGCAGCCTCGGCAAGTTTGTGTTCTCTGGAGTGCCTTAGTGTGTGTGTGTGTGTTTGTGTGTGTGTGTGTCTGTGTGTGTGTGTGTGTGTGTGTGTGTGCGTGCGTGCATGTGTGTGTGTGTGCGTGTGTGCGTGCGTGCGTGCGTGCGTGCGTGTGTGTGTGTGTGTGTGCGCACATTTACATATTTAACAAGTGTGCTAACTGGACTTTACACTCGCTGTCCTTCCCTCTCTCATATTACGGTGTGTCTAATTATATCATGATCCATTTCCACCCACATGTTTCTCTTGAAGAAAATTCAGTGCAAAAAGGGACAGGGCACAGGCGGAGTCTCCAGGTATGGTTTCAGATGACAATCATCTGAGGGACATTTACTAATTGATGATGCTAATTCATTGAAGGGCCCTCCAGACCTACAGCTGGACACTCCTCTACAGAGGAGGGCCTGCATTTTGCATCTGAAAGAGCTCCATCCCCGGCTTTCCTTCTCTGTCACACAGACACTCACTTGACTTTCCCTCTGCACATGTAGCTGTTCCTCATATCTCTCTTTTTTCCTGCTTTTAATCTCTCCATACAATTCTCTCCCCCACCCTCTCCTCTTGATCTGAATTCTGCTCTTTCCCCGGTTTCAGTCTCGTCCTTCAAGTTAACCTTGCTCTCATTCTCCCTCTCCTCTCCTTTCCTCTCCTCCCCTTTCCCCCTCTCCTCTCCTCTCCTCTCCTCCCCTTCCCCCCTCTCCTCTCCTCTCCTCTCCTCTCCTCTCCTCTCCTCTCCTCTCCTCTCCTCTCATCTCCCCCCCTCTCCTCTCCTCTCCTCTCCTCCCCTCTCCTCTCCCCCACACTAACTTTCTACATCACTTCTGCGTGTTATCACCTGTTATTAAAATGATCCTGTTCATTTGCTACATTATTGTCATTTTATTGACAGATGGACTAATCACAGTTTAACTCAGAAAACAGAAAACGAAGAAGTCAAACACAAATTAGCGTGAGATGTTTTTGTGTAACAATCATTCAAAGTCTATATTGCTTTTCCATGATGCTGTTTGCAGTTAGTTTTGATGGACTGAACTCACTTCAGGGTGGGATTTAATCTTATTCTCTTCTTCTTTTGTATTTTGCTGATACATCTGGTAGCATTTAGTCGATGGGCCACTTGTGCAGACTTTGAGTGTCCATGGTTGCAGTTAACCCCCTGGTAAAACACGAAGAGTGCATTTCTTGAAAAAAAAACAAATTTATAAGGCAATCTGAATGTTTTTTTGTTTTTTGTCCCTACAGGTGGGTAAATGGGAGAATGGTTCCCTGTCCATGAAGTACCACGTGTGGCCTCGCTATGAACTATATGGGGGGGCAGCAACCAGGGAGGATGACCACCTGTCCATCGTGACGTTGGAGGAGGCTCCGTTCGTCATTGTGGAAGACGTAGATCCACTGAGCGGGACCTGTATGAGGAACACTGTGCCCTGCCGGAAACAGATCAAAATGCTGTGAGAATGAGAGCTCAGATATACCGGGTGTCAGAGAGAATGCATGTGAAGTATGACATTATTGAACACTGAACTCAGCACATATAGAGACTCACAGATGAACCTACTGCAGCACTCCCCGAAGTAAAAAGAGGAAATGAAAAAGAAAACTCTGCCTAAATTTTGCCTGTAATTGACGTTAATCTCCCAAGACAGCTTTACACAGCCAGAGGTAGAATCAGTTCACACTTCATTGGTGCGAGAGTGACAGTGCCAGAGACACCAAAACACGGCATTTCACAATCCATGCAAATTCAGACACAAGTACATATTTGATTCGATAATTATCCGTCTGTCTGTTTGCCTGTCAATGCAGCAATGAGACGAAGGATTCAGGGATCTACATTAAGCGTTGCTGTAAGGGATTCTGCATCGACATCCTGAAGAAGATTGCCAAGCAAGTGAAGTTCACCTACGACCTTTACCTGGTCACTAATGGCAAACACGGCAAGAAAATCAATGGAACATGGAACGGCATGGTGGGAGAGGTGAGGCGATAACTTCCGACATCTGTCTGTTACTGCAGCTTAGCTTTTTTTTTGGCAGTAATATACAGTATTTGTCATATATTGTACATACTAGCACCCAATTCTGAAAGCCTACTAAATGGTCAGGCAGGAGACGGCTGCCAGATTTAGCATCCTTGTTGTGCTTGTTGCGGTCGTGCAAGTGTAAATGATATGACAGACTTGTTAGCAGTTTGTTGGAAAAGCGTCCAAATGAAGATTACACTTAGTTCACACTTTGCAACACCATCTTATCATCACCGATGTTACCGCTGTTGAAAAGGTGGTTTTAAGACACTTGGACTATCAGAGTACATTGCAGAAAGACATCAGGAGGCAAAGAAAGGAGGATGACTGGTCCGAAATACAATGACATGAGAGCTGACCCTTTGTTTCTTAAACATGCAGATTCCTCTCAGATCATATTGACTTTCTCTCAATCCAAACAACCTTTGGACACTTTCAGTAGTCATTTATTTTTGACCTTGTTCACTTTGAAAATCCATTAACTTAATAGCTTCTAATTTAATCAACAGTTGGTTTTAAAAAAATTGTTTTATTAACATTTTTATGGTTCTCTTGTAAAGTTAATAAATTGTATTTATCTGTATTTATGTCAACAGTAACTAAAAGTGAACAATACAAAGATTATAAGTCTCTCATTTTGTACAGTAATTCAATAGATTTTCATGTTTTTGCTTTGACATCATTTCTTTTAACTGTCATCCCTCCCAAAAGTGATTGATTTCAGACACCCTTTAAATTTCACTGTCACTTTTCATACGCTTTCTTTGTAAATTTGTCACATGACTGCCAAAGTGATTCATTTAGTCTTAAATTCAGAGGCAGTTTGTTAAATCCAATGCTTTCAAAGGTTTCAACCCTTTAACACAGTATCCAAGACGTGTTTCAAATTCTTACCACTGCAAATAAAACCTTTTTTTTCCATCTTGCAGCTGAATTGCACATTTTTCGGTTAAATACCTATGTGCTCGAACACTGCAAATAAGACAAAGCTCTGTGCTCGTAGCCACAGAGTCATTGCCATCACTGTGCCATCACTGTGAAGAAGGGTCAAAGAGCAGACAGAGCTACAGTCTGTGTTCACCTCTTTGTGCCCAATGAGCTGTGCTATATTTAGCTTCCATAGGAGCTACCTGAAGGGTTCATTTCCTCGCTCAAGTGTGTTTTCATACCTTGAATTATGAGCGTTCCTTTCCGGGTCAACACTGTGCCCAACAGGCCTAACACTTATGTCAGATGGGCTAAGCACCTCACCCAAGGGTGCGTACAGTTCAGTCAGCTGCAACAATTCACATTGGGCTCTAAACATTCCCTAATCGCCATTGGTCCTGAGGTAAGGTCGTTGTCAGTTCTCATACTTCAACCTATAAGAGAAAGCTGCAGCGTTGCTGTCTGACTTTGGCTTTTTCTTAATAAAGGAAAAGACAAACAGATCAATAGAAGCCCAAAGGTCACAGGTTAGAAACATGCGCTGTAACTCTGTGTGTGGACAACCTTCAGAGGTCACAGACAAGATTATGTGTCTTTTTCTTCATGCGGTAAATCTTTTGCTTTTCAATTTACATTATACTGACCCATTTAATCTATTATAGAAAGCCATTGAAGTCACCCTGCCAGTGTCTTTAGTGGGCACTGAGCTGAAAGTGTGGTCACCATAAACTCTCGCCCTGACTAAAAGCGCCGTAATGTGCCGTCTCCTTCTCTCCTCCGCAGATGAATGGTCATTAAGAGGAGGGAGGGAGGCATTCATCTCAGCAACTGACGCACGCACTCACTCACACACTCACACACACACACACACACACACACACACACACACACACACACACACACACACACACACACACATACACACACACACACACACACACACAAACACAAACACACACACACATACACTCACACACACACACACACACAGACAAGGGACACTTATGCATGAATGATCAAAGAAATAAAAGAATACAAGCATGAATGCAGACACATGGACACAGAAAGGCACACACACACACCAAGACTGTTTCTATCCAGTATGTGCCTAGAGGACAGACTCGTAATGTCAATTTATCTTTCCCTCTCTCACACACACACACGCTTCACCGTATATCTGCTGTATCTGCTGTATCTAAGAGAACCAATCCGTGTCCTTCTCAAGTTGGAACAAAGCCAAAACTACAGTATATCACACACCCTTAATGGACCGAACACACACACACACACACACACACACACACACACACACACTAGAACGTGTCTATGCACACTCATGAACACTCACAGAGATCACTAAGGGCCTTTACACAATTTGCTACAGCTTGAAATGACAAAGGATCAAAAAGTGGGAAAAAAAGGAACAAATCAATGAACGCTCTAAGAAGGCCGACATTTTGTCATAACTTGATTCTGGTGTCACATTTTATAAGCTGCATTGACTTGTGCTGCCCCTAATACTCCTAATCTAAAATATTAGAGGCAATACACTTGATTACATGAGTTTAGCCTCGCTAGCAGAATCACATAAAGACACTTTTTGCTCACACACAGACACACACACACACACACGCATGCACATACCAGCTGAGACACGAACACAAGCGCAGATCCGCACTCACTCATTCTCAATAACACCCACATGGGTCACTTTCATAACACGGAGAGAACAAGTCGTAGGAGGGAGATGGAGAGAGCGAGTGGAGATAGAGGAAGTTAGTACTCTATTGGATGGACTCGCTCTCTTCCCCAGGGAGACATTCACACATTCACATACAAACACGCGCACAGACACACACACACACACACACACACATCCATACTTACATGCTGACAGAACAAACACGGTTGAAAAAGTTACAAATGCGCACACAAGAACCCATGCCAGAAGACACAAACACTTTGAAAAGTGCAGATAATGTGCAGAGTAGATGCGTAATATTCTCCCTGCCTGTAAAGGTCCACTTCACAGGTAGAGAACAAAGGATCACTCCCTTCTCTTTCTCTCTGCCTTTTTCCTTTTATGACTCACTCATGCACACACACAGACACACACACACACACACACACACACACACACACATACACACACACGCACACACACGCATGCACACACACACAAACGCACACACACACTCTAATTCTGAAGCATATACTGGAGATTTGACTCACGCAGTCACAAACGCCTTATTAACTCAGTAAGACAGTCTCGTCCCACTTTACCCCAGTGCTGTAAAATTTGGGGCTAAACAGAGGTACTGAGGGAGGGAGGGAGGCAGGTAGAGGAAGGAGAGGCATTTGGGCTGCTATTTCAAGCAGCCATGACCCACTGTGGTAACCCACTTTCTTCCTCCCGCTTTCTGTCTTTCTCCCTCTTTTCTTCCCTCGGTGCACATCACGAGTGTCCACTCCAAGCTGTGTGTGGAAAGTACGTTGTTCTCCTGCTCTATCTTTGTCCCTTGTCTGTTTCTTTGCTTCACTTTGCTCATTCTAATTCTTTCTCCACTTTTTTAATGTACCCACTTTCCCTTAAACCTGTTCGATCTGCTATTATGTCAGATTTGATTTCCTACATTTCCCAAAATACCTTTTGACAGCTAACAGAGAGAGTGCCTGAATCTGCTGCATGCTTTATACATGGTAATGGAGAAGCGAGAGCAATCGTCACAGCACTGCTAGCTTTCCCCTTTTACTCAGAACAAACTTGTTGCTGAATTGCAGAGGTGGGTTGAAAAAAAATTGCTATTTGGACGTCTTTACGATGGATTATATCTGTAGGATCGCTGAACATTAGTGTAAAGTTATGTGTCTAGACAGAAGATATTGCTTGATTATAAAGGATGACACTGAAATGTAATTTACCCTCGATATATTAGATTGTTAAAAAAGGCTGAGTCACGTTTTTTCATTCGGCCAGTGATATAAGAACAGATCCAACAACAAAATGGTCAAAGAAATGCAAGACACATGGTAAAAACTATTTTCAGCATGTTTGAACAAGCTTAGGGACTACTCTAAGGGTATGCAGCTTCATCCATATCACATTTCTTAACAAGAATCACCCACATTTGGAAAGACTCCCAGCACAATCACCTTCAAATGAACCGATGGCTGTGATCAACTATTTTTATGCTTTTGTTTTAATGCTCTTTTTTTTCACTATAAGCTATTCTTAACTATCTTGATTGGATTTGTTTTTGGAATGTTTTTGTTGTCGCGATAGCAAACAAGACATTCCCCCTCGGGGAAAAGTTGCACTTCATTAAGTGGATGGATGAGGGCTGCTTAAATAATGGATTCTCTTTGTCTTTCCCTTCCATCACTTCTACTAGGTGGTGTTAAAAAACGCCCACATGGCCGTCGGCTCCTTGACCATCAACGAGGAGAGGTCAGAGGTCATCGACTTTTCCGTCCCCTTCATCGAGACGGGAATCAGTGTCATGGTCTCCCGTAGCAACGGCACCGTTTCGCCCTCGGCCTTCTTAGGTGAGGGGCACAGCAGCCAGCTGTCAGAAGTTGGGGGCAGAGATGGGCTGAAGGAAGAACCTTGTTTTTGACATTTTGATACTGTAACTATGAAAGCATATAAGCAGCACTCTTGGAGGATTGTCATCTTTTCCACTCAGCTGGAATGGCATCAGCCAATTGAATGGGCCTCATCTGTTGGTAATGACTACTGTAGATATGAGGCGTTATGGTCCTACTCTACCTCCTAGTTGGCTCAGTAGGCTGTTATCATCTATTCTATTGGTAAGCTAGATCGGCCATCGGCATTGCTCTCAGCTGCTTGATGGCGGTGCTGTGAGATCATGTGGCATGAAGAGCAAGAAAATGTAAGGTGCAGTGACTACAAAAGAATTTAAATAACAAATGGCTTCAAAATTTGTTTGGAAAAAATGTTGACATCAGTTGTCCTACCTGCTGTTTAAGACCTATTTATTATTGGTTGTTCAGAGACGGTGAACTTTGGTTCCAAGTTTCATTGGGTGATTAGAACCTGGTACACCTGTACCTCATTATAATAATAATAATAATGATAATATTCAAATATATAATATAAACCACTCAAGATACAAAGATGAAATCAAGATAGTAAAGGTGTAGATTCAGTCAAATGTGGAAAAAAAAGTCTGTGTCTAACATACGAGCTGCTGTAATACAGGTAAATGCACTTTGGTTTAAACGTTGCAGACCTTTCATCATATTTACATCATGCAGAGTAGGCCACGCTCATTTCCAAATCAATTACTACAAAAAATAGAATCAAACAATATATGCAACAATTAAAACAATAACATATGCAACACCTACTTTTGACTCAAATAGTTTTGATTCTTTGCAACGAGTTTAGCCATTGTTTGAGTTTGATGTAACTGTCTTTTCCCCAGCCCTCCTGACAGACTGACAGTGCTATATGGATATTTGTTAGGTCACGGTTATGTTGACATCCATTGTTACACCTCTAGAAGTAGATCTTAAAGTGATTTAGTGGACACAAGTGATAAGAGGCAAGTTTGAATGCATTTGTATGATGAGGAGCAGCCTGCAGTGCATGATAATATGGCTAACTGTTTATTTATTCTCTTTTTCGCTCCCTGTCTCTTTGCCCTCTTGTATTTCCCACTCCTACTCAATTTCTCTGACTCTTCCTTCCTCTTCTCAATCTGGTGCTGCACATTTGCATATCTCTCTTGCCCTCTCCCTCCCTCGCTTCATTTTCTCTTCCTCTCCCTCCCTCTCTCTCTGCCGCCCTCGCTCTTTTCTCCCTCTTCCTCCCTCTCCTGATGTCCCTTGTCTCTTCCCCATCCTCTGCCTCCTCACAACCCTCTTTTTCCCCTCTCTTCTCTTTTCCTAATCTCTGTCCGTCCACGCTCCCTCCCTCAATCCCTCATCTCCCTCGACTCCCTTCATCTCTTCCCTCTCCTCTCTTCCCTCTCTCGCCCCCCAGAGCCCTTCAGTGCGGATGTGTGGGTGATGATGTTCGTGATGCTGTTGCTGGTGTCAGCAATAGCAGTGTTTATATTCGAGTACTTCAGCCCTGTGGGCTACAACCGCTGTCTGGCTGACGGCAGAGGTGAGAGGCTTCAGCTCAACACACACACACACACACATGCACACACACACACACACACACACACACACACACACACACACACACACACACACACACACACACACACACACACACACACACACACACACAAACACACACACACACACACACACACAGACACACACACACACACACACACACATAGAAACATATATAGCACCTGTTGGGGGGCTGCACTTGTTTGAGGATATAGATGTAAATGGATGCAGGCATTTTCTAGCTGTGCTGCCTCCCTCGTCTCACACTCTTTCCCCTCAGAACACACCAGATGGGAGGGCACGCTCCGCTTGAATTTACCTGAGAAATTATACAGTTGCAACATGTGCTAAAAGTGACGTATTACTTTGGATTTAAAGTTAGACTTTTCAGCACTCTGAAGTCAATCTGTTTCGTAGGAAATGGACATGTTATGCTGTCCAGATTACATTTGTCTACATGACAAAAAAGTGGAATTATTACTTCATACTGAACATACGCAAGCCCAAGCACTAGGTTCATGGTCAGCAGTCATCGGTCATTGGTTAAATAATGAAAAAAAGTGATTGAAGACTGATGTGACGCACAAGATGCATTGGCTTTTAAAGTATAAAAAATAAACCACAAATCATGTGCCTTGTATTTCCCAATCACCCACCAAGAGCGTGTGGAAGAAGTATTCTGATCCTTTACTCAAGTAAAAGTTCCAATATAACCATGTAAAAATACTCCCTCATTTATTTAATATCCTCAAAAGTGCAGAAGTATTTTTTGGCAAAATACACTTAAAGTTGTAATGTGCAAGATTTCAGATACCTTGTTTCTAGTGGCCTTTTTGGTGGTATGATGTAATTGCAGGTGAGCCTGTTCTTCCAGTGCCCTTCATCTTGTCACGGTCCCAGTCACTATAACTGTGTTCGAATCGTTCCCTCACTCACTCACTATGCCCTGTATAGTGTTTCCTAAATAGTGCACTATATAGGGACTAGGCAAAGGTTGGGTCAGTAGATGTGAGGGTGCATTCAGCATTGTGTAAACAAACAGAGCTGTAATCCCGCTTTACTGACTGTTTATGATACAAACCTGCACTAAGGAGGACGGTAAAATGTTGTACTGTTGTTGATGTTCATTTTAATGTTAAATCCCTAAAAAAATTGTCGAAATTTAGATGGTGTAAAAGTGCGGTTTTGTTAACAATGGTTGTGTGTGCCGATTTGGAGCTGTAATAGCCCACAGTTAATTTATTTCACGAGTGAGTGACAGTAGTAAACTCTCCAGTAACATTAGTCAGCTCGTGAGTAACGGTTGTTGGTAAGTACAGTTAGCACCTCTTCTGCTTCTTCTTCTTCTACTCTGATAAAACACGACCGCATTGTATTGTGGTATACAAGAGTACTATGTAGTGTACATCGTATGTACACTACATAGTACTCGTGCATTGTGGGTATTTTATAGTGGACTATATAGTGAATGAAATTAACCACAGAGAACTCGAACACCACCACAAAATGGCGTACACACTATATAGTGCACTACTTCTATGATAGGGAACGATTTCAAACACAGCTAGCGTCACTAACATGGCCGGCATTTGCAATTAGAAAGGGAATGTCGTCCCAGACACACAGATTAGAATACTCAGCAAAAAGGCAAGTAGAAGTGCTTTCATTAGTGGGTCATATGATCAATCACCATTAATTTAACTCACTCTTTGACAGATAGTAACTTAACAGTCAATTAAATAAATGAAAATCTTACGGATTATATCTTTAAATATCAAAAGAGAAAGTACTTGTTTAGAAAATGATGATATATTATTATAATATATTACATTATTAGATTGTTAATTTGGATGCATCTATGCATAACAATGATTTCAGTGGTGGTCGAGGTGGAGCTAGTTTTATCCAGCTACTATTAAATAATAATGTATACATGCACAGTTAGGTAGTGTAGTTCAGTGGTTCAGAACCAAAGGATCAGGCCCCATCAAAAGGGTTGCAAGAAAAAACTGAAAGGTTGTGAGAGGATTAACTAGGAATGAAAATAAGAAAGAAAATGTTTTGTTTGGACTTTAGACTGAATCACATTCATAACAAAAAAATGTTGCCCAGGCAGCAACTATGTTTCATCGAAAACATAATGGGGACAGCAAATTACTAGTATACAAGCACATTTTGTAGGTGACAGATTGGCGTGCAGTGATGATGTTTATGTGTAGCGGATCTGAATATCACACTTCTAGCACACATGCGCACCAAAGCAGATGCCTCCAATAATACTTTGTTCATTTCCTGTGGCATCTAACTGCCATTTGCACTGAGAAAATGCTAAACCTGAGTGTTGGCGGCTCTACACTCTCAAGTACAAGTACTCCTGAGTTTTTGGTTGGAAGTTGGGTTTGATTTTCTGACATTCTCTAGCTTTCTGATTTTCTGAATAGCGTCTAAATGGGAGAATGTTTAGCAGCCAACTTGAGAGTCCTGGATGTGAGATTATCACCAGCACATGAAAGCAATTTAATTGTTCTGCCAGTGAAACCCATCTGATGGTGTACTCCAAATCAAGCGCTATCTGTCCACAAAGTTTCAGCATTCAAAGAGGGATTACAAAACAAAAATGCTTTCACCTTTGTCGGTGAAGTCAATGAATGAGGCTCAAAATATGCAGAGAGAATGCACAGTTACAGCTTTGCAGGTTAATGCTTTGTGTCTTGTACAAATCGACAGATACACAGAAATGCACGAACACACTGCGGGCCGCCTCCACATATAGACCAGCCGTCCTCACTGACCCAATGACTTCATTCTCCTCTCCTTCTCCACTTCCTCCTCCACGCTGCTCACATTTTATCATTTACAGGTGTGTCTCACTGCCTGGGTTTCAACACACCTCCAGTGCTGCTTCCTTCACACTGGACAAGTCATTTGCATTCATTTCCATATTTCCCCAAATCATGTGTCAGCTCCGACAGCAAGGGGCTAGTTTTGTGTTAGATCTCCTCAGCCAAAAAGATAAGAAACAGAAAAAAATCAAATAAAAATCAATGTCTTCCCACAACTCTATCGCTGATGTGGCTATATATAGACACTCTTTTTTTCATTCCTCTCATCCTTCATCATGTTCTGGAGAAGATGTACTCCTCCCTAAACCGCTGTTCTCTTCTGTGTGCCTCCTTGTTTTATCTGCTTGTAGCGCTGTGGGAGTTTGGTATCATGAAGAGTGCAGATCGAAGTTCGGACTCAAAGGATTCGACGCAATAATGTATCAATGGCCTGACTGCACATTTGTAAAGTCTCTGCCCGATTCATTTAACCAACTTTCTTGCAAACTTCACAAAGGAGATATTTGGCACGATAAAGTCAGTTTGTCCATGAACAACAGCCCCATACAACAATACACACCCACATGCTTGCGCACGCTCTCTATCTTTCTCTCTAACATGCTCACACTTACCCACACAAACATTACGAACCAACTGCTTATCGCAGTCTGCTAGCAGCTCATGATGAATTGAACCAACAAAGTTCAACTTATCCAAAAAATAAAACAAATACATTAATCACATTCACATGCGTGGTATATACTGTATGTATAATGCCGAAAGTGACAAAATATAAAAACAGCCATGCTATCAGCTCTGTTTGGCTGTAATGTACTAAATGCTAACGCTAACATGACAAGATGCTCATAGAGACTCTACCAGATGATATTAAGCAGGTTCGTTAGTTCAGTTGTTAGCATGTAACATGTTAAAACTGACCAGAATATAGTTCAGTATAATATAGTTTAGTAGTAGTAGCATACAGTATGTTGCCTTTAAAAACCTACTGTAACTTAAACTGGTGCAGGGATTAAATGAGACATTCAGTTTCATCCAATTGTAAAGCAAGGAATTTCTGAGTACTGTGCATCCAATCTACTTCACACTTGGCAGGTGTATTGCTGGGGACCCAAGGCTGTGCCGTGTCGCATTTGGTGCATTTGGACATGTGACACATTTAATTTTAATACACACTGAACAAACCATAAGCAACCCTGTGACTCTGCCGGCTGACACCTCTTCCTAACTGGACGTGATGCGAACAGGCGAACATCAGATCACACACATCTTATATGATCTACAGCAGTTGTTTGTTTGTATGAGCAGTTCTCCAAAAAGCTGCAAGCCGCAATTGACTAGACTAGAGCAGTATTACAGTACTATTTAGCTTTTACTGATATATTCTTTATTTAAATGATCAACATTTGACTCGTACTGAACATGATGTTTATTTAGCTTTTTACAAGAAGTCATTTCACAAAAAGTATGACTTGTTGAGTTTGACAAAAGAAACAGATGAATATTGCAGAAATTAGTGAATTGATAATAGATACAAACAAAAACCAACCAACAAAGAAAAAGAAAGAGTAGGTGATAAAGGACAAAATAAGAGATGCCTTTTGTCACAACACACACAGTAATAGATGGATACATTCTACGCACACATACACTCTGTTCCTAATGCACAATTATCTACCTGCTGCTATTTCATTTTCTCAGTGTGAATTTTAGAATCGACTGACAATGTAATACATTGTATGTATAATGTATAATAATATTAAATCTGCTTTGATAAAGTTATTTGTTATGAAAGCAGTCTCTGAGTCACTTTACAGAGTCCTAGAGTCAGTGAAAAATCTACATAGAAAAGCTCATTTTTATTCCATCTATCTCTATGGGTCTGGCACTAGAGTGGACACTCTACTAGTTCTACTGAACCCTCATCTGAAGACACACAAAAAGCAGAGCAACTGTATGTTCCACACACTAGTTTAGAAACTAGCTGATTGCTGTTGCGACTTCTTGGTTGTGTTTGTTTCAGAACCTCATGGTCCATCGTTCACCATCGGAAAGGCCATCTGGCTGCTGTGGGGTCTGGTCTTTAACAACTCTGTGCCAGTGCAGAACCCCAAAGGAACCACCAGTAAGATCATGGTGTCAGTGTGGGCCTTCTTTGCTGTCATCTTCCTGGCCTCCTACACTGCCAACCTGGCTGCTTTCATGATCCAGGAGGAATATGTGGACCAGGTCACTGGTCTCTCAGACAAAAAGGTAAGATGGGAGTTTGTGTTTGATGCTGTGTCCCCCTGGATTATGTTTCCTCACCTGTATCTTTTAATATAATAAAGTGGATGCTTTACACTACATGCTTCTCTCTCCATGACTCGTCTTCCGTGTTTAGTTCCAGAGTCCCAACGACTTTTCGCCTCCATTTCGGTTCGGCACCGTCCCTAATGGGAGCACGGAGAGAAACATTAGGAACAACTATCCAGAAATGCACGGCTACATGACAAAGTTCCATCAGAGAAACGTCAACGAGGCTCTGCAAAGTCTCAAGGCCGGGTGAGAAACTGCACACTTAAGTGGGTCATCTAGTGTCACTGTAAAACCAAATTTACAAAATGATTTTCATATCAAAATCACAAGAGGATCACATTGTTGTATGTAAGGTCCCTATTTGAAAAACTGTTACTGTATGCCTGGGCTTCAGCATGTAAAAATATCTTTAAAGCTTCTAATTTTCAGCATTTTCCTGAATATATTTTCATTCTGTTGAATTTAAGGCGTTTAATTAAATGTAATTGCAGCAGTTGTGCAGAGTTCTAAGGGAATCCAAAGCATGGTCACTATGTTGTTGTAAGTGTAAATTGTGAGGGAAAGAGTTTTTAAAAAACAGTCAATGGCTGTCCTTGTCTTTCATACTTGTCTTCATGTAAACATATTGTAGCTGAATAGCTCCAATATTTCTTCACTCCTCCTCTTCACTTTTCATCAAGTGTGCTTTTTTCACCGGCCTGTGTGCCAGCTCCAGCCTTTGGCAAACCAAGTGGAAGTCTATTACACTTATCAGCAGCTTAGTGCTATTTAGCAGGTTAATTGGAATGTTGTAGCTGTGATGTCTGACTCCTCAGTGCTAATTAATTGTAACCTATCTCTCTCTGTTTCTCCCTCTCTCTCTTTTTCATTAGCAAACTAGACGCTTTCATTTACGATGCGGCCGTACTGAACTACATGGCCGGCAGGGACGAGGGTTGTAAGCTGGTGACCATTGGCAGCGGCTACATCTTTGCCACCACGGGGTACGGCATCGCCATCCAGAAGGAGTCGCTCTGGAAGAGACATGTGGACCTGGCCATCCTGCAGCTCTTTGGAGACGGTGAGACAGCCTGCTGTTTCCTCCGCTGTTTCATTCCTCTATTCATAGATGGCGCACAGTTTAATGCACTCAGCAAGAAGAGACTGTATAATGCAAACAGCTGTGCTGATGTGACGAGTTGTTTAAATTATAACTCAAAGATGCACAAGTTAGTCACTGAGATAATGCAGTATTTTCCTCAGGAAGGAACACAACATAACTTCTTATTAACAGCCTAGAAGGAAACATTAAAGGATAAGTCCGGCTTTACCTTCACCGTGGATGGTCTCTGTTCATTTTGTTGATTAGTTTCTCTGTTTGTAAGCAGGATTACAGAAAAACTACTTGCCTGATTTTCATGAAACTTGGTGGAAGGGTGTGGGCCATGGCAAAATCCATCCAATGTTTGTGTGGAGCCGACAAATCATTTTTTACTTTTATTAATGTTGCAAAATAGGGCATGACCTTGGCGGAGGCCTGCACTCCCCTCTCATCCTTCTGGTTTAAACTGTGGTCTTATTTTATTAACTTTGGCCATGACTTTGTTTAGTTTTGGTTTCAATAACATTGTACTCAACAAGTTACATGGCAAAAACATGGTAATATCGAAGCATATAGAGCAAAGTCTGATGGGGCAAGAAACACAACCATTGTAAACATGTTGAACAAGACAATTTAAGCCACTTTATTTGCAGGCACAACTAAAGGTGAGTGCACCTGAATTGTTTGCAATAATCCCTCATTGCATAGGAAAGCTGTGTGTGTGTGTGCACAGTAACAAAGATTGAAGTCGAACCAGGAAGTCAGTCAATAAACTGGTTTGTTTAAAACCTGTCATGTCGCCAATTCCCAGATCTCAGCAGTGAACTTGAGTACAGTGTTATAATAACCAGTAGAAACAATGGCCAGACCAAAGGAAATAAGCTGTAATTAACATGAATAATCTTTAAGAGCTAATTTGAGGCGCTTAATTCACCCACCAATATGCTTAGAACAAATCTTGCCTAGGGCTGTGCTGGAGGGGCAAATAACAGTGGCTACGTTTACTTCTCATGGATGTTTTTGTCAAACACAACGTCTACTAAACTGAGGCAAAAATAGTATGTTAGCACAGTAATATTTTAGGGTTTCTGCCACATCTAGCTGTTCAGGATAAGAACTGGTAGTGGAGGAAGAAAATCACAATTGTGGTGATTGATTGGCTTTGTAAGTCAGTAGTACATGTAATTCCACTCTCTTATTGATCAAGAACAGACAGAAAAGGTAAAGACAGTGCTGCTAGGTGCATAACGAGAGATTTAGCTCCACCGCGGGGGCCCTGTGCTTTATGATCATGCTTGCCTTTTATGGGAGACTGTCCAAGCTCTCCAGGGCTCGTTCTCTCGAAACGCTTCATTCCTGTCAGCTCAAGCCGGAGCATTAATGAGTCCCAGAATGAGCAGGGAATAGAGTCAAATGAAATGTGTTCAAAATGTCCATTCTTAACCCGTATAGTACATGCTTTACTGTTTTCAACTAAAAACTCCACATCATAAACAAGTCAAAATGTCACAGACAACAGCTGCTCGCTCTGTTTATCGACCTTAACAGTCTCATTTCATAATGTCCTGTTTTGATGTACAGCTCAGTGCAGAATGGGGAATGCAATGGGAGTTTGGTGTGTGTGTGTGTGTGTGTGTGTGTGTGTGTGTGTGTGTGTGTGTGTGTGTGTGTGTGTGTGTGTGTGTGTGTGTGTGTGTGTGTGTGTGTGTGTGTGTGTGTGTGTTGCTCATTTATTTGGGCACGGCCCAGAATGTTGTGAGCATTCTGAACCAAGGGCCCTCCGGGTCCCACTATAGTGCGTCCCAGTTAGGGGTGCCAGCATAGCTCCTGGTGTATTTCAACACCGTGTGTGCATGAGTGTGCGTGTTTGTGCATGCACGTGTGAATATGGGTCAGGCCTCTGAAAAAGAACGACCTTATGTGTGTCAGCGAGAGTGTGTGCATGTTGGAGACATAAAGGGAAAGGTGTGTAGAGACTCTCACTATTTATGACAGGTTTATTTTTATCAACCTCAATAAGAGTGTTGTGTGTGTGTATTGTTTCTGACTTATTGATTTTGTTTAAACCTGTATAAGACTAACGTGTGTATGTCTGTGAATCTTTTCTATGAGCCCATGGGTATGTGTGCGTTTTAATATGGGTCGGCTCGCAGTAATCCCCTTGTGCCACTGCAAAAGCATTCATAGAGCGACCAAGCGGACCTGTCTCGCCCCTCTCAGAATTTCAATGTCACTTTGCCACGCCTCACCACCCACTCCCCTCCTGTTGGCCTAGAAAGTGATCAGACTCACGTGGAGAGCCCAGTGGCCTGGTACGAGGGCTGGAAGAGAGTCTGGGTAGTCTGAAGCAGGCCGGAGCAAAATGTCGTGAAGAAGAAACAGCAGTTTTGATTAGTGATTTTCTGATTTGCGTTTAGATGCAACTTTTTGAAGTTTGTTTAAGTCGAGTTCATTGACCTGTTGCATTATTTCAGAGATACCAGGCATGAATGATTCATGTTCCTCAGTTCTAAAATGTACCAGAAATATCTGGCTTCCGACTCCAAACCACATTTGTTAGTCATTTTTTGTGCTCAAACTTTTAGTTATGAGATCATGGAAAGGGACTAGCCCGTGTACAGACATATCCAGATTGATTTTAGAAAGTCAAAAAGACCAACAGCCAAAACAACGGGAAATGCGATTTTTGCAAATCTGATCCAAGCCACATTTGGAAGTGGTTTGCAATGCGGTTCCAATCAGATTTCTACAGATTCGTCTCAGTCCCTCAAAATGGATTGTCGTGACACAACGATAACACCAAATCTAAAGTGACAGAAGTGCCGAGCAGAATCCATGCTGCTACTACCAGAGTGTTATGGATGACAACATGGAGGACAACAACAGTCTGTGGACCGACGTTCCGCGTTTGGTGGGCGAAATGATCGACCTCCATTTCTCGTGCTTCTGTGTTGGAAGTGTAGCTATGGAGTTACTATTTCCTATGTTGTTACCACAGAAACCCATGCAGATCGGTTGGTGATGTCTGGACACACAAATAGGATCTGATCCTTGCAAATAACAGTTCGGACAGTCTGTCTTAAAGATCTGATTTGGTAACAAAGTGAATTTGCCTTCACTCTGAATGTAGCCTGAGAGGTAGAACAGGGGAAACATCAGCTGTTGTTATTCTTTCAGTTGAATTTCAGGAAGTCCTTTGTTTTATTCGACTTATGTTTTTGTCCATAGACCATAACATTTCAAGGAATAGTTTTAGGAAATGCATTTATTTTGCTTTCTGGGAGTTATAAAAGAAGATTGACACCAATCTTGCTACGGTAGTCACTTAGCTTAGCATTAAGAAATAGTCTAAAACCCCCTGCAAGAAATACAACAATTGTTGTTTTTACACTTTTTGATAATTATTGAATTTAGAGGTGCTGGTATAGGAGGCATTTTTTGCTGTTTCACTTAATTTCCAGTATTTATGCTAGGCTTTGCTTAACTGGCTGCTGGCAGGGGTCATCCCTATGTTCCCTGCATTTGCTGATTTAATTCAGCATTTTGTAAGGGTTAGGGGTTACAGTTAGGGTTAGGGTTAGGAGGTAGTGTTAGGGTCTACATAAGCTTATTTGCCATGGATGGTTTGTGTTAAAAAATAACAGACCGGGTAACATAGGACCCTTTCTGTGAACAGCAGAAAAAAGGTCCTATGATCCCCGCTGTTATTCACTGGGCAGGACCCGGGCAACATAGGTATGCTCACTGCTGGCTTTGACTTCATATGTAGCGTATAGACTTTATGCCTACTAACAGGTAATAATCTTCTCATCTGACTCACTTGCACTGCACACTACTCATCCTTGCGAGTCCAGACATGTACTGTAGTAAACCTGCACAAGCGGAACACGGTTAATCTAAAATTACTCTAAAACGGTTGCGTTTCACAGTCAGTTTCTCAGCAGATATAAAGTAGTGGCTGCTGTGTGATTGTGTCTGTATTTTTGCCTGCGTGTGTGTGTGTGTGTCTGTGTGTGTGTGTGTGTGTTTGGTGAGTTTGTATGCTGTGGAGCTTCTTGTTGATGCTCAGAGGCCAGCCAGTGCTCCGGTGCAAGAGTCGCGCTGACGTGCAGCGACAACGGCTGAATGTATGATTAATTAAGTGATGCCTGTCCTGCCACAGTCAGCTTTGATAGAGAGCAGCTCTTGATGAAACAGAAGGTGACCCACAAAAGAGACCAGAAGCTCAGGGACCAGCATCAGACACACGAATACACACACACACACAAACACACACACACACACACACACACACACACACACACACACACACACATGCATACTTGAAAACACGTGTTTTTTTACAGTTTGCATAGACATGTTGACCCTAAAGCTTTTACATATTGTTTGGTAACCACTCACACACAAAATCAGTGTAATTAACATGTGACCAATGGCATGTGTGTTACTGCGATGAAGCCTACTGTGAAATTCAAGGCTGTATTTCACTTCTAACTCCCCTTCCCACTGTCTGTCCGCCATTTTCCCTCCTCTCTTCTTCTGTTGCATCATCTCTCCATCCCTCGTGTCCTCCAATACTCGTCCGGTTGTTACATCATATCCCTCATCTCTCCTTTATATTTTTACATTCCTTCCCACTTTTTTCACACCACTTTCTTTATTTCAATTCCCAATATGAACCATAAAAACTTCTCCACGTGTCGTCATTATGCCCCTATTCTCCATCTCGTCTGCTTTTCTTCTTCTGTCCATCTGTGTATCTCGTTCCTTCCTTTCCTTCATCCCTGTTTGTTATTGCTCAATCACCTATTTGCTATCCCTCCATCTGTCCAGGTGAGATGGAGGAGCTGGAGTCCCTGTGGCTGACGGGCATCTGCCACCACGAGAAGAACGAGGTGATGTCCAGCCAGCTCGACGTGGACAACATGGCCGGTGTCTTTTACATGCTCGGTGCCGCCATGGCTCTGTCGCTCATCACCTTCATCTGTGAGCACTGGTTCTACTGGCAGCTGCGCTTCTGCTTCATGGGCGTCTGCTCAGGCCAGCCCGGCTTCGTCTTCTCCATCAGCAGGGTGAGACAGGGCGGGGAAGGGAAGACGGGAATGAACAGAAAATGCGCTCAAACTTTAAAGCTGATATCCAAAATATTGTCAAATTGAATCAATAAATCATAAATGTAAAACGCTGTTGGAGACACTCTACACTGACAAATGTCCATCAGCTTACCCTTGGCTTGTACTGTTAACAAATATTCTGATTGACAGATTTCAGAGTGCCAGTAAGTTCTGTTCAAGACAGAGCCAGTACACTAGAGCTGATGCATTTCACACCATGCTCATGTATAAAGCATCAAATCAAGTATAAGACCAGTTGTATCACACTTGACTACCTGGCACACTTTACCAATTTTTCAGAGGCTAATGTAAATAAACGCCGGCTTCCACCCAACCTTAAATGTTTAAAACAGGACGATGAAACTTATGTAAGAAGACGGAGCACATTCCTCCTCTTATACGTGAAAAGTAGCATTCAGAAGCAATCATACTTGTATGACTAGTTACTTATGTTCACAAACGTTAGAAACAAATTGCCATGTACCTAACATTACTGGGTCAATTCACTGACTTTGACGTCTCATAATAGTGGTAAACCTTAACCATCTGATAGCTAACGATAAAGCCTTTGTCAGCACTCTCAGGTATAAATGAAGACATCCAAGCTTAATTCTTGCTTTAAAAGTATAATCTTTCCTTATTTTATTAAGTATACGGTTAGTCTTTTCTCAGCTGGGATAAAGGACGGGGGAAGTAGGGAGGTAAATGGGATAGAAGGGGGTGAGAATCAGGGCTTGACATTCTTTTTTTTGCTCACCAGCCACTGTGGATAGTAGTTTTCAAAACTAGCCACTCAGCATTCCCACTAGCCACACATTTATATATATAGTACATTAAGAAAATACCCTATATAAAGGGTATCTTCTTCAGAACAAAAGGTGCAGGGGTGTGGAAGATTAATTAGAGCGATAACTCTACTAAAAAAAAGCTGGGAAGATGAATACTGTCTGTTTAAATACAGCATTTAATAACAACATCATTTAACTAATGATATAACTAACACTGAAGCCCAATGCAATTCAAATACATACAATTCATAAAACATTTATTTCAATATTTTGAATCTATATACAGGATATCTAAGCAGCAATCAGGTACAGGTGCATCTAAAACATTAGACCATCATGACATTTTCCCCAGTATATTAGAAGAGTTATGAAACGTTGTTCTTTTACAGTTTCAAAATTAACGTTTGTATTACAAATCACAAACAAAACCCCTTTTGCTTTTTCCCCGCCCTAAGAAAATACAATCTGCGCAGTACTTTGTTTTCGGCATCATACGTTAGCCGCTCTCTGCCTGCCTTCCACTTCTTTTTACACCACATAGCAATAGCTGCTAATCCCATCGCGATCTACTTCTCTAGTTGTAGCTTGACTCAACTTAACCGTTTTTTAAAATTTTTTGTCCATCCAACACGGAAGTGTCATCCGTCACGAGTGCTCATGGGAGTTGTAGAGTAATTGTATCACTTTGCCAACAGTTTATTAATTCAGATTAATTCAACCAGCCAAAGTGGCTAATAGGAGCAACTGTGTTACCCACCACAGCTGAAATCCACCCACATTTGGCGGGTGGGCGGGTGTTCATGTCAAGCCCTGGTGAGAATGTAGAGAAAGGCATGAGGAATTAAAGCATAAATAAAGAGACTGATTTTCAAGGGTCAAGGAGAAATGCTAGCATGATGTAAGTCAATAACGAGCAGCTAAACGTTCTCACCATATTTCTCCAGTTTGCTACTGTGTCACAGACTCCTCCTTGTCTGTAAAGTCAGCTTCATTACTTGTTTATTCAGCCCTACATCACCGTCAGTCTTTATTCTTTGTTGCTAAAATTTTAAGTGAGGATGTAACCCAAACACATTCTCACTTCCAAGCATATATTGGCGCTATTTACCTTTTGGTTCGATGGTCAGGGCTTTGTAACGTCCGTGGTGTAAATATTTACAAAATGTTGAGCCAAAATCAATATTTCACTCAACAAAAATCAGCCACAGAGGGTAGATTACTGGATCCCAGGAGACCAAAGTCACCCCGAGGTATTTGATTTGCATTCCAATTGTTTTGACATGGCTTCGGTGTAATTCACTGTGTGCCTCTGAAGGTGAACCGCTGCAGGCGAAACCACATGGCTAATTTACAGCGAGAGCTGTACACACTGCCCCCCCACCCCACCCCCCACCCCACCCCACCCGACCACACACACACACACACATACACACACATACACACAGACAAACACACACACATTTGTATTTGCTGCTGTGGTGCCGCGGCTGCTCCTGCCAAGAAACCAAAGCTACGGGGGGAAAAAAAGTAACATTTTCCTCTCTCTGCTCTAATATTACGCTCCAGTGCCCAACTTTGATTATTTTGTATGGTGTTAATTTTACATTGTTGCCTTGTTTATGTTCGTGTGCATGTCCATGTCTGTTTGTGTGGAAGGAGCATGAAATATCAGTTGCTAAAATGTTATTTGACTTCTCATTTGCAAAGACAGGCTGCTTGGTGTTGTTGATTATTGCATCATTAAAATATGTATGGTAACTGGATCTGAAAGCAATTATGCTTTGTGTAACATCCAGCGATTGCTCTCACAGAAATTACCTTTGTCTTTGCTACAATGTGACAACATAAATGAACACTGACTGTCCACAAATACAGCCAGATGATTAAGTATGTTAAAATATTCAATACAAATATTCAGAGTGCTCATTTGCACATGTAGCACAGAGCGCGGGCATTGCGGAGCAACAGCAGTGGAAATTACAGTTTATTATCTTTCCACAAGCCTCGGCCACAGCTTCACTCTGCTTCTCATTTTCTCACCAGCCTTGGCCATTTCTTCCTTTCTTTTTCCCCCTCCTTGCTCTGCCACTCAGATTGATTCCGCTTTTTTAATTTCACAGCATAATCCAATAAACTTTATTGTTATTACTGCAATTAACATTTAAGCTCAACAGTGTAAAAAATGAGACATCTGTCACGGTCGGCGTGAGTCACGTGGCTTCGGTCATGGCTTTATGGTCGGTTAGCGCTCCCTCCATGCGATGGGCTCCCCTGGCTACCTGCTCCTCCAGGTCCCACCTGCAACACTGAAACAAATTAATGATATTGATTTAAAAAGCCTCTAATGACTTTGGAACAGTAAATGTATTAGGGGTTTAATCACTCCTATTTTCACAGCCCTCACATCACATCATGTCTAGGTTCATTTGCATTAAGCGCCATACTGTATACTTACACCACACACAGGCAGTATTAAATTATGAGCTGCAGCATGTACAATAGGCACTCTATATGCAATCCTACATAAGGGGCAGCTAGTTATTTGTTGATTTCCTGCCTCTCTGTACCAGTGCAATCACTTATAGATTTTGCTGTGATCCCCCAGTGGATGAAAATTCTTAGGAACCCTTAGGCCACAGTTATTGCTATTCACACATCCTGCCCAAATAATCAGCTACTATAGCGCTGGGCCGGCAGCAATCTGCCAACTGTTACATTATGTGGGCATGTGGAGTAGACAAAATCTGCTGTTGAATACGAAGCAGCAATCACTTTGTTAAATGTCCAAGATTCAATGCACTACAGTATTAACTTCTTAAAGCAAAAAGCTAAAACCCACACCGACATTTATCTTGCTCCCAAACACTATCATTGTTCATCACAACTTCACTGTTAAAACCTGAAGAGGAAAGATCCCCAAGTGAGATGTTGTCATAGATGTAACGGGAGGGACGTGACAGATTTGGCAGCAGGTGGGGCGGGATCAAGACAATAAAAGAGGAAAAACAAAAGATATGAAATGATGACAAATTATATAAACAGACAGATTGAAACAACACAGATGAGACAGAGAAGGACCAGATAAACATTGAAAGATGGTTGAAATGGGGAAGAAGGTGGGCATCCTCCATTTCGAGACTCCCAATCCGAATCCGACATGCTGAAATCCTTATGTATTTATGTTAACCTCACTTGATTGTAGCCATTGTCAAGCTTTACATACTTAGCTGTTAACAGACTGTGAAATTGAAAAAAGTAATAAAATCGGAAAAGTGGAATGAGGGATGAAGGCCTTTTTGCTGCAATGCAGGCACTGTCCATGTAGCTAATTAACTAGCAGAAGTGAGCGGCTCCGAGAAGGCAAGCTGAGGGTCAACGAGTCACATTAGTGGATAAAAGGAAGAGGTTGGGAAGAGTCATACCCTAACAGCTTAAAAGATTTGACTGCCAGCTGACCCCCTAACCTCCTGACCTCTGCAGTGGCAAGCAGGACGGAGGTCAGCTTATTTCTGGTCTTTAACAGTGGCCAAAGCATTCAACTATTTCAATAGTCATCTACAGACATACAGAAAAACCTAGCTAAATCATTGTTTGGAATTGATCGGATCCTTTACCGTCCCCATCTGTCATGCCTGGTTTACTCTCCTTTGTACATCCATTTTTATCTGAATATTGTATCGTACATCACTGAATGCAAATGGGGCAGTTTATCTTTCTGTCACTGTAACGCTCAGCCGGCGTCTCCTTGGCTTGGCCTTTCTCTTTGGAGGGGATTGTGTTGAGCGGTAGTAGAACTGAGGTGTTTAATAACTGCCGGAGGATATTGTTCAGCTGAATTCTAATCACATTAATCAAAGGTATTGACCAGTGGGACCCAAGGGGTTTTACACCCCCTTTGCCTTTATCAATCATCCACCATGCTGCTACACTATCCTCTTTGAAACTTCATACTGTATGCTCACTTGCACTCTATCCCACTCCAGCTTACAGTATATACACATGTTACTGTCTATGAATTACATGCAACATCTTTTTTTGCTTACTATATGCTGTTGTTATATATTTATTGAACGAGGAACTGACAGAATTGGCAGAAGGGGTTTTCTGGTCAGGGTCTGCAGTCTCGACGTTTTGTCGATTTATTAGGGAGTAATGATGGTTAATGGTTAAATTTACCAAAGGTTCACTCTTTAATGCCTGTATTTCCCCCCACAGGGCATCTACAGCTGTATCCACGGGGTGCAGATCGAGGAGAAGAGCAGCTCAGCATTGAACTCCCCATCAGCCACCATGAACAACACCCATTCCAACATCATGCGCCTCTTACGCACCGCCAAGAACATGGCTTCCCTGTCAGGGGTGAACGGCTCACCCCACAGCGCTCTAGACTTCATCCGCCGTGAATCGTCTGTTTATGACATCTCTGAACACCGCCGCAGCTTGGCCGGACATTCAGACTGCAAGCCGCCTTACCTCCCAGAAGACAATATGTTCAGCGACTACATTAGCGAGGTGGAGAGGACATTTGGCAACCTCCACTTGAAAGACAGTAATCTGTACCAGGACCACTACCTGCATCACCATGGATCAACGCTAGGGCTCACCGGACCTCCTCCCAACAGGCCCCACAGTTTGGGCAGTGCTAGTTCTCTGGAGGGTGGCATGTTTGACTGTGACAGCCTAGGCGGAGGGGTGGCGCCTATTTTCACCACCCAGCCCTGCTCAGCTCTGACCCACAGGAACATGAGCAAGTTTGACCTGCTGTCTGGACAGACTCCTCCCCCAGGCCAGGGCTTTAAGGGAGGCCTGCCGGACCTGTACGGGAAGTTCTCCTTCAAGGGAGGTGCATCAAGTTCCACATTTATCCCTGGGCATGGCTACTGCGGAGGGAGAGTAGAAGACGATGGGAATATACGGTCAGATGTCTCAGACATTTCCACGCACACAGTAACTTATGGAAACCTGGAGGGCAATGCCAAGAAGCGCAAACAGTACCGGGATAGCCTGAAAAAGAGGCCGGCCTCTGCCAAGTCCAGACGGGAGCTGGACGAGATCGAGCTGGGCTACAGGAGGAAACCCTACCACATCAGCCACCACCACTACCACGGCCACCGCTCTACCTCCCCACCGCTTTTGCCCTCTGAACGGAAGAGAGGAGGAGGAGGAAGTGGAGGAGGAAACAACGATGGCAACTATCTCTTCAGAGAAAAGGAGAGCGTTAGGGATTTTTATTTGGACCAGTTTCGGCCCAAAGAGGGTGTCCCTCAGTGGGAACATGTGGACCTGACAGAGGGCCCTGGGAGTCGAGATGGAGGAGTGGGGACCTGCACCACCCTGGTTCCAGTGGATGACTTTCTTAAGAGCAAACCCAAAAAGTCAGATTCAAAGGGTGGGGGAGGATCTGGGCTGGCAGGGGGAGAGTGGGAGTGCCGGAACTGTCGGGCTAGCGGTGGAGGAGTGGGCAAGCAGATGTCCATGCATGGAGGAGGAGGTGTTGGGTATGGTGGTATGAGCTGCGGGTCCTCGGGAGGCGGAGGAAACAGCCGCCCCAGCTCTGCGACCTGCATGCGCTGTGAGGGCTGTAAAAAGACAGGAAACCTCTACGATATCAGTGAGGATAACAACCACCTCTTGGAACAGATGGGGGGAGGGCAAGGTGGAGGAGGAGGAGGCATGGGCGCAGGCCCTCCGACTCAATCTCAGGGCCAGCAGAGGAGGAAGGGTGGAGGATTCGGAAAACCACTGAGGCGGCAGCACTCATATGACGCATTTGTCGACCTTCAGAAAGAGGAGTCAGGAATGGGAAGTTTGATGGGGGGCCTAGGAGGTGGTGGAGTGATGGGTGGTCCAGGTATGGGAGGGATGCTGCCCCCACCCAGGAGTGTTAGCTTGAAGGAGAAAGAACGCTACATAGAGGGCACCAGCCCCTTCGCACACATATTTGAGCGTCACGGGGGCTCAGAGAGAGAAAGGGAAAGAGACAGGGACCCATTGTTTTACGGAGGTGAGGGCCGGAAACGACCCGGCTCACCATTCGGCCTGTTCAGAGGTGGTGAGGGCCTCCACCGCCGCTCCATCGGAGAGAGAGACATGCGTGACAGGGATAGGTCTTTGATGGAAGGAGGAGGTGGGGGAGGGTTCTCTTTATCCAAATCTCTTTACCCCGACAGGGTAAACCAAAACCCCTTTATACCCACCTTTGGCGATGACCAGTGTCTGATGCACGGAGCCAAACAATATTACATGAAAAAGCAACAGCAGCAGCAGCAGCAGCAGCAGCAGCAGCAGCAGCAGCAACAAGTTGCCAAAAATAGCCGAAGTGACTTCAGGAGCCAGATGAGCACGACGTCATATCTGCCTGCGTCCGCCACAGCCGGGGTGATGTCCAACGTGACCCCGCGGTTCCCAAAAGAGGTCAGCCTCGGTGGAATGAACCACCATGGCTCCATGCTGGGGGTCGGCCCCCCACGTCCCTTCAATGGAAGCAATGGCCATGTGTACGAGAAACTCTCCAGCATTGAGTCTGACGTGTGAGAGCAAAAAGGAGGAGGAGGAGCACACGTTGGCGAGGGAGGAGGAGGGGAGGAATATAGTGTTAGGAGATCAGGGATGATTTTAATGACACTGTCCACACACTGCAACCCATATTGGGACAGCACGATGGCATAAGAGAGGAGAGACAGACTGTGAAATATAAAAATAAGAGCAGGTGGAAAAGGGGAAAGTCTTGAGTTTGCAAAAAAAACAATCTGGGTAAAAAATCAGGACACCCTGAGGAGGTGTGGGATGTTAACCCTCCCTCGGAAACGGCCAAAGCTACTCTACTTTTATGTCCAAACACAGTCAATCAACATTACGCTCAACACCAAGCCCCTCATTTCATCCACCAGCGACGCAGAATCAATGTACTTGGTTATTATTGCAAAGAGGCGACAGCTCATCTTAGTTTGATATTGGAACGTGAGTCTGGTGCGATGTGATGGCTGTCTGAGAGCTCCCGCTGAGGGCTTCTGGGGAAAGACTACGAGAGCAAACTGCCCATCTGCCCCTGTGTCACCGCAGAAAGGAGACATTGTCACGTTTACCAGAGCCGCGACACAGGAGATGACTAGTGCTGCTCTCTCTGGAAGGAGACAGCCCGGCCTGTCCATCTCCTCTCCGTCCTGCACTCGTCCCACACCTCTCTCTTCACCCCCCTCTCTCTCTCCTCCTCCTCATCCCTGACGCCAAAAGAGCTGATCTTGTTTGCTATGAGAAATACAATCATGAATGATAATAAGATATTCTTATAGAAAAAAACAGGGTATAAGAACAACAATAATATTGATTACATTGTGAATAACAAAGATGTTAGTGCTGATTATGATAACACTGCTTATGATATCACTAAGTTTTTTCTTGTTTTATGTTCTGTTGGTATGATATTTCACTACTGCTTTAGTATCTGTAGATGTATCCTGTCTGCCCGGCGTGGCAGCAGGAAGGTTGTTCTAAGTTCAACCAACAAGCCAGAAAGACTGAGTCTTTAACTCCTCTTTTTGTTTGTTTTCTGTAGAATATTTTACTCCATGCTCATACATTTATTTGCTCCTTGTGGAAAAACATGATCTGGAAGACATGTTTAGAGCTGACAGATCCTTCTTTGATGTTTCAAGACATTACAAATCAAGTGCACACACACACACACGCACACACACACACACACACTTAAACACACACAGATTTTGTCGGTCTGAACTTGTGTTACTGTGAATGCCGCGTTTCGTCCGAAGCTGAAGATACTGAGAGGAAGGACGTGCCTTAATGGTCTCCAGTGGATGTGTCCTCCGGTTCACACGCGGTCCTCACCCACCAGGCAGCACCGGGAACGGACCTGCGCGCTTTTTAAGGCTGCTCGGTGTCCTCTTCACGTTTATGAGCCAAAACCGCAGTGGAAATACAGCAGGCTTGAGACGCTGCAGCTGATGGTTTAGATACAAGGGGTTGTTGTTTTATAACTTCGTAAAATTATTTCATACTTGGGCAGCGCTTTACGAACCAGGATGTCACGGATAAACCGACGTCTCACTTCACAACCAACAGCCTTTAGACCACTTCTTTTATTCAGGTTACATGATAACAGTCACCAGGCGCTCACAGTCTGAGAGGGCACACACAGAAAGCTTTGTACATTGTGTATGATTAATATATGCACTGTTGTTTATGTCGGTGAAACGCAACAAAACGTGTAGGAGAAGTGCTGTCGCCCCCGTGACAATGGCG
Organism: Echiichthys vipera; assembly: GCF_963691815.1. Lineage (NCBI taxonomy): Eukaryota > Metazoa > Chordata > Actinopteri > Perciformes > Trachinidae > Echiichthys > Echiichthys vipera. Next base: position 22,769,815 of record NC_139842.1, read on the forward strand.
CCGATTAAAGCTTGAGCCGAGGAGGATGTCTATACGAGAGAGGCCCCTTAAACACCGACGGAGGCGTCCGGAAGGCGTCCGGAAGGCGTCCGGAAGGCGGCCATCTTGCGAAAGCTCTCCGGCGTTTCACTTTGATTGATGTAGATAGTTTTATTAGCTGGAGAGGCCTCATTTATTGCACAGGACCTTTTACTCAGTGTAGGTTCAGGCTCTCAGTAGACATGCCTTATCATCCCATCACCCCCCCACCCCACCCAGAGCTGTGTGATGATGATGACTCATCGCATTACTGTACAGAATAAAGAAGCCTCTATTAGTTATTAAAAGGTTTGAGCTTCGATTAGCCGGCCGTGTCAGAAGTTCAAGGGCTGCAGGAGATTGCGCAGGAGTGTTGGCCTGAGATTGGAGTTGCTGGAGTGTGTAAAGTGTGATCGTTGTCATTTCAGACTTCTATCTTATATCCTAATCTAAATGCACCAACGGAATAATTTGCTGAGCGTGCGTGCGTACATGTGTGTGTGTGTGTGTGTGGACGAAAGGAAATGACGATTGAATGATAACAGCTGTTTTTTTTCCCCCACCACTTACCTTCTGATAAGTATTCATAAGTTCAGCAGCCTCTCCTCCTCCCTCGCTCCCCAGATAACACCACCGTCAAAGTGAGACTGATCGAGTTAGCCTTAAATCAAACAGATCCATGCAACCCTCTCCCACCCCACCCCACCCACCCCCCAATGACTCTGTAATAAATAGATTGGGATCTCTGGAATTTTTATACGCACACATTTTGAAAGTTCAGGTCAACCATTATCAGCGAGATGGTATAAGAAGGAGAACAGGAAATGACAAGGAAATAAGAAGGAGCAGAAGAGAGACTTGGGAGTGGGCATCAATCAGTGTCAGCATTTGTACGTTCAATCTTTTCCTTGTAAATAGTATATTTAAAAACTCTTTTCACTTTGTACAGTAAACAGACAGACAGGATGTAACTTTCAATATGTTTTACAGCAATTTAAGAAATAAAGAAAACAACAATAAAAACTCATAAAAACAAAAAAACACATGAAGAAAAATATGCAAAATATAGTTAAGACACAAATATTACTAATCATAAGTGATATAATTGAACCTCTTTTTCTTTTGAATCTCATGTTTACTTAATTAAAATAGTTTACCAATCAGTATACTGATTATGTTAAGAATTATGCTTTTTCATATTTTCACTAAAGTGTTGGAAATCAAGGATAATTTACTGTAGGTGTAGACGTTTGGTGATAAAAGGGGAAAGTTTAGTTTTAGGAGTCTTTGCTAAGTTTCCCTTGAATTGTGTTAGATTCTCTCTTTTTAAGGTAAGCTCTTCTTCATGCTTTTTGAGATAAATTCAATTATCTACACATTTATGGAATACAATATTACATGTATACATAGATGATATTTGCATATAGAGGCAGTATATTGTGATCCTTTATTTTTAAGCAGCAATCCTTGTTAAAAACGTACAAGATATTTGTGTTTTTGTTGCCCGCTTTTTTGACCTGGGCTCTAACGGTGATTGCACACAGAATTTAGAGCCATCGTTGGCCCGGCCTATCCTGTTCCCTCTCTTTGTTTGGGATAGACATCACTGTGGTAAAGGAAGATATATACACACATATAAACACATGCACACACACAAATGCACGCTGGACATTCCCCAGTGTTGATGTTGTTAATAATGCTGAGGATTTCAGCACAATATGGTGGAAAACCGAGAGCGAGTGTAATTTCATCTTATTGAAAATCCATTTGAAGCTGAAATGCATTTGTGCAACCCCTTATTAAAAGGTGCACCATTTGTTCTGTCATGTCTCATTTTATATAGGTTTTCCTTCAGGGGTATCAACTGCCGTTGCTATATTTTAGCTCACACATTATACTAAACTGTGTTATCTGACAGCTGAAAACACTTAAAGCTTTGGATTCTGATTTATATTTGTGCAACTTTATGCACTGCTTGTTTCTCAGTATGAGATGGGGAAATATAATTTGTAATTTGTTGTGTACATATGCAATTTTGTCTCTGTGCAGAAATTATTTCCCCCGCTCTCCTTCTGTATGGTACTGATTCCAATAAGTCTCTATAATCTTGGTCCCAGCCCTGAGAGAAGAAATTCATCTCTCTTCTGTTTTTTCTCCTCAACTGCTTTCATGTCTAGAGGGTTGATTGAAAAGTGAAACATGTATCTGTGTGCACTTAAACTGTTATGTTTGCATATTTTTCACACAAGTCACCACGTTCTTTCTCCTCATTTGCAATAAACAGGATGACCGAACAGAAAAAGGCTCTTACTGTACACTGTACGTGCCAATTCATCACTTCCTGTTGTTTTTTCACACATTGAAAGGGCGAGCTAGAGCCAGCTTCCAGCTGCTGGTTGGAAAGTCAAGCTGCACCCGACACTGTGGTAAACATGCTATCATCAGGCCTTTACCACCTCCAGCTGCTCTGCTCTGCAGCCGGCGTGTGCAGGTCGGGCACTGATGCAGAGTAAGCAAGGCTCGTCACAAGTGTTCATTTCCCTCACGGCCGCATCCAGGTCCCAGGCTCACTTCTCTGCACACAGGCATGCCACAACACATTTGTGGGTCGTGGGTCGTGTAGAGCAAAACACTGTGTCACATTTATACAACACAAGAAACGTCTGTGGCAAGTTAGTGGTTCTGGAACATCCTGAAGGTGGAGGATGTAGATATCACCTCAGCTGACGGCGATACTGACACATGGGACCAAATAAGAGCATGACGTGGTCGGCTACAGGGATCGATGTACCGGTTAAACTGACTCGTGAAAATGTATTTTCTTGTGTTTTCGAGGAAAGGTGTTTGACATCAATATTTTAACATACTGAGTTGCTAATCGTGTTGTGTTTTTTTTTTGTTTGTTTTTAATCAACAAGCCACATGCAGAGAAGAATTATACTGTGATATTCTATGATTGATTTGTTGTGAAGGTCCATGTAATTTAGCCGCTTATCATTTTTCAATCCACCCCAATTCATTGCAGAACTTGTTTACTCCTATTTTAAAAGTTCTATATGTGTGTACGTGTATTACTATGTATTGACATTGCTTTGATGCATACAGAATTTTCTATTAAATTATGTACAGTTTTGTTTGTTTGTTTATATTGCTATTTTCCATTGTCACCATTCATACAATTGAGAATGGATCGCTTTACCTGAATGCAAATGACAGAAGGGGTTGCTACTAAATGTATTTCACAAGGGGAACACTTCAATTTACCGTGGGTGGACAAAAATGTAACATATGAATAGTATCAATTGTATACATAATGATATACATAATATTATTCTTGGCCATTCTTTTCTCTTTTTGTGGCCCTTTGCTTTGAAATAATCCCCTTCAATTTTTACACCATACGAACAGAAAACAACACAAAAACAAATAATTGTACAGGTTGTGTAAATACTGAAGACTGGGGGAAACATTTACCTTGTTTTTTTTGTATGGAACGATCAAAGTAATCTCAATAACAAAATTAACCACGTCATGACAAAATTGCAAAAAAAAATCATTAAGGTACTTCTAATAAGGATAATATTGATATCTACAATTATAAGTGCTCAAATAAGACTATTCTTTCTCTTTGTACATGATGAACAAAATGAAGTGTTGAGTATTAATAATAAAAAGCTATAAGTTTCACGCATATGGCACTGAGTCTTTTTAAGTTTTTTTTGTGTTTACCTCTGAATTTTGACATTTAATTCAAACTTGATTCATCGTTTTCATTCATTTTGCTGGTGTGTTTATATGAACCACAGACGTCCCCCCTTCTTCCATCTCTTGTGCATGGCTCTCACGTCCCCCTGCCCACTGTAGTGGTCTGTCTGACTCTGTACCTCCTTTCTCTCTCGGAACACACTGGCATAATCTGAATACTTTTGCTGACTCCTTCTTCTCTCCCTCTCTGTCTCTCTTTCTAGCTCTCTTTCACAGACTCCATGGCATGATTTTTCTGTCGCACACAAGCTCTCTCTCGCGCGCGTGCTCTCTGTGTCAGGCAGGAATTCCTGGGAGAGAGGGGAGAGAAGGGCCATATGGTGCCTGTATGGTGGAGTGGTTGGGTCTGGGTCTGCCCCCTCAACAACCCACACTGCTGCTGGCGCTCCACACAGCCCTGTCTGATGCCGTCCAGCCCCCTCGGGGTTCTCTCAGGCTGCTCTTTCAGGCTGCTCTCTCCTCTCCCCTACACCATCGCTGCTCCTGCGGTAGACCTGCCCAAGACTTGTTGTGTGTCCTCAAATTAAGGAAGGGGTTCTCACTATAATGATTCAACATGTCAACATCCAGGAGAGATCAACAGCAGGGTTGAGGATGTCTCTCACAATGCATTATAATTATCTGAGGTCAGGCAAGCGGGACAGATTGAAAAATCTCTGGTTGATGGAAGCAAATGAAGAAAACACTCCCCTGTCTCAGCAATTGCCATCAAACTGACATTGAGAAGGACATTTATCTTCCAGCAGCAGTCTCCACGCTGTTCAGATGCCAATAGTGCATATTGTGCTTGTACTGAGCAGGTCCCTGGTGTAAATGTATTTAAATGTATGAAGCGGAGGATACAGTAAAAAAAGATCCCAGTGAAGCTGAAATCATATGCATTTAGCTCGGCTACTAATGCCTGAACATACATAAGCTTATGTTTACATTAACATTTCATATATGTTGTTCACTCAAACAACAGCAGAAATGGAAAGCCAGATTCAATATGGAGGTGTTTGTGAGTAGATGTTCTCTCGAGGCTGTTTTGACCTCTCACTTTATAAAAACACCTCACATTTGAAAAACAACTGTTCACTTTTTTTTCACTGTTGAACAAGCTGTGTAGTCTGTACATTTTATATTCTGACATTTTATCGAGCAGATCTCATCAGGAGTGTTTTAAAAATGCATTAAGATTTTCACAGTTCCATATTGACCGCGGTATATCTACAGAGGTTTTATAGGGTAAAATGATCAATAATATGACACGACAATTACTTTGTGAGGTAGCTACTTTCAGAGACTTTCAGCGCTCCCTATCTCTGGCATCCTCAGCTGGTCAGCGATGGAGGGTGGGCGGTCTGCATGAGTAAACCAGCTCCGCGAAAACATTTTGTGTTCAAGCAGTGTTCTTTTGCGTCGTGAAATGTCATCTCTTCACTCAAACAATCTTTAGCTTCCTGTCTTAAGCGTAAAGCTGCATTCAGACCGGATTTGTTGGCCGTGATGGATGCAAATATAATATACAAATCTCAATTCAATTCAATTCAGTTTATTTAAGAAGGGGACAATGCAAATTAGCAAAACACTTGATCACACATGGGTTAAAAATACCAGAATTACCCTCTAGTCCCCTGGCAACGATGTAAAAAAAAAAAAGGCTTTCTAAAATACAAATAGACAAGATAAAAAAATAACAACATAAGCAGGATAGAACTCCAAGTAAATGTACAGATGCAATTACACGCCATTTCAAGACCGGTGATGTGATACTCATGTTACACCAATGCAAAACATTCTTGTATTACACACAATACCATAAAATACACAAGTTATCCCCAAAGACATTTAAGTCAAAAGCAACTGGACTTGGTTGTTTGTCTTGGAAGACGTCACACAAGTTGAAATTTTGAACTTTTGCGTAACACTGTCACGAAAGCCAATCAGCATTGAGATTGCGGTAAAAGAGGCGCTATGCGTCACCCGTAAGTGCTCCGTGAAAACATCCAGGGGATCACCAAGCCCACCAAACGCCGTCTGGCTCACCAAGGTGGAGCTCAGGGATCTATGTACTGATCTACAAGGAGACCCGGGGCTGTGCTGAAGGTCTTCCTGGAGAACGTGATCTGAGATGCTGTCACCTACATCTGGCATGCCAAGAGGAAGACGGCCATGGATGTGGTGTACGCTCTGAAGAGGCAGGGCCGCGCCTTTGGAGGTTTAATCACTGACACTACCACTGCCTTGTTTGGCTTTCCAATATGATCAAGCGATGCGATACTGGTGCTTCTTGCGATTAAATCACGACCATCGCGTCCGGTCTGAAGCAAGCTTAAGAATGAGATAACTGCAGTTCTGTCCAAACACCTGTCAACATTTATGCAAGTCCCTGGTCACCAGTTACAAAGCTGCCTTAGAAAACTGACTGCAAAAGTCAGCAGCTAAGTCTAGAGGTTAACCTTGGATTTGAAAAAACCTCTTGCGAGACTCGCTTCCTGGTCACCCATACTAGCCCATAGACTGTATAATAGAGATGGACGTAGCTACCGTGACATCCGTCATTGGTTTGTGGATTACCGTTTTGAATTCAGGAGATTGCATTTCGCATCTTGAAACCGGATGTGACCATCTTTGGACAAGGAAGAACTAGTACTAAGCGCTCAGTTGAGTTTAGGCAACAAAACCACTCGGTTGAGGTCAGGAAAAGATCGTGGGTGGGGATAAAATATGTGCATTTGACATGAATTGAATGAGACACAGACCCTGGTCTCCTGGGTGATAGTCTGCTGTTTGTTTGACTTGTCCAGCACCCAACCTACCTCCTTGGCCTTAACAAAAGAGTGATTGACTGAGGCTATGTGGAAGAGAAAGGGTTTTCAGAAAGTAAATGAGGGCATGAAAGTGTTGCGTATAGGAACTCAGACCATCATCAGCTACCTCCCAAAATAGTGAAGAAGAGACGAAGTGGCTGGACTGTCTCCCTGAGCAGACTCTCACCTGCGCTCCCTACAGACCACAGCTAGGAAATAGGTGTCTGCCAGGCAACATGGAAGTTCAGAGTAATGATGGTAAACTTGCTGACAAAAGCAACACAGTCAGGCTCTGCAGAGTTGAACAGCACAAAACATGCTGGGAGTGAGGCATGCTGGACAATACTATAACTAACTAACTTGGCATCCACTCTGTATGCTAAATATCTGACCTACTCTCACCTCTATACCTGCACTCAGCAGCCTGCCTGTCCCCCGCCAAGCTATGATGACACCCACCTCCTCATCCATCATCCCTGGAACCGCACTGCCCCCCCCCCCCCCCCCCCCCCCACTCCTAGCTCACATTAATTTTTCAGTCACAGTGGCAAGCAAGATTTATTAAATTATTGATGGAGGGAGTGAGGTGCGAGGGGAAAAGGACACGATATATTAGTAAGATAGAGATTCACATGTAAGGTTGTTTTTTTTTTGGTTGTGGTTTGGAGGGCCGGACAGTCTGGCTGCCTGAACAGAAGCGTCTGATCTGAAGGCCGAAACCTTGGACAGCTTCCTCTCTATCTGCCTCTCACCCTGCTTTCCCTGTCACCCCGTCCTATTCTCCTGTCTTCCACCTGATAGACCGTTTCCCTTCCTTCTATCCTTTCTCCACCTGTCTCTCTCTCTCTCCCCTCCTCTTCATTCCACTCTTACACCCTCTCTCTCTCTCTCTCCAATGCCCCCTTATATTGTGCGTCAGGTTGAATTATTAGGACGGAGGAAGAGGTGATGGGGGGTGGGGGTGGGTGAGGCATATCAGTAATAAAAGAAAAAGGGGCCTGTGAGTTATGGCTGAGAGTTCACTGGATTATGGAGAATGAGAGGGGGAGCAGGATGGAGGGAGAAGAGGGGTAAAAAGGACGGATGACAGAGGGGCTACAGTACTTCCATAAGTCCAATAAAGCAAGCTTCCACTTCAGTGATAAAACTCACTTTATCCTTGAAACTTGTGACCTGAGAAGACTGTTTGCAGAATATTGCTCAGTGTGTGTGTGTGTGTGTGTGTGTGTGTGTGTGTGTGTGTGTGTGTGTGTGTGTGTGTGTGTGTGTGTGTGTGTGTGTGTGTGTGTGTGTGTGTGTGTGCGTGTGTGTGTGTGTGTGTGCGTGTGTGCGTGTGTGTGTGTCTCACACCAGTATCTACACACTTCCCTGTCATTCTCTTGGTCTAGTCCACCTTTTATTTCCATGACCCTGTCCCTTCTCTTTCTGCTCTTACCTGCACTTTAACAATTAACAGTTACCTAGCAACATGCTATATTATGTCCAAAAACAGATAGGGGAAGAATATATTATTTACAGTAATAATGTTATATACCAGTAATGCATTTGGACTTAATTCCAACATACGCTATAATGGAAGGCGGCTACAGGTGTGTGTGTGTGTGTGTGTGTGTGTGTGTGTGTGTGTGTGTGTGTGTGTGTGTGTGTGTGTGTGTGTGTCTGTGTGTGTGTGTGTGTGTGTGTGTGTGTGTGTATGTGTGTGAGCAGCTGGACAGCAAGAGGCATTCATGATCAATGCAGTGTAAGGAAACTGTGATCAAGAAACACATTTACATGATGCAGCATTCCAAGAGCGACTGAGTAAACACTGGATTTTGGCAGGGAGTGGAGGTTGGCACAATTTTTTTCTGACCTGATGCAGACAAATGTCTCAAATGTTTACACAAGCAACTTTAATTAAGTTGTGATTTTTTGTTTGATTTGTTTGATTTGTTTTAGGCTGAAGTCTGCGAATTCAGGATTAGAACCATGTGGCATAAGAGGGCGATGCATAGCCTACATTAAAGCTGCACTCGGCAGATCTGGCAGATCAAGGTGACTCAGTCAAATTTTGAATGTTTACAACTCCCCTCACCACTGCGCTCCTCAGCTCCCTCCCATCGAGTGCTGGTGCCCGTCTCTTCTCTCATGGATAAACAGAAAGGGTACATGCTACATGGAGGTAGGCTGGCTAACTTACTCATAGATAGCAACTGCTAATGTCACATGTGTGAGGGGGGAGAGAGGATCTGTGGCATGTGCACAAACTTTGAACTGCTCTGAGTGGACAGATTGATACGGGCGTGGTGGATTTTTGCAAAACAAACAACAGGCTCTAGGTCTTTTTTTGTGAAACCGGATGATTTATGCTTTTCTATCGGAGCATAGTGTCGGTTTCAGTGGATACAATCAAACAAATGTTACCGACTTTAAAGTAATTACAAAGTAAGAGTTGTACATTTAGGGAAATACACTGACCAGATGCTGTTTCTTACAGTTAGTTGAGAAGATTGATATCACTCTTGTGTAACTACACTCAATTATGTTACAAATAGAGGGACATGGCTAGCCTGACTTTGTTTACTCAAATCAATTCAAAAAGCAAAATTGACACTTTTACAGGGGGTTATGATGTCCTGGACTATTTCTTGGCTGGAACCAGTTCTGAATTGGCGGATAGATGCTAAGTCTTACTTTCCGAATGTAATTGATATACTGCACGAGCACCAACACTCAGTGTCATCAACTGGCACTAAGCTACCCCAGACCAGGACCTGTTCAAGAGAGCCTGATTGGGTCGTTATCACGTCAAATCACAACCAGTCCGGTCAGGCCCAGTATATGACCCTATCACAACCAATTACTTGCGCACTGATGGACTAAGTCCGAGAGAGTGAGGTTGTGATCGAGTCGTATAATGAGCAGTCACATCAGAGACTATCTCTATTATATACGTATTAGGCTAATGTGTTTATTTACTCATGTGATGTGGTGAAAAACTTTTGCGACATACAGTCTATGATTGGGAGTGAGGTTTTTTTTCAATCAAACTTTATCAACACAAACAAACATGACATTATATAAACATGAAACAACAGTGAAGTACAGGGAGTGCATAATAAAAATCACACAAAAAGAGCTCACGACCGAGTCTTCTTGGTGACGGGTGAAAAAAATACAAAAAGAGGGGGGGAAAAGGTGAAGAAGGTCAAATAATACTGTTGAAATTAGCCAAATTAAGAAATTAGCCGAATTAAGAAGAGTACACCATAAAACTAGGCCACAAAGGCCTGCTGCTAGAAGCATTTGACCGCACTCAGATGTGTGAACAGAAAATTCCTAAATTATACTAATTTTCATTTTGAATTAAGCCAGATAGCAGCTAAGAAAGTAGACACCGTTTGATACCCCTTAAATGGGGTATTTTCAACCCTCTCCTTTCCCCATGCTGCAGTGAAAGTTACGTTTTATAATGTTTGTTTTTTTAAATTATTTTTAGTATTTCTAATTGAATTTGTAATTATTTGTTATTCGTTTCATTAGTGTTGTGTTGTTCAATGTTGTTTTTGTTAATTTGTTCAAAAGTAAATAGTTTAAATTCAATTAAAGTTTTGTGTATCATTTGTGTCTTCAATATTGTTGAACTGAAATTAATGAAATTCTACATTTTGTAAAAGACAATGTCTATTGTCTATTTGTGATCACGTAGCCTATTGCATATTACCTTAAATTGGATAATGATAGTCTTTGCAAAATGAAACATTTGATTTGGCACTTCTCCCTCACTCTCTCAGTTTTAATATGATGCGAACGTTAAACGTTTAGGAATGGGCCAGATCACAGCTGAAAAGGGGGACATTTGGACGTCATTTGCAGGACGTGGTCACCAGGGCGTCCTCTCGACGACATAAATTTGGCCGGTATACGGTCGGTCAGGGTCATTAAAGAGCCGCCGAGGTGACGTCTTGGTAAGGACTTCCTGGAAATGACGTCTAAAACATCACCAATCACCGGACGTCATTTGGCTTGCTGGGATGAGTTTGGTTACGTTACTGTTAAAAGACAGGCTTTGGTTTAGGTCACGTCTCATTACTTGTAAGTTGAGTCTTCTGGTACTGCTTTAATATGTCACTGTTTTTGCTTTGCAACAACTCGCAATCTGCGAGTTTTCAGCAGCTGTTACCCTTTATACTCAGCGTCATTCTAAGCAAATACATCTCTGATGTTACTTTTAGGGCATTGTTGTTCACCCTCCGAAGTTTTGGATTTCTGACTTATACTTTCATAACATTCTACTACAGAGATTCAGACCATCTGCTTCTGGTTTACACCTCCGAGCACATGCTCAGTGAATAGAAATGTTCATGTGACATGCATTTTCAGGAGAGGATTTCTGATACAGTGCTAAAAAGCTTGGGTGGTCAGAGAAGTTTTGAAACACCGGGGATGAAAACGTTTACCTTGCATAGCAGGGGTGATCACGGGAGAATGCATTCAAAAAATCAGGTTGTCAGGTTCCAAGTAATGCATTGGTGCAAAGATTGTCCGCACAGGGCTACCAGTGGCTGAGTGGTTAGAGCAGTTGCCCCATGCAAAGAGGCTGAGGGTCCTTGATGTAGCGGCTGGGGGTTCGATGCTGACCTGTGCCCCTTTGCTGTGTTTTTCCCTCTCTCTCTCACCCAATTTCCTGTCTGTCCTATATAATAAAGACTTGAAAAACTGCCAAAAAAAGAATCTTTATTAAAAAAAAGAGATTGTCTACACTTCAGGCAGCACCAATGGAACCAAGTATAGGTCTCCTAGTAGGTACTGCCTTGTTTAAATGTGTAGTGTTATGTAGATGGGTGAAGAATATGTACATAATTGATTTAAATCTTCTTTTGCTAACATATATAAACACCTAACAGCCGCAGGCATTCACAAACGTTAGTTGACGCTTAACGCCCAAAATCTTGCGAGGCTTTGTTGTTGAGATAGAAACAGATCTCAAACAAAGTTCATGTTCTCCTGATCCGTCCATCTGAAAAATGCCATTTTAGAGTAAGAATGTTTGGGAGATATGTGTCTTGTGATAAATAGGTCCAATATTTTCTTCAGTGATTATGGGGCTAAGGGAAAGGTGATAATCCTTGTGCACATGCACTTCGACCCATTGGAATGAAAACACTCAGGACCTGCTGCTGGTCTCCTAAAGACTCATCCGACCAATCACCGTCCTGTGAGGGGCTACTGGCAGTTGAGGGGGGAGGGGAGAGCAGGTTATGAAAACGTTGTGGTGTGTAGCCTTAGAGATGCTGACAGGTGGATTTGGTCCCTTAGGACAGAGTCAGGCAAGTTGTTTCACGCTGTGTTAAGTTAAGGTAATCCTCTGCTGGTGGTAGCTTTACGCTTACCATATTCCAACCATATTTCCAACTTACTGCTTATTTGTCTTATTTAACTACATTTCAGAAATTGTTAATGGCAATACAGGAAATGATTCATTTTAAGTTCAACTTTTTTATATTTCAAGTATACAAACATTCACATCTTTCAAAACGACCACACATCATTTTCAGCATTCCTTCCTTCAGGGTAGTCCATCACTTTACTGCATGCCAGCAGTCATGTTGTGGCCCCTTGTGTTAATAGTTTCAAATCACCAATAGCACCTGCAGTGAAACAATGACTCCCTGACACTTAACACAGTTTAGCACAAAGTGTTACTGTTCTCAAGCACATGATTCAGTGTTATCAAAGCACATGAGTGCAGACAAAATGACAGGTGTGCCGACATGAGGATGAATAATCAAGATGTAGATAAATGGCTCACGAATCAAGATTGTGTATTGCAGAGAGAGAAACAGACACGGGGGGGGGGGCAGTAAGCTGCATGGAGATAAAGAGTGGGACAGATGGAGTGATAGGACATCAACAAGTGAGAGATTGCTGCGATGGTAAAAGACAGAAGGTGAAAAGGAAGTGCTGAGGAGAAAGGGTTAAAGAGGAGAGGGGAGAGGGATGGTTGCCTCGGCAACAGCAGACAGCGTTTTCTCTCTTTTCTTTACCAGTCCCTCTTGCGCACACACACACACACACACACACACACACACACACACACACACACACACACACACACACACACACACACACACACACACACACACACACACACACACACACACACACACACACACACACAGGCATACATACATACACATGTTCTCCCCCTCCCTCTCCATCCTTCATCTCTTCAGAGTTAAAGTTTTGCAGGCGTATATTCACACGCTGCTCTTCCTGGAACACATTTCTTCAAAGGACGATGTATTTGTCTGATGCTGTGGCAGCACTCGGAAGCACAGGATGTACTTTGAAATGAATGATGTTGTACAAAGAGTTCAACCAATGAGTTTAATCCTATCAAATCATATCATAGCATTTTTAAAGAGGGGCTGCACACTTAAATGTGTTTTTTGAGCCGTAAACTAATTCATATGATTGGACTGTGATAAAACACATCAATGCTGTTGTTGATAATGACGTTTCTCACCAAATTTATGAATAGGTTTATATCATACATTGCAAGTGGCTCAACACGTCCCCTGCTGTTTTAAATCAGCCCTAACCTTGCCAATGCTGAGGTAGACCCTACACATATTGGCTGCTCCATTTTCAAGTAAATAGAGTTGATGCAGCTTGGCGGCACAGGCGTGACTTGTGCGGAGGTGTCGGTGACGTGAGTTGTTGTGCGACCCACAGCGGGGAGTTTTAAAAGCAGGAAGCAGCTGATCACAGAAACGAGAGGCAGCAAACTATTGACCGTAGAGATGAGCAGCTGGAAAGCTTGTGAAATCCAGGAGATGTTGACCAGCACGGCAAAATGCTGAATTATCAGACCACGGGGCTAGCTTCTTCTGACGCATGTGTTGTACGTCACTGTACGCCCAGCTTTGTGCTGCCCCTCATGTCACATGTTTACGCCTATCCCAGAGAGCGGTGTTTTGGGAATGGAGGAATATAATGTGGTTTATCACTCGATTTCACAAATACAGGACTTCAAATTGCAGCCTTTGTCTGGCCGCAAATGTGACGCTTCTTCTATAGAGAAACCCCTTATGTCATCAAATTTGAAAATGTCATTGCCCTCTAATCTGAGGTGGGCAGCCCCCCCCCCTGCTGCCCTCTGAGCCCCTTGGACACTTCAAATGATGCAGTGTGTGGAGTAAGGCTCAGACCTGGGGGTGAAGTTACACTTTAACATTTCTAGTTTATTGCTGCTTATATCATAATTAGTGGTAGTACTCTCCTAAAAAAAAAAAGAACACTGAAAAAACACAGTTCTGATCAACACAGTTAACATGCATTTTAATATTGCTCATATTATTGTTATAAAGATTTATAGATGTGATCCATACAGAAAGTATATTTATATGCATCTTTGCAAAGGTGCGTCATCATTGCACAGTGGCTCTGCTGAGATTACATTAAATGTTAAATTAAATGTGCAGTAATAACAGTTGTGCAACAACAGGCTGGTAATGTGGTAATATTCCCACTCCACCATCTTTCTACCAACTTACACTGTAACACACATACAGAATCTTGCTTTCAGTATAACTCACATGTGCAATCGTATTACAAAATGTAGGATAATATTTGATATACTCACTGTCTCATGTTATATTTGTCAAAGTGTCACTTGTTACAGCTTTCACTTCACAAACTCCTGTTGTCTCACCGGAGTTGAACATGGCTCACTCTTCCTGACTGAACCCTGTCATGCGTGTATGTGTGGCGCACCGTCACATGACAGCCGCCACAGGGGGGGAGGAGATCCAGTGTCTAAGGTCACTGTCGCATCACACGAGGGGTGTGTGAAAGCTTGTGACTGTGAGTGACGAGCATGTGTAGGTGTGTGTGTGAAATGCTCTTTCTTTGTATTCTGCGTGCATGACATATACGCAGAATATTAAATGGGCTTTTCATGTGATGTGCGAGTATTTGGCATATTCAGCACGCCGGTGTAAATATATGTGACGTGTGTGTGATGCAATGTAGGAATGTGTTGCATGTATGTGCACATTTTTGTCTCTGCACACATACATGTCTGCATGTCCCACGTGTGTGAGAGATTCATTGATCACCGGAGAGAAAAGGACGGACCCCCAAGGAAGAGTGGAGTGATGAAGCAAAGGGGCCCGCCACGAGTCACAAGGACGGAGAAGCAATGATGACGGCACCATCAAATTTAATAGGCTACAGGAGAAGGTGGAGGGAGAAGAAGAGAGGACGGGAGGAGCTGCTGAGAGGAGGGAGCATGAGCTGTGGAGGAGGAAAATCAAAGGGTACCCTGAAGACAAACAGGCTTAATTGGGGCAATCACTCTCTTCCACTCCACATTCTGTAATATGCCTGATTTGAATTATGATCTCAACATGTCCCTGAGAACCTTGATTCACACCACTGAAACCCTTGCATCAACTTTTTTACCTTTGCACACTTTCAGTTTTGCAGCTTGGGATGTTGATGCCTCGCCAGCCTCTCCCTCTCCTCCTCCTCCCCCTCTACCTCCTTCACACTCTCCCACCCTCCCTCCATCCTTCCCGGTATCCGTAGTGATTGGAGGCAGGGTTCTGTGGTTGCTAGGAGACGAGGAGAGTGTGGCAGCCGGCCTCAGTGTGGGAGAGAGTTATGTGAGAGCGGTAAGGGAAATTAGGAGTGAGTGCCCCCTGCTGGTGTCTGCTGTCCACTGATCCCTCCAGTACTATGGATCAGCTCATGATTGGTGAACAAGCGAAGGGATCACGCAGAACTGAGCCTATGTGTTTAAGAGGGACAGCTGCTGTACCTTTTCATGTGTACTTGCTTCATGATTACTGGATTTGGTAAAGATCACTTGCTCGATGGGAACAATCACTGTAATGGTGGTGGACAGAGGGAATGCTGATTTTTGTACCACTCAGGTCCCTTTGAGGAAACCCTATCTTTGCTTCATCTTAACTCTGTTAAAGTCACATATTTAGAGTTGGAGCTGTTGCAAGTGTATTTCAACTGGGCTGCATCATGCTCTTTGATCTAGGAGATTCACTGAGATTATACACCGAGTTGCAATCAAAGTTCAAGATCCCATTTCTGTGTCCTCCGAATCATGTTTTCAACCGTGTTTTATCAAAGCTGTGCCTTTCTGCCAATATAATACTTAATGTCCGTGGGACACTAATTGTGATATAGTAGGACACTCCAGATGGAGAAGGATCAAAGACTGTGAAATTGTACCAAAGCATAACTTTAGAAGCGCACACTTCAAAGGGATTGATGAACTGGGATTTCAGACAAAATAAGATGAGAGCTTTTTTTAATTTTTTTTTATTTTTATCTTATTCAGCCTGCTGCTGCAATGCAAGGCCAGCTCCGGAGCATTAGAGCTCAGCTGCATGTTTGTTTTGTATGACTCTGACTCCATGTGGTCATCAAGGAAACTGCAAATCACTGCTGCTTTGTGGGACATCAGTGACTGTTGCTGTGTGAATTGAATGCAGCAGGATGCTAATGTCAAGGCCCACACACATATAGACCTGAAATGAAACATGTGTTGTTAGTGTATAAAACCTAACTATCTATTGTAATATCAAATGTTTTAATTTATTTTAAATGACCACCTGCTTTCCAGGTAGTGACTGTCCTGCTGTGAGAACGAGTGATTCTTAGAAATGTTATCAAGGTATCAGCACTTGAATGGAGTCGTTATTGGTTATTATCCACAGGCATTATGCAGTAGCACAAAGAACCTTCTAGCTTCATACATTTAGCGCCATAAAAATGGCTCTAAACAGTGGATTGTATTCAAGGTGAACGGTGTACACACAGTGTGGGCACTTGTCCTCTGTTCCTCTCTCCATGCACTCAGGTTATAGAAGTGTGTTCCAGCTAAAATTGAATTGCCCATTCACTTGCTTGAGTAACATTCAACAGGCCAGTGGACATTGTAGAACCTGTAGAAACCAAACATACGCACAACACGTCGAGATTTATTCTATGCAAGTGTTTGAAGTGATTTAAATTTAATTTTTTTAATTTGCTCATATTTCTGTAAAAGTGGATGGTGTCAAAGTGACGATGCTCAGCAGTCTCATGCAACATTATGTAGTATATTCAGGAGTTACTTAGATGTGTGTCATGAACACATAGTTTAGTTTATTTATTTGTTATTTAATCAAGGATCTATATAATAATAAATTCAACCATCCTAGTCGGGGAAGATGTGTGTGATGATGATGATGTGAATGATGCATAACGCATTACAGCCTTGAGATGTTTCCTGTACTGAAAGTTATCATATTTTTATCATCATTTCAAACTGACAACATTTATTGATGGACAAAAGACAGCAAAACTGACATGAGCGCTATTCAACTTGGCAACACACAGCTCAATAAAGGATGCTTTGGTTCCTTTTGAGGGATAAAATATTGTTATTCAACTATAAGCTGAAGAAATATGGATACATACATGAATGGTCCCATTGTATATCTGTTTGATTATAAAACATGTCAAGGTGCTTTATTAATACTCTGAAAGTATCAAAACGTGTGTCTTTAAACGAGCCGTCAGGACTTCTGTACGGTTGTGATGTCACAACTATACTAAATATAGGTAGAAAGTGCAGCTACAGTGCAGTTACAGTTATACCCCGGTTGCATTGACAATGCCGATGCGCCAAGAGCGTAGATGTGAAAGACCCAGAAATGTTGACCAATCAGAGCAGACTGGTCTTTTTCAGGAGGGGGTCTTAAAGGTACAGGCGCTAAAATGGGGCATTCCAGACAGAGGGTAAGTACAGGTATATTCAGACAGACAGGATGAGAAAATAATGTGTTTTTTGAACATTCAAGCATGAAAACATGTTCTACTAAAAACCCAAAATACAAGTATGAACCTGAACATGAGCGTGATATGGGACCTTTAAAGACATTTAGTGTTAATACACTCTCTTATTTAGAATTTTTGAATTCTGAATCTTTCTGTCTCCATTTCTATCAACACTTTTTCAAATCCAAACGTTGAAATATAGACGGTTCTGTAGGAATGTGTGTACATAATTGTGTGTGGGTAAGAAAGACGCAGAGGGCATTAATTGTGTTTAAAACCAGTTGCTTTCTTTACAACCGTGTTCTTTGAGCCTCCTCTGTAGAAGATTTTGTGCCCTTGTCGGTGATGGAAAGAGTCTGTGTGTATCCCAGCAGGCGTTCCTCTTGATTGGATAGGCCTGGCTGGCTGACTTGCTGGCCCAGAGTATCAATGCCCTTTATCTCCCCTCTCAGCTCTTTTGATTCGACTTAGTGGCAATACAAGCACACGACTGCTTCCAAGTGATTCATGGCAGAAGATTTGTACCGACAAACAACAGTGTCTGCATGAAATCGCACATGTAAGAAGCAAGTGCAGATACGTAGCCTAAAAATTATCCACAGTTAAGGCTCTGTGATGCAGTTGCTATGGCAACTATGATAGAAATAGACTTGTATCTGCAAGGGAATGAAATGTATTGAACTGTTGTTTAGAAACTGGGAGATTTTACTCTTGTGATTGGCAGGTTAAGTGAGAGACTGCATACGGATGTGTGCTGCGTGTTTGTGTGCGTTTGTGAGTCTAGGATGGCATTTTTGTGACTGTGCATGTGTGTTGTCTCTGTACGTTCATGTGGGGTTTCTTTGTATGTACGTATGTCGTGGGTAATGTGTGTGTGTTTGTGTGTGTTTGTGTGTGTGTGTTTGTGTGTGTGTGCATGTATAACACACTGCAGTACATTAAAAGTGCAGCACCATGGATGGGGGGCATAGGGCACATCATTATGATGGTAGGAGAGTGTGAGTGGGTATGCGCTGCACTCACTGGCCCTGTGTGAGAGCAGATAAGCTCAGGCAGACAACACAATAAATTTAATGGGAAAAGGATTCTGTTTGTAACACCTCCATTGTTGTTCTAGCCATGATGATGTTCTGAGTGGGTTGTGTCAAACATTTACCAATGGCTGAATATTATGATAATGATTGAAGTGGCTATGTTACAAAAAGAAAAGAAAATGCATGTCCATACTATATATATCTCCACTGTGTGCAATGCTGTCTGCATTTCAGCATTAAGAGACCACAATAAACTGAACAAGCTCCATCTATTGCACTGCAATCTTCCTCTAATGCAGGTTTACCTGGTTGCTCACAAATTGTCTTTTATCTGTTATTGACTTATTCATTTCAGACATAAGCAACCATTCCATTCAGCCCTCCTCTCCATATTGCCTTTGTACCCTAGTGCCTTCATTAGACTCCCCTAATTCATTTTCACTGGAGATGAAATAAGAACAAAGGAGAAGTGATAAAACCCTGAGACCAGACTTGCAAAAACTGCATTTGCAAAATTACTATGATCTTTTTAGGGTAGAAATAGGGAAAATCTGTGGAATAGCAAAAGCTTGAGAGAGGGAGGGGGGGGGGGGTGGAGGGATGTGATGGAGAGAGATGAGGGAGGGGGTGCAGGAATATGAGTGTGTATGCATTTTCAAGGCGGTCTTTCTGTTGCAAGAAAAAAAAACAGTAGTCTAACAGGAAAACGAATGGGTCTCGAACAGAGCTGCTGATGAAGGCATGCAAATGCAATTTAGTGACGGAAAGTGACGTTTGAGATTTTCATGTGTAAGTGGAGGCTCGTGAGATGCCAGTGTGTTTCATTTTAGTTGGAGATAGGTGGAATCACCTCAGCGGTGTGTGAAAGAGGGAGAGAGAGGCGAGGGAACAAGAGGGGAGGGGGCGGGGGTGTATGGACCTCACTGGCTACGGGACCTACAGGCACCCCGATTGTGCTCTGCTTTCATCATTTTTGGAGGTGAGGACAAAAGAAAAAAGGGGAAATCGGAAGAAAGGCCCGGGATCTGAGTGTCGTGACGGGCCCCCCGACTTCGCCGCCGCTGGTCGGGGTTGTCTGGACGCAAAAGGGTGAGGGAAAAGCGGCGGAGCAGTCGACTCGAGACTGGGGTTTCCTGCCACAGCAGCGGGATTGTCACAAAACAGCCTTTCACTCTTCGAGGGGCCTTGTATTGCTCCGTTTTCAGGTATGCATTCAGAGTGTGTTAGCTAGCCTGCCTGTGACTGACCTGCCTCTCCCTGACAAACATTAGCTCTGTTTATAGCAGGCAAATGTCAGGCTGCGTGATGCTCATTTTATGATGCAGTGCCCATCAGGTCTCTCAGGATTCTGTTCACTATGCTAGCTAACCCATTTACTCACAACCCCAGTGCATTTGTGAGGGGGAAACATCTGCACCCAATCACCCCTCTTTAGTAGCTAAACGCTGCTGGCTGCGCGTGCCTTTAGCCTCACACAACTATCGTTCTGTGCACGCTCTCAAACGCTTCTAATCATGTAAACGCAGTTAGCCGTCTTGCTAGGATGCTAACTAGTGGTTGTAGCATAGCTAGCCCTCAACATATGCGGCTACAACGCATATTTAATGTGCAGTATGTGAGGTAATTTAAGCTAACGCTACAAAGCTAAAAGAGGCAGCGTTACAAAGCTAATTGTAATGCGAATAACGTTACCTCGCTATTGGCTAATGTAGCTGTATGGTTATGGTACAAAAGCCTGGGTTGTGTTCATGGCAATCTGAGGCGACATAACATCCGAATATAACAGCTGGAGTATGGTCATGATCTGCAAAAAAACATTGCGTATGCTCTTAACAGTTCGGCAGATATGCACTTGATTGACTTGCTGACAGACTGCATTGAGCCAGTTTGTATTAATGCTGCACTGTTCTGTGTTTTTCAATGCTGCTTTCTGGTCGTGCACAGTGAGCTGCTATGATTAATTACAAGTGTAATCAAGGTAGGGGCTAATAGACGGATGGAGATCCATAGTGTCCTTCTAACTTTCCACTGTATCACCCACTAGCTTTGACACTCGAACAGCGACCTGTGTGCAGCAGGTTCGACTCAGATCTACCAGGTTTGACTGTTGTGTTTGTTTTGTGGCCCTCCTGATCCTGTGTTTTCCCATGTTCATTCAACTGCTCATCACTTTTTTTCTGTAATGTAAAAGCAATCCATTACATTAGTGAAGAGAGGTCCACACTAATGATCAGATTTACCAGACACATAACCTGTAGGCTAGTAGTTGTAGTCATAAAACAGTGACTGCTTGTTGTTGTGTGGCTCAGTGTAAGTCGACCCTTCTGGAAGAAAAGTCGCCCAAAGTTTGGACCATTAACCGTTTTACAGTGTATTTGAGGGAGACAATAGAGGCTTGTGCCACACATGGCAATTATGGGTACTGACCTCATAAAGATGGCGTCATGCCCTTTAATTATCACCCATAATCATTAAAGCCCATTAAAACAAGTTAAACACTCTAACATTAATGGTTTAGTCTCCTTTTAAAGAGGTGGGAGATGGACTGCTTCTGTCTTGGCTCCATGGGGTTGTTTGTTTACATGTGAAGTAGTGTTTGTGACCTTGTCTGTTATTTTGTTGCTTTAATTGCATGCTGCTGCTAACCCACTTTTTCCTCCACCAACCCTGTTTGTTATCAGTCAGGAGAGACAGCTTTGGCATGTATTGTTAAAGCTCCATACACAGTAAAGGCTGTACCCCCAGTGCATATTAAAACAGGAGTGCTGACATGAGGCCAACAAGCCTTCTTAAAGGAATAGTTTGGCTTTTTGGGGTTGTATGAGGTACTTATCCATAGTCAGTTTATTACCTGAAGTAGAGGACAGTTAGCACACCGCCAATTTAGAGAAGCCGGCAGGAGTACCGACAGAAGCTGCTGTGGACGGGGGCAGCAGCTGTGGAAAAAACGTACTTGGGTGTCTAAGATCCGTTTAGCTGCTGCCCCCGTTCACAGCAGTACATTGCTCAGCTTCTGTGTTGGTACTCCTGTCTGCTTCTCCAAATTGCCGGTGTGTACTGTTGGTAACACACTGATTATAGATAAGTACATCATACAGCCAGACTTTAAAAAAAGACAAACTGTCCTTCTAAATTAAATGGACAGAGCGGGCAAGAAGGAAGTAATGTCAACATTATTGTTTGTTCGGTGACTATATTTGTGATGGACTGGATTGATTGTAGTGGCCCCACGTATGAGAGAGGCCGATTTCTTTTTTCTGTAGTATATTACTCTTAATTGTTATTGAGCATTTCTCTATCACAAGGTATAGTAAATAAATGGTGCCTTTTCAATTCTGCGTTCTAACTATTTTGATTCATCTTTTGTATTTGCAGAGTTGTGAAGGCTTCTGGTCAGCAGCTCCTGGAAAAGGAACATATCTGCATGGAGATACTGAAGAGAAAACAGAACAGGAGCTTGAGTTGAATGAACTTGAAGTGGAATAAATGGATTACCCTCCTTTTGGAAAATTGTTGCCAAGGAACTAGGTAGAGTGAAATAATGGTTGACAGAAAGAAACAAAGGTAAGACGGCTACATGCTGAAGATACAGGAGAGCCCCAAGAAGAGTGTGAACACAGTCAAGGAAAGAACACTTACTAAAATAGGGACCAAAGTCTTCTACAGTCCAAATGAATGCATGCCGTAGCAAAAAAAGAAAACAGTATTTGAAAGGGAATGACCAAGAAACAGAACAAATCGAAAAGTATAATACTCTGCATCAAAGAGCTGATGAGAATATCAATGGAGTGTTTGCCTCTGGGAGTGTTTAATGAGGGTCTTTATTCAGACCTCCTGATTCAAGTTACTGCAGTTTTGGTCTCACACAGGTGTGAGTCAGGTTCTGGCAAACATATTGACGAACTGAAGGACTGCTTTGACAGAACGCATTCTCAATGGTTTTATTGAATTTTTTTTTTTTTTTTGCACAAGATGCTATTGGACCACAACAAAGTAAAATCCTAACGTAGCTCTGTTTGCTTGAGCTGTTACTCTAGTGGAGCATATACATGTAAAGACATTTGAGGTTGAACGTCTCACGTCAGACGTCTGTGATATCATTGCCTGCTCAGTGCCAAACTTCATGGGAATTACTGCACACTTTTAATATTTTATTTTTCTGCAGAAGAAACTTGCTTCACTACATTTTTTTCCTTTTCCTTTTTTTGTTGAAAATTCCATTTTTTAAGACCCAGCTGTAAAGTGAACCTTTAAAAAAAAAAAAAGACAACAACCATACCTTTATCACATTGAAGAAGAAAGACTTTTACCATTTGGCCTTTTCATATATTGATAAAACTGCGCCTGTTCAAACTCCCTACCCACTTTCTGCTACAAAAGAACTGATTTTTACATCTGCAATATGTATTCTTCAGCTTGAACTCTTTGGTTTTTCAAAGCATTTCCTTGTTTTACTGCCAGGCCATAGACTCTTTCTGTGTCATTTATGGTTACTGCCATAAGCCTTCCAGTTTCTGATCAGAAGCATTCCCCGGTATAGACACTGACAGATATTTCCGTTTTTAATCCAGACTTGGAAAAACAATGCAGAATTTTTCTAACAGCCCAGTTCCCCCATCTCTCCCCCTGGGATTCAGTGGAAGGGGTGGAGGGGGAACTCCGTATCCTCCTCAGCCAGCAGACCAGATCTCCCCGAGGATGACAGATGATTATGCAGGGATGCCACAGCAGAGCCTGCACAGAGGCCACCACCACCCCAGTCAAGCCAGCCACATGCTTGCTTACAGTGCTCGAAACAGGGGGGCCGTGGAGGCACCGCCAACACAAGGTAACATTCATAGCGGCAACGCTAACAACCCTTACAGGAAGGATGCCATGGATTATTATTTTTCAATGGGTGGAAAGGACAGGCACAGAAGAGGGGGCATGGCTTATGGGGCAGGATTTGGATACCCTAATATCGATGGACATATACCTCACCAGTACCGACATGCTGGATCTGGCTCTGCACCATCATCTGGCCTGATGTCACCATATCCAGTAGACTATGGCTCCAGTGCTGGTTCAGGTGGAGGCGCTGGTGCTGGTGCTGGAGCGTTCTCTCCTTCTCATCAGTACAATATGAGTCAGAATGCTGCAATGCAGTCTGTGCCAGGTTCTCAGATGCAGCACCGCCAGCTTGGACAAACCTTCCCAACTGTCCACCATGGACAACAACATAGGAGCTATCCACACTCTGGGCACAGAATGACCCCTCAGTACCCACACTACTCTCCACAGGGTGGAGCAGCCACAGGGTCATCAGGAATGTACAGCCCCCCTCCACAGAGATATCTCGACGGGGCTGCTAGCACGGGGTTCGATCCCAAAGTCAACAGTTCTCCCAGTGTCAACTCCAGTTCAGTTGCTGCTAACAATGTGGGGCCAATGGAGAATGTTCAACAGAGTTACCATGCTTCAAATTATCCTGGATTTTCCCCACAGACACTTTCACTTCACAAGCAAGCCACACTACAGCACCGCAACTCGCAGCACAATTTAGGGGTAGGTTATGACAACTCTCTCAAGATGCAGCACCAGGGCCCGTCTCCAGGCTCTGTCTATGCTAAACATCATCAAGCCTCCAATCCCGGTATACCTCAAGCAGCATCTCAAGAAATAGCCAAATCCCCAATGCATCCCAATGCTCAACAAACCCATATTAACCAAAACTTTAGCCCCATATCCAACTCCTCGCCAGCTGCCTCTGCAGTGCATTCTCCCAGTTGTAGCTCCTCTCCTTCCCCTTCGATGGGTGTCTCAGAGGTACATGGAAACCCCTCAGGTCATGGTCCTTCACACCCTCCTACATCAAACCCCCGTAGCAGCCATGGTCAAGGTAGATTACTGCAGACCATGCCACAGTTAAGTCCCACACCCAACTCAAATAGCAGCATCAGTAGTTGTGGTAGCAGTGGCAGTCATAAAGCTCACAGCATGAGTGCAGTTGGAGGAAGCAGTCTTCCTCCAACAGGCCGCAACAAATTGGGTCTAGGTACAGGAGTGGGATCTCGAGAGGAAGGCTCCTCTATTTATTCACCCTCTCCACTTGACAAAATGCAGGATGCCGGCCTGAATAGTCTTAATGCCTTGAGCTCACAAGTAGCCAATTTACCAAACACAGTTCAGCATATGCTCCTTACTGACTCAGTGCTTTCACAGAAGAAAGGGAAAGATGTGGGCCAGATGCAACAGGCAACACATGGCGTGCCCCCATCACAACCAAGGAGTCGAAATGCAAGTGCAGCCTCAAGCACTAGCACAGTTAAAGATGGAAGTGCACTGGGGATCAGCGATAGCGCCTGCTTAGATGCTGGTGCTGATGAAGACCCCTCATTGATGTCAGTTGGAGGCTCATCAGGGACCAAGGTGGAGCGCGAGGAGCAGTTTTCAGAGGGGGAACATGGGAGAGTGAGGCAGATGAGTGGTGCAAGTAGTGGATCTGAACCAACTGGCTATCCCCCTCCCTCTCAAAGTCAACCGCAGACCGGGAAAGCATCTGTTAAAACAGTCCCCACTGATTCAACGTCGAAAGAACCAAATGTTTCCGAAACAAAAGCAAATCAACTTCGCCTTCCCTCATCATCATCATCTCCATCTTTTGGATGTCAATCATCAGAGACTGGCCCGACTTCACATTCAACACCTCCAGTTTCCTCATCCCCCTCATCTACCGCCTCCAGTATTCCTCCACCTCAGCCAAATTGTGTCTCAGAGCCTGGTCTAACATATAATGACCACAGAGGTGGCCATAGGAGGACAACAGAAATAAAAAATGAAGTAATCAAAAATGAAAGTGAAGGCACAGTTGACAAAACGAAGAAAGGCAGTAGCCAAATGCAGCGAGATGGAGTAGTCAATTCACAAAATTGTCAGGACAAAGAAAACCGATTGCATGCTGCATCCAGATTACACAATAATGAGAGGGAAGAAAAGCATGCATCTGAAGAACAGCAGAGTGCCAGTAGTGTCGGTGTGATTGTTTCAGCTCGGTCTGAGGGAAGTCACACTGAAAAAAGCAAGCATCCCCCAGGCAACTGTATAGAAGAGAAACACTCCCTCTTAAGAGAGTCAAGCAGTCATAACGGGGAGGAAGGTGTAGATCTGAGTTTATATTCCTCCCTTCACCAGAAATCAAACTTTGGAAGGCCTCAAAACCCTCCCCAGTCTGGAGCACATAAATATGGCTACCCAGAATCAACATATGGCTCAGATTTGTCAATGAAAAACAGAGGGAGGGCTGGCCCAGCGGGTGTAATGGAATCGAATTCCAGATACTTAGGGTACCAACAGTCACAAGCTGGTTATGGCCCTGTGCAGCAAAAATATGCAGGGTCTGTAGCAGAGGCTCTGGTCAAGAGAGGGCAAGGAGCAGGAGCTAAAGGTCATGAAGATAATTCACAACAATTTCCAAGCCTTTTACAAGAGGTTCTTCAAGGTTACAATTTAGATAGACGTTATGGCCGACCAGAGCAGGCATTTCCTGCCCATCTCCAAGTTCAACAACAGTTTCAAACCAGACACTCGTATGGCATAACGGAGGCTTCAGCTCATCCTGGACAAATGGGAAACTCTGGAAAGCCCCCACATCTAAACCAGAGGCATGAAAGTGAGCCTGATTTTACTCCAGATGCTCAGTCCTCAGTGAAGTCAGAAGTGGCCATTACTAAGATATTGCAAAATGCTGAGAAAACTGAAGTGGGTGTGTCCCAGAGCCATTTTACACAGGGTGCAGAGTCTCAGCAACATCCAACAAAACATATAAACTTAGCTGACTATTCACTACCGCAGAGAAAAGCATTATCCAATGTGTCCACTCCATCCTCTGCTGTGCAGGAGCTCCTTTTGCAAGAGCCAGAGCCACTAACAGGCAGCATTGGTCAAACTGAGACGCAAAAATCATCAGGCTCCATATTAGCCCCATCAGAGCGGCGCTCTGTTATCTGTGATGTGTCGCCAAACCGACGAAGTACACCAGAGAGGGACAGGGAAAGTGACAGAGAGAGGGAGAAAAGTCAGAGTGGAGCCTCCGTGATTCAACAGCCATTTTCCTCTCCAGCAGCAGCCAATGATCTGAGTAAAAAAGATATTGGAGAGAAACAAGTGGTGAAAATGGAAACGGCATCAAAAGAGGCTGGCCCAGAAGCTGCACCTTTACAAACTGATCATCATGGCAGTGGTGGAGCTAATGAGGCTGAGATGGAGTATCATTCCAAATCTGTTCATTCATCTGTTGTAATGAATGCTGACCCCTATAGGCGAGGTAATGTTGATATTACACCCTTGCCTTCTCATTCTTTGAGCACTAACCCTTTATCTTCACCTTCAAGGCATCCGCCCTATCTTCATGGGGTCGATTTATCAACTGGCAGCGGCAGCAGTTTTCCTGGATATCGGTTTGGAGATGCAAGAGAAGGGAATATGATGCCGCGCACTAACCCCCATTTTCCCTCCCACCACCCATACCACAATTTATCCCCCCAGACACAAGCCACAAATAAGCTTCAAATGTATCCTCACCCCCGTGGCCCCCCTCATCACCCCCATGACATGAACGACTGGGTGAAAGCAATGAACAGGCCATCAAAGGAAATGATGATGCAGCCCGGTTCTTCTCCGGGGAGACATAAGGTCAGCCAATCCGAACCGAGACAAAGAATGATCTCACAAACTGACATGTCTGTCGAGCAACACCCGACCAAAACTTCACTCCATCATCAAAGCGCTTTCTTTGATTTGAAAATGTGGGAGTCGGCACACTCTGGAAGAGAAGGTGCAAGAATGATAGAGGGAGACTCCTTCTACAGAACACAACCGCATCCTCCCCCTCCTCCTCCTGCTCCTGTAGCTTCACTCATCCCTGTTCCTCCACAAATGACTCATGGCCAAAATGCTGCTGAAGCTGATGTCTCCAGAGGAGCCGCAGAAGAAGCCAAACATCCCTTCCCACCTCCTCCACCCAGCTCCACTAAGCCTCCTGCTGACCTGAACTCCACTCAGCCACAGGTGCAGCGTCAGACTAAACCTGGGGGTTCTGGAGACACTAATCCGCTAATATTGCGAAGGAGGGTTCGTTCTTTCATCTCTCCTATTCCCGCCAAAAGGCAACTCCAGGCTGCCACAAACTCACATCACTCCCCTGGGGCTCAGTCTGAGTCTAGCCATCACAATGAAGATGACTCATCCAGTTCAGATATTCCGTGTCCCAGGCTCTCTTCGCCTCTGCCCGGAGAGAATACCTATTCACAATCTCTATCTCCAACGAGTGGCAACACCAAGGCTTTACCCCCCAAGAAAGGACGAGGTTTGAAACTGGAGGCAATAGTGCAGAAAATCACACCAAATATTAAAAAGCCAGCAGGCCATGTTGATGATGAGTCAAATCATTACCCAGGCTTCTCTCACTCAGAAATACCACCATTTAATGATTCACAGGAGCAAGACTTGGCACATTTCCCAAGGGTTGCAGGAGGGGATGATAGTTACATGGATGAAAGTCACTCATTAAGCGACATGATTCCCTTCAGAGGAGTTGATGAGACTGGGCCTTTACCTCTGTCTGCCTACCCATGTGATCCTCTTCAGACAACCCAAATCATAAAACAAGACTTTGACTTTGGATTAGGAGCCGCTGTGGCTTCAGCGTCTGGTGACAAGGAGGATTTTGCTTTGCTCGGACCATTACCCCCTCCTCCGCCTCTTCCCCGCCCAGTCCAGGGTTCCCCACCCCCATCTTCATCTGCCCTGTCGGACATTCAACACTTCACCAACACTTACCAGCAGCTTGAGACAAGAAGAGGAGAGCAGTCTGCTGCTAACCTTCTCCGACAGAAACTTCAAGAATCTGGCATGGGTTTTGATGATTATCCTGGCAGTGACTACTATGGAGCCACCCCACCCCACCATAGTCAAGGACACATGCTAAATAGGCAACATCAGATGTCTTCTGGTAGGTCCAGTCTGTCGCCACAAGATTCTAAACTACCAGACAGTTCCGTGCCAAAAGGCTATTTCCCATCTGGCAAGAAGAAAGGCAGGCCCGTAGGGAGTGTAAATAAACAAAAACGGGCCCAGAACCAAGCCCAAACACAGGGTCAGGGTCAGCCTCAAGCCCAGGCTCAGAGCACAAGTCAGAGTGCTCCTCCAGCCCTACCCAGTCCAAATGTAGCTGCAGCCACAACCCCACCGTTGGTGCACTCTACCAGCAGCACACCACCCCCTTCAGCGCCCCCTCTGACAGAAAATAAAAACACTCCCCCACTGACCCCACCAATTTTAACCCAGATAGTGAAAGTGGATGTTGAGAGTGAGGACACACAGCCAGAGATCGAGGTCAAACCTGTGCGGAGGAGACGCAGGGGTGTGAAAGATGAAGACGAGTCACTACAAGCCAGAGGACGACAGAGAAGAAGGAGGAGAGGAGCAGCGGCCGCAGCGCCACCAGTGGCCAAAGATGACCCAGACACACCTTTAGGGGCAGGAGGGAGCCCTGGCATACATAGAGTATTCATGGATCCAAATAGAAAGGGCCCGTTTGTTCCTCACATACACGTAGAGAACAAAATACCAGAGATAGGGGCAGTGTGCACCATTGTAAATGCTGAGGAGGAGAAGATGAAAGGAGAGCGTAGTGCCGTTGGAGGGAAAGCAAGCGGGAGTGGAATTGATTCTCCCCTGACCTCAGCTCTTTCCTCCCAGTTATCTAAGAGAGACAGAGAATCAGAGAAAGGGGAGACAGACGAGGTGGAAACTACACTTCAGTCAGGGAAAGCTCTTCCTTCATCTGGCTATATTGTCTCAGGCCCTGTGATTACAGAGACCAATCACTCTGGCCGCCTGCTCTGCTGCCTGTGTCAGAAATGGGCAAATTACAAACACCTTGGAGACCTCTACGGGCCTTTCTATCCAGCTGAATACGCTGCCAAGCTCCCCAAGAACCAGCCCCAGGTCCGACAATGTCAAGCTACCACAGGCACAAACAAAACCGGACCAAATTCAGACACATGCTCAAATGCTTTGAGCGCCACCCAAGACACACAAACGCAAGATGCTCAGTTTACCAAGCCCCAAACTGAGAGCTACTATGCCATCAGCCTTGATTCAAACCCAGTACCTCTCACCAGTACAGTCGGAACTGCCCCCACAGGTGATAGAGAGGAAATGATGATGCACATGACCGGCAAGTTCAGTAACACCGCCTCCTCTTCCTCCTCCTCTTCCTCCTGCTCTTACACCAGTAAAGCAAAATCTCTAACCTGGGACATGAATCTAGATATCCGGCCTATCCCTGAGCTTAAGAGAGAGCCAGACCTGGAGATCGACCAGCAAATGCCGCAAATCCAGCAACAGCTGCAGCAGCCAACAGACGAAGCTCAGCAACGACCTCAACACAGAAAGCTGACCTCACACCCGCGCTTTAAAAGGAGGCACAAATCTAGTGAGGATTCCCCCAGAATGGTGCCATCCAACAGTAAGGCGTCCCTGCCCTTCCAGCCCCCACCACCTGCCTTGGACTCCCTGGGACCTTTGGCACAACTCGCCCAGCTGCCTCAGATGCCCATGGACCCAGAGGAGCTGTGGGTCCACGAAGGATGCATAGTGTGGACCAGTGGAGTGTATCTTGTCAATGGGAGACTGTATGGCCTGCAAGAGGCACTAGATGGCGCCAGAGAAACGGTGAGTCTCCTCCTTTACAAAGACAACACATGCTCTACAGTATTTTATTAATAGTGCTGTGTGTTTATTGATCCCTTCTTTGCCGTTCCCTCTGTCTCGGCTCAGTCCTGCTCTTACTGTGAGATGGTAGGCTCAACCCTTGGCTGCTACAGTAAAGGCTGTACACTTCGCTACCACTACCTGTGTGCTATTGAAGCAGGTGAGTGGATGCATTTAATACAGACACACTGTCAAAAGTGAGTCGATGTGAAATACTCTCTGCCAGCTCTGTGTGGCAATATCTGTCCTGTATTAATATACTGCCTCCCTCTTCCAGATTGCTCTCTGAACGAAGACAACTTCTCACTGCGGTGTCCGAAGCACAAGGTAAAGAAGGAGAGGTTGGTCTTTGTTTTGTGTGATTCAGTGAAAATCCTCCCTTTTTTCATTTGTTACTTTTGTTCCTTACCCCCTTATAACTGTTCTTTCATTTATTTATTTTCAATCTCTTCCTCTAACCCCAACAATTTTCTTTCCCCATTTGTCTCTCGGTCTCCCCTCTCCTCCTGTCTTCACTCAGTTCACCCAGAGCATCCGGCCAGCCAAGTCAGTGTACCTGGAGCAGTCAGAGAGAGGCTGAGAGAAACGCAGAAGAAGAAGAGACACAGCAGTCTGGGAGCTGTGAGTTTAAAATCTGTAGCGTGTGTGCGTGTTTGTGTGTGTGTGTGTGTCAGTGTGCAGTGTGTGTCGTAAATATGTCTATTATTCATTCCTTCAAAAACTGGAATGAAAATGCGTTTCATAGTGTGAACTAGTGTCCCAGAACGGTGGTCTGTATAAAACCATAAAGACTGGAAAACACAACTTCCCATAATGGGTGTTAACCAGTGTTCTACTAGTTACTGAAAATAATTAGTTATTTACTAGTTCCACCAAAAACTAATGCATACTGTCACAAGTAACTTTTTAGTCACTTTTTAAATGTCTACTTTGAAATAGAGCCATTGGTAATGTGCCTATAACTTTCATGTCAGAACTGCGTTGAATTGTGTGTAGGGATGGCTATCATTGTCAAGTATGGATACTGCTACTCTAATCAATCAAATGCTTTAAAAAAAAAAAACAAGAATACCTTCAGAACAGGATGCTAATGTTTTTTGTTTTAGCCTCAATATAACTAAATGTGGTTTTCAGCAAAGTCACTATATAAATTCAATAATATATCACCGGAAACAAATCTAACATGCAATGAAATATACCGTATTCCTGCCATCACGACACTTAGGGGAGTTTAGAAAGAATGAAGAACACAGACATGAGTCAGTATCAGTGGTTCCTCCTGTCCTCTGTCCTCCCTCTGCTGAGGTGAGTCCTGTATTAACCTTGTTAATTACCCATGTGCAGGGCGTGCTGCTAGAGAGACGGAGAGGCTTCTCTCTGACAGCAGCTGAGGTTGCAATCATTTGCCAAACTTTAAGATGCGCGGCAGTCCAAGCTAAACTTTTATACAACAGCGTTTGTTTTAGCTTGTTTGTAACAATTAGTAGCTCGCTGTGCTTGTGTAAAACATAATGGTGTGAATATGAGACATAGCAGAGTGGAATATCGCTTGTCTATATGAATGCCTTTAAGAAGACTTAGACTTTTCTTTATTGATCCCTTTGGGGCGACTCGCGCAAGGAAATTGGATTTTCAGCAGCTTACAAAACACTTGTGTAGAAAATAAGGAGGTATAAAAAATACAGTATAAGATAAACATTAACGCTTAGCTAAATAAATACAGAAAGTAAAACAATATACTGTAAACGAACTCTTAAATATAGAAGGTAAACAATAGACAGTAAACAATAAACTCTTAGCCAAATCTATATAATGTAGCGATAATAATACAAGTAAAGATCAAATTCAAGGAAAATGAAATCAAATAAGTTAAGTGTAGAGAACTGTATAGAGGATAAATAAAGATAAATAAGGATCAAATATATAGCACTGTATATGGCTTTGTGTATTATACAGTTGATGATAAATGACATTCGTGGAAATTAGCAGTTCAATTAAATGATTGCACTTAAGTGGTGGATTAAGTTGTCGCACAAAAAGAATTCAGGTATGTATGAGTAGATTATTAATTGCACAGTGAGTGGCTACCACTCCTTCCCTTCTGAGAAGAACATGTGTATTTATAGTATTGGCTTTTTACTTGCGAAGGTTGCACTTAAGGGGTCTCACCAGCGTAGTCCGAGGAGCTCCAATCAGACACAGATGATGCAGTGTAACGTCAGCTTGAAAACACTCAACGTCTTTAATAATTTAGCCCTGGGGCCTGTTTCATATCGGGGTTCAGCACCCTGTCCTATTGAGCCTATGTAAATGTATACGAGACCCCCCCTCCCTCACTTGCCTGGTGATTGCCAAGATAAAAACGAGGTAAAAAGCCTTTCAGTAACGGTTATTTAGTTAGAACACTAGCTCCTGCCAAACGTAATGGAGTTACTGTAACGCAACTGTCTGTCTGACGTTCCTGCCTGTTATAGTGAAGGTTTTCAACACCACCGTACTCTACGGGGGAATTGTTGGGTCTCTGTAAATCATAAATAAGTCATAGAGTGTGGTCTTTACCTACTCTGTAAAGTGTCCTGAGATAACTTTTGTTATGATTTGGCACTATAAATAAAACTGAATTGAATTGAATTAACACATTAGTCCCAACACTGTTATATAGTGGTGTTCTGCAGCTAACCCTCGACTATAAACCACCTAACAGGTTCAGTCCCCACAAATGCATTTTCATCTGTTCATCATTTGGTTGGAGACTGCTTTCTCATGAATGTATCTCCAGTGAATGGCCACCAATTTGTTCCCTCAGGGCTGTTTATACCTTTTCTATTCAGACAATTTAATTTCACACAGCAATGCAATAGCTAGTCTACTGTAATCATCGTGCTCTCGCACTCCTCCTCAGCTCACCTTAGTGGCAGTGCGGCTGCCTGTCACTCCCTCTCACTACCTCCCCCTCACTTTCAATCAGCCTGTCCTCATGGAAACTGCGGACACACCATATCTCTCCGTTTCTTTGTCTCCTTATAGTATACTAAGGATTTAGCAACTTTTCCTCTTTACCTAATCAAGCTTCGCAAGGATAGTTTCCTGGCTATAACCAATCACTTGGCAATAGATGCTTCATCTTTCTTTCATCCCCATTAGCACCCGCGACAGCATCGGCTAGTTCTGGGGTCCGACATACACACAACATACACATTAGAAACATACATGTATACATGACACAACAAAAGCAAAAAATGGCAGCTCCCTAATAATTACGAAACCTCAGAAAAACATCTGACAGACATCACCAGATTCCATTCTATACTTTGGTACCTTAAATAAACTGGTATAATACACTCACAAAGTAAATACATAACAAAAAGAAATCACATTATTAAGCATTACCTGTCTGAAGTAACCCCAACCATGCACTTCAACTGCCCATACACATATATCCACTCCAAGAATATACTCCATTCAAGCTGTAAAGCAGTCGTCTTTATAGACTAGATATGTGAAATCATAATTCATTCTAAGAGATCCTGTTTTAACAGCATTTTAAACCGATCACTGTTACTTTCATGAGCAATATGAACTGGTAGAGTTCCAGGTGACCATAGCTCAGTGCAGAGCTGTTCTTTGTGTGTACTGAGATAACTTTTGTTATGATTTGGCATTATAAATAACATTGAATTGAATTTGTTTTATACCTGTTCTCAATCTGAGGGAAGCCCACCTGGCAACAGCTCTTCGATTGATTAGAAAATTCAATTTTGAATTGAAATGTATTTCTTCAACTTTATGGGATTCAAAATGAAAGGGTTTGGGTGCGTGCCTCGACTCGTGATTACACATTTAAATGAGGTGGAGTCTGTCAGTGAGTCAGATAATACGTTAAGGACTGTGTGGCAATAATACCAGAAGCTGTGATTACATGCTCACTGGTCCAATTCCAAAGACTTCTCACAGAGGTTGTCGCCATTAAAGAGAATGTGTGTGCGTGAGAGAGCAGTTCATTCTTTGTGCCAAAATGCTTCGGTGCCCGTTGATGATGCTAACCCCCACTTGCCTGTGTTCCCTTTCCTAGGTGAGATTGGACAATAGAAGAGTGAGGAATCGGACGCGTTTGTGAAGCAGACCCAAATGTGAAAGGACAGGACTGGCATCTGTGACGGAGAACATCAAAAGGGAATGTACAATATCTCAACGGGAATCAGCATTATTTACATTTAAGACAATGGCGAAAAGTAACCTTTTTCCTAAGAGAACCGTTGCTCTTTACTTAAAAGCAGCAAAAGAAAAAAAGCAACATGGACTTGCAACATGGAGGAGCGGAGCTACAAGCGAAAGAAGAAAAAAAAAACTTCAGAGATCAAATAAAAAGAGACGTCGAGACTGACGGAAGAACAAAAGAAACAAACTTCCTCTCTAGGCTCACTTTGATTTTCCTCAGACACCCTCAAAGTGTCAAACTCTTGTTTATCATCATCTGTATTATCATTTACCTTTTGTTTTTTCTTGGTGTTCTTTCGGAGGCTTTGAAGAGGCGCATTCAAGGCGAGGAAAGGGGAGAATTTTGTATCCTCTCACCAGTAGTATTTTATCTTGTGATATTAGGGCGACCACAGTTATTATTTTAGTCCTCATTATTATTTTGTATCCTCATCAGTATTTACTCATGAAAATGAAATGGATGTATCTCACCTTATATTCAGTCAACACATGAATTGGGTTTATTTTTTATTTTCATTCCTGGAGAGGGAGGAGCCAGAGTGGTGTTGTCTGGAATGTCAGGGTCGAGTTTGCCACAAAGACATTATTGCCTTGGAGAACGGACAGCTGTTGCCTTTCAAATATTCACGTGTATGAGTGAAGAGCGTGCGTGTGTGCGCGTGTGTGTGTGAGTGAGAGAGAGGCTGAAAAAATTGCAGATATCTGGGTCTTTGATTCCATTTTTGGTCCTTTTGAAAAGTGTTCTTATTTTTCATCACAGGTTTTTACGGTACAGATAGTATTCATGAAAAATTAGATGGACGCAGTCTTATTTTTCAAGTACAAAATGTTCGTAACGTGCAAAGAGAAGGACAGAGCCTTGTAAGAGGAGATAACACTATGGACTGATGCGTGTCCGCCATCTTTAAGCGCGCTGACAGGAAGAAGATGAACAGGACACTGAGGAGTTTTGGTCGTTGTGGAACTGTGTACTGGGTGCACAAGTGCCGTGTTCTACATAGGAAGTTACGTTTGACTGACAGGCGGCAGTCCCTCGTACAGTGACGAAATCATTTTTTGGAACTGGAATCTTTAGAGACGGTGTCCTATGAACAGCTGTGATTGGCTAGCCGTCCTGGCCAATGAGGAGTAAGCCTTACCAAGTACTTCTGAATGCTTTCGTTCTTTAGTGACGCAGCGGCGATTTGATCGGGAGATGCAAAATCCATTCAAAAGAAGCATTGCCATAAAATTTCAAAGTGAGTCGTACACGGTGTTGTCTTTATCATTTTTTATTGTTATTCTTGTAAAAAAAAAAAAAAGTCAAGCTGAGAAGACAGTTACACTATCAAAACATGCTGTATTAGAAACCTGTCAATATGTATATGAATTATGAATACACTTTAAAAAATGCTTCAACTACGCTCCATTTATTTTTGTCACTTTTGTTGCACTGATAAAAAGCACCTGTTTCAGTTCCGTTTAACGTTTTTCTAACCCAGTTTTTCCCAACTCCCTCTGCCTCCTTGTTATTTTGCACATATATTTACACACAAGCTTTCGCCGTCTCTATTTCTATCTCCCTTTTTTTCCCTCCCTTCCTTTTCCATTTGAGGGGCGTGCATAACCCCATTCTGACTTTTTCAGACAGGTTATAAATGTTCTCGGGGGCCAGAAACCTGTACCAGGTCAATTTGGTTTCCGCCGATCGATGAAATTCACACTGAAACTAAATAAGCTTAAATGTAAAATAGGAAACCAAAATGTCTGATTTCTCTTACGTAGAGCAGTAAATAGTCTAAATAACTTGCAGTAAATAGATTGAAATAGATGTTAAAATGAAATAGTAGATGAAAGTGGATTTTCATAAATGAAATTGCGGTAGTCTCCATATTAAGATGTACTGTATTTCTGCTACAGTGGCTTACAGTAAACTGATTCCCACCTCAGCAGATACTGCTCCAGGGTGGGTGGGAAGAGTAGAGAAGCGTAATTGGTAATATACAATGAATACAAATGATTATAGATAGATGTTTTATACAGCATGTATTGAAATGGATACAAAATTGAAACTAGTGAAAAATAATGGATAGACAGCTGAAAAAGGGTAGCCAAACTAATAGATAACAGGTGCAATAGCCACTGGACACATGGTGAAATACAGAAAAAGTAGTGCATGAACAGTTGAAATAGCTATGGGTGTAATTGGTAAAAAAAAATAAAAAATAGCTAGCGCAAATATTGGATAGGTGGATAGATATAGTTGTTGAAATGTATAGCTAAAAGTGATGGCTAAACGTTTTAGGATAAAAATAGGCCTAAAAGAATTGGCTAAGTACCTAAAAGTCACGCAGAAACAGAAGGCTAGTTTGCCTAAAAATAGGGAAAACAGTAAAGATAACTAAAAGTATAAATGGTTGAGATATATATCTTAAAGTAATGGTGAAATTGATCAAATTATTAAAGAAATAGTGAACTTCCCTAAAAGGAAAGCCAATGCTCACGGTTTAAACTGAGCTAAAAGTGTGCTAATGGATAACTGGTTAAAAACGTTGAGTTCCTTCTACTCAAAGTAGTGATGTAAATGTGACCATTCTGTTTGACTGCAGTTATTAAATAACCCACCCTCAAGCCCCCTGTGGAGTCACCACCTCTCAGGGTCAAATAGTTGACCGTGAAAATTGCTGTACACATATGGTAGTGCAAAGCAATGTTATCTGTGTATCTGTGTATCTGACATGCTTATTCACAGTGTCAAGGTCATGTTGAATTTCATATGAAAAGAGTGAATGCTGCATGCTTTTACGGGCTGGATAGTATTGGGAGAAGAAGCAGATAAGAGGAGAGATGCATGAAATAGATCAAAATGAGTGTAGGAATCATAATGAAAACAGATGGAACAGAGTTGTCTGGTTTGGATTTATAGGGATGGATTAAAGAAGAGGAGTGCGTGTGTGTGTGTGTGTGTGTGTGTGTGTGTGTGTGTGTGTGTGTGTCTCCTCTGGGGTTGGATCATAAAGACTGACAGTCACTCCGCTCGCAGAGGTCAGTGTGACGGCCAAAATCCTCCATCACTCTCACTATCTGACGAAGAGTGAAAGGGAGCGCAGACGGCGGGAGGAGCACGGCCGCATGCTTCTTTTACCTGCCACGCTCAACTTTGATGAGGGAACTAAGGACAAAGTAGGAAGTAAGAGAGGCTGAAGGAGGTGAGGGCTTCTTTTTTTTCTTTTGTTCAGATTTAATTCACTGCTTGACGTCAACTGCTCAAAGGTATTGGTTTGAGCATCCGTCTCCTGGAAAGGTTCTATGGTGACAGCAATCTTCACTTCTTTCCCTCTGATTCAGCCATCTGTCTACCTGCCAATTATTGTGCAGATTTTCTGTCACAGCCTTTGTTCTTTAAATGTGATTAGTCCTGTAAAACTGCTTGGTCCCCCGCACCTGCTCTTTCAAACACCTCACTAATCATCTCAGGCAGTTGGGTAGAGCTGCTTCTCCTTGGAAACTAAGAGTGATCATTTGTGGAGGTGTATTTAAAGTCTGGATTATGAAAAACCTTTATTCTGATATTTCCTTGTCAGACATTCAACATACAGTGCCGACATGCTACTTATTATTTTTGAATACGTTTTGAATATGCACATCTGTCTCAATCCCTGCTATTCCTCCCCCAGCCCGAGCCCTCATTTAACCCCTGCATGATGACGTTCCTGCAGCAGATACGCTCCCCTCGCCTCTCTTTTATCCAGACCCTTGTGTCTCTCTTCACGGGTGGCCTCGCCCTCATGTCCTCCTACTGGTGCGTGGGTAGCCAGAAGGTGCCCAAGCCACTCTGTTCACTCATCAAGCAAAGCAACTGCATCCCCGTTCCTGGCCTCTCCAACAACTCCAACATCCAGTTCTCCTGGGAGACGGGGGACGACAGATTTGTCTTCCCCACCTTTCACACTGGCCTGTTCTTCATCTGCGAGGAGAACATCTACACAGACGCGTGGGGTAAGAGAGGAGAACAGGTAGAGATATGAGACAGATTCTGTTCAGCCGCGTCTAAAAGGAGGAAATGTGTCTAAAAAGCGGAAGTTGTGATGGAACTTAAATACCCGTAAATAAAACACCTAACTTATCACAAAAGAAGATCAAAAGTCAAAGCCAAAGTAGCTCAGGTTCTTTCAAACGGAAAAAAAGCTCACGTGTCACTAGTGACCCTGAAAATGATTAAGCGTGAAAATGAATAGATGAGAGAACACAGAATCTGTATGAAGAAATCTGTACAGAAGCACTGATAGACCTCAGTTATACATGCAGTTGTGTTGACAGTAAACAGTGAGTGTCGTTGTAAAGGATTTCATAAGCACGTCCCTTGTCACATATGTGCTGATCAGGTCGTGTGAAGTAGAGGATAGTCCCAAAGTGAGATGAGGATTGGCACAGAAACAGGAAGTGAATCAAACTAACTGTGGCACTCGTGTGGCAGACAATGAAGTAGGTCACAGGAGGAGAGGCAAGCCAAGGTGATGGTAGGAATTGAGGCCCCCTGTGTGTTAATTTGTACGTGTGTGTTTGTGTGTGTGTGTGTGTGTGTGTGTGTGTGTGTGTGTGTGTGTGTGTGTGTGTGTGTGTGTGTGTGTGTGTGTGTGTGTGTGTGTGTGTGTGTGTGTGTGTGTGTGTGTGTGTGTGTGTGTGTGTGTGTGTGTGTGTGTGTGTTTGGGTACATGCTTAGCCCAAAGAGGATTATCATCAGTGTGTGTTCTACTCACAGAGATTTAGACTTCAGCAGCAGGACTCAATTATGGATTAGAAACCCAGAGAGAGAAAGGTTAATAGGATTCACAAACATCGGCTTGGCTTTCACCGTCTCATTTGTGGCTGATTTGCAACTGATTTTATGGATTTACTTTGAACGATACTGAAGTTCAGCCAAAAGTTCCAACTGACTCATGTGGTCAAATATATAAATCACTTAATAGTTTGGTAATGGTTGGCAGAAGTGAAAGCAAACACCGGTCCTCCTAATCTGACATATTCCTGATGTATTAATGAAGGTACTGTGTTGTGTGGATTTACAGATATCATTGAAACATAATTTGTGCAACTTTACCATTTTGGTTCACTTTCACCAGCAGTTATTTTCTGTGAAACACTGCAGACGGATGACGTTAGCGAGTGGCTAACATACCAGGGGAACGTACCTACCCGAGTCCTATGTTCCCCTGGCCCTATGTTCCCCTGGTCCTATATTCCCCTGGTCCTATATTCCCCTGGCCCTATATTCCCCTGGTCCTATGTTCCCCTGGTCCTATGTTCCCCTGGTCCTATGTTCCCCTGGTTCTATATTCCCCTGGTCCTATATTCCCCTGGTCCTATGTTCCCCTGGTCCTATGTTCCCCTGGTTCTATATTCCCCTGGTCCTATATTCCCCTGGTCCTATATTCCCCTGGTCCTATATTCCCCTGGTCCTATGTTCCCCTGGTCCTATGTTCCCCTGGTCCTATATTCCCCTGGTCCTATATTCCCCTGGTCCTATGTTCCCCTGGTCCTATGTTCCCCTGGTCCTATATTCCCCTGGTCCTATATTCCCCTGGTCCTATGTTCCCCTGGTCCTATATTCCCCTGGTCCTATATTCCCCTGGTCCTATATTCCCCTGGTCCTATGTTCCCCTGGTCCTATATTCCCCTGGTCCTATATTCCCCTGGTCCTATGTTCCCCTGGTCCTATGTTCCCCTGGTCCTATGTTCCCCTGGTCCTATATTCCCCTGGTCCTATATTCCCCTGGCCCTATGTTCCCCTGGTTCTATATTCCCCTGGTCCTATATTCCCCTGGTCCTATATTCCCCTGGTCCTATATTCCCCTGGTCCTATGTTCCCCTGGTCCTATGTTCCCCTGGTCCTATATTCCCCTGGTCCTATATTCCCCTGGTCCTATGTTCCCCTGGTCCTATGTTCCCCTGGTCCTATATTCCCCTGGTCCTATATTCCCCTGGTCCTATGTTCCCCTGGTCCTATATTCCCCTGGTCCTATATTCCCCTGGTCCTATATTCCCCTGGTCCTATGTTCCCCTGGTCCTATATTCCCCTGGTCCTATATTCCCCTGGTCCTATGTTCCCCTGGTCCTATGTTCCCCTGGTCCTATGTTCCCCTGGTCCTATATTCCCCTGGTCCTATATTCCCCTGGCCCTATGTTCCCCTGGTTCTATATTCCCCTGGTCCTATATTCCCCTGGTCCTATGTTCCCCTGGTCCTATATTCCCCTGGTCCTATATTCCCCTGGCCCTATGTTCCCCTGGTTCTATATTCCCCTGGTCCTATATTCCCCTGGTCCTATGTTCCCCTGGTCCTATGTTCCCCTGGTCCTATATTCCCCTGGTCCTATATTCCCCTGGTCCTATATTCCCCTGGTCCTATGTTCCCCTGGTCCTATGTTCCCCTTCTCTTTTTAAATATAAATTTACATTTTAACCATTATTTTAACCTTTAGCAACCAACTCAGGTCTTCCTAAGGAGGTTTTTAAAGTGTTTTAATGACACAGAAACTCTCCTTGGGCACCGCCTTTCACGCCAAAACCTAACAAAATGCTGAATTAAATCAGCGGAGGAATAGGCAAATGGACCGGGTAACATAGGACCTGGGGAACATATAGGGATGATCCCCATACCAGCTAACATGAACACAGCTGAGCATAAAACAGCCAAAGATCCAGATATTTCCAACAGGTGGAGCAAAAACAGAGCTAAAAGGAGAGTGAATTATGGACTGACATTTACCAGGTGGGCAGACATATGACAGCAAATGAATACTAAGATTGCTTTGTTTGCTGGATGAGTAAAATAATCTCATCTCATCTCATCTCATCTCATCATCAACCGCTTATCCGGGGTCGGGTCGCGGGGGCAGCAGCTCCAGCAGGGGACCCCAAACTTCCCTTTCCCGGGCCACATTAACCAGCTCTAACTGGGGGATCCTGAGGCGTTCATAGGCCAGTGTGGAGATATAATCTCTCCACCTAGTCCAGGGTCTTCCCCGAGGCCTCCTCCCAGCTGGACGTGCCTGGAACACCTAGGGAGGCACCCAGGGGGCATCCTTACTAGATGCCCGAACCACTTCAACTGGCTCCTTTGAACGCAAAGGAGCAGCGGCTCTACTCCGAGTTCCTCACGGATGCTGAACTTCTCCCCCTCTCTCTAAGGGAGACTCCAGCCATCCTCCTGAGAAAACACATTTCAGGCGCTTGTACACGCGACCTCGTTCTTTCGGTCCTAACCCAGCTTTCATGACCATAGGTGAGGGTAGGAACGAAGATTGACCGGTAGATCGAGAGCTTTGTCCTCCGGCTGTGCGTTAAAGCAACTGCAACACCGCCCCCCGCTGCTCCGATTCTCCATCCAAACTCATGCTCCATCTAGGTAATTGCATGCTAATGTTAGCTATATCAATTTAAAAGGTGCACCACATTTTTCATGGCCACACAACATCATATTTACACGTCCACCAAATGTGGTTGCAAAAGCACAAAGCATTCAGGAGATATGACATTTTTGTAATATAAGTCCAGCCCAGAGCATTAGAACAAACTTTGCAGGACAGCCGTAGAAAAACTGTATGGAACAGCAAATATCTGAAATAATAACATTTTCCAACTTGGTCAAGAGATGTTCTGTACCAAATTTGTTGAGGATAACATGAGTGGCAAAATAAAAATGCTGGAATGTTGCTTTAGATGCAAATGGGCGTGGCCTATAAGGCTGGATTCATCTGGACCCACAGAATAGTTTTGTTTCTTACGAGCCAGAACTCAGAGTTTGTTTTTACAGTGCCACCATCTGGCCAAATTTCACCAAATCTGACACTGCACAAGTTTGGGTCCCCAGCAATACACCTGCCAAGTGTGAAGTAGATGGGATGAAGGCCTGTCAGAACTTGACTGAAGAGATATGTGACGCAGTGATCGATATTCCTCTGCTCCTCTGACATTGCTACATTGAATGATGTTTCCTCCAATGATTCACTAGACAAGGCTATTGTTTTGTTTTCTCCAGATCTCAAATGAATAATCTCATTATCACAGGAAAACGTAGGAATTATTGCCTTACCAAGGGAAAAAAAGGAGGCCATAAGTGTATTTATGTATGACCCTTTAGGGCTTCCGTAAATTAGTATAACAATATTTAGATATTTTTCTGGAATACTGTTTTGAAGCAAGTGCGTCAGAGTTAAACATTCACATACAAAATATAACTCAATTGTATATGCATGCATTATCATGGACAGAACAATAATTACATTTAATATCATTTATTTTGCTAGTGATTTATTTAGTACGGTGGCCCTGAGCGCTCAATGCACCACAACTGAAGAAACTGAAAACAAATAGAGCAGGCAGAGGAAAATGGAGAAAACTGATTCATAGCAACACAAACACAACA
Organism: Echiichthys vipera; assembly: GCF_963691815.1. Classification (NCBI taxonomy): domain Eukaryota; kingdom Metazoa; phylum Chordata; class Actinopteri; order Perciformes; family Trachinidae; genus Echiichthys; species Echiichthys vipera. The sequence continues at coordinate 22,812,628 of NC_139842.1, forward strand.
ATTGTGAGAAAACACAACCAAATACCGAAACCCAAAAACTTACAACACAGCACAATACAATACACACAGACAAAACACAAGCAAATGAAGATGTTGACACAAACTGGTTGGTTGTGTTTTAATTTAGTGCCAAAGACGGTGCACTGATTAGTGCAGCTGTCATGTAAACACGCCGGTAAACAAGCCACAAAGAAGCTTAACTGGCTGCAGAAACAGGTTGCTGCTGTTTCTTTTCTGTTTTTAATGCTGTTGCTAGAATTGGAGGGAAAAAAAGACATTTTGGGAATGAAAAAAAAATCATGTTGAAGAGATTTTTATGTTGAATGAACAAACAATCTGCTATGAGTCTACTTCAAATCATTTAATAATGATAATACAACCAAATACAAACTGAGGAAACTGTGTGTGTGTGTGTGTGCGCGCGTGTGTGTGTGTGTGTGTGTGTGTGTGTGTGTGTGTGTGTGTGTGTGTGTGTGTGTGTGTGTGTGTGTGTGTGTCTGTGTGTGTGTGTGTGTGTGTGAGTGGGTGGGTGTGTGGGTGTGTGTGTGTGTTGGCCGACCGTAGATTTAGTGCCAAAGACGGTGCACTGATTATTGCAGCTGTCATGTAAACACACTGGTAAACAGGCCACAAAGAAGCTTAACTGTCTGCAGAAACAGGTTGTTTTTATCTTTTTCTTCTCTTTTAATAGCATTACTAGCAGTGGTGGAAGACATTTTGTAGGCCATGCAAACACTCTCACCTCAACCTGGTTATTTACACAGTAATTCGAGTGCAGTGTTCATTAAGAAGAAGAAGAATTCCTTCATTAATCCTGCAAGGGGAAATTCAATTTTTTCACTGTTATTATCATTATTCATGTTAGACACTCACACAGGCTCGAAATACACACACATGCACAAACAGGACCTGTATACATGCAATTAATGGAGAGATGTCAGAGCGAGGGGGCTGCCAATGGATCGGTGCCCCGAGCAGTTGGGGGTTCGGTGCCTTGCTCAACAGCACCTTGGCAGTGCCCAGGAGATGAACTGGCACCTCTCCATTCATGGTCCACACAGGGACCTAATAGTAGCTCCTAACTTGCTGATTTAGGAGTAATTCTTTTTTTAAAAGGTGCATTTTAGTCCTAACCTTAAGGACTCTTAGATTTCTGGTCTAAGAGTATTTCACAAAGCTTTTGAGTGCTAGATAATAATAATTAGAATAGTAATAATAATAATAATAATAATAATAATGAATGTAATAATGCATCACATTTCTATAGTGCTTTTCTAACTGCTCAAAAACGATTTGACAAGAACAACTGTATAAAACAAGAACAAAGTGCTAAAAGCAGCTCCTAAATCTGTGAAAAGTTAGCGTAAAGTAAGTAAGTCACTTCCTTTCATGCACAAGTTGGGCAAGCAGAAAAAGCTGTTCTCGTTTGCGTCTCTCACTATCATCAGGGTTCTTGTAGTCTTGTAGTCAAGCTGCACATATACATGAGTCAGCAGCCTGTATTACTCCTTGTTTCATGTTCAGTCAGTGACACTTTTTAAACTGATTTTAAACTCGTGTTTTGGCTATGGCAAAACACCTCCCTCAGTATTTGTGTCAAGAAGTCACCGACAGGGACCCCTGAACATCCCAAGAACCACGACGGCCAATTGTAGTTTCATGATACGTGACATCATTCATAGCCACGGGGGATCAGTCCACCTTCCTCTTAGTTATACCTTAGTAAAGTTAGTCTCAGCAGCTTTGTGAAGAGCTTAGAAGAGGACTCTGTGAGCTAGAAACCTTTAGCACTTTTGTGTTCCTTCTAGTTGGAAGATCAGATGTTTTGTGAATACGGGCCCTGGGTTTGGTATAAAGCTTATTGTACATTTTTGAGTTTCTAACATGTGTCTTTTGATTTCCAGAGGAGAAGTGTCGAGGGTTTCATACTGTGACTCCAGGATCTGAGAAAGGTAAACGGCTTTGTCACGTTCTCCTGTGTTTTTGTCGGCACTTGGCTCTTGGAGTACCCTCCTTCATCTGTCTTTGTGCTCAGCCTCTCCTCCTCCGTCCACAGCAATGATGTGGCTGTCTCTGTCGTTGGAGCTCATGTACGTCGGTCTGCTGGTAATCAGCTGCACACTGCTGTCTGTGCAGTTGTGTATCAGGACCTGTTGCCCCTCCACGCGACGCTGGGGCCAGCTGCTCAACGCTTTTGCTGCTGTCTTCACAGTCCTGGGAGGTACACCTATTTTTTTTTAGACAGATTATCGAATCAGACTTTGGTGGTAACATGGATTAACCACTATCACTCGGCCTCCTTTCAGTTTATTTGTTTTTCCTTCCTCTGTGTTCACAGGTCTGCTTGGGATGGTGGGTCACATGATGTACATGCAGGTGTTTCAGACCAGTGCCTCAATGGGGCCGGAAGACTTCAAGCCTCACAGCTATGGCTACTCCTGGGCTTTCTAGTGAGTCCATTAAACATACTGTACACCAAAAACACTCACACATGTGGCCGGACTGAGACTGCTCTGAGGATCCAGGCATACCCAGACTTAGCTGTTCCCTTTCAGGCTTGGACCGCAGTGCACTGGGGGTCTTGGTTTCAAAGCAGATATTTAAAACGTTTTTGTCGTTCCCATATGTGTGGTGGAATGTTTTCACGTCTTCACACTGAGTGCTGAAGTTACCTGACTAAGTTAAACACATGATATAAAAATAAGTTCTTCTTTTCTTCCTGTCCAACCTGTCCACACTCCAACTCTTCGTGTAGGATCACTTTGCTCTCTTATTTGGCCCACATGCTGTTCATTCTTTCTAGCATCACAGTCCTAATTTGACAACCACAGCTTCTGCACGTCCGGCAGCCCTGAAGGCATCACTGTGACGTTCGACAGCTCAGCCTCTTTCTTCTACAGTGTCCCATGAACATGGCCTCAGCAGATGTGATTAAACAGCTAAAAAGCTCATGGTCAAGCCAGTCAACAAAAAACACTTAACCCTCAAAAATCATGTTCTTAGAGTGTAATTCATCCCATGGTCTTTTTTCGGCACGTACATACATCGAATAAGCCATCCAGGCAGTCTTTTTTTGTGTGTATGAACTATTAATTGAGATATTCCGTAGAACCAGCCCGACGGGGCTAACAGTGATTAGCTTGGGGCAGTACGGTGAATGATTTAAAACGTCTTTTTTAACCACTAATACTGCTCAAAATAACAGCAAACCTCTGCAGCAGCATGAGAAGAGTCCCTACACATAAAAAGAAGGACTAACAACATAGTTAGTGAACCCAGACTGTATTAAAAGACTGTTTTAAAGACTTACCTACTGGCCCCTGTACCAGCTCCTCTCATAGTAAAGTCCATTCAAGTGGATTACCAAAGTCAATCCAAAAGGAAGGAGCCCATTGGTGCTTTGTTTTGTGTGTAGGGACTCTTCTCATGCTACTGCAGAGGTTTATTTTGAGCAGTATTAGTGGTTAAAAAAGACCTTTGAATGCCTTCACTGTACTGCCCCGAGCTAATCAATGTTAGCCACGTCCAGCTGTTAGCGAATCTCAAGGATTTCTCCGTTAAAAGTTGTTACATAAAAAAAACTGTCTCGATGGCTTGTTTGACGTATGCAAGTGCTGAAAAAGACCATGGGATGATTTGCGCCGGAATTACACGTTAACTAAATTAGAACCCCTGCATTATAAATAGTCTCTGGTATATATCTGGTATCAAGGCGTTTTTGGCCACAATAAATCTCTCATCCTCTTTTTCTGTCATGGAGGAATCTGTCTTCTTTCCTGCGTCAGTGATGATTCATTAGACCATGGTATGACAATCGTAGAAGTGTTCCATTTGTGTGATAATTGTATATTTGTGTCCTTTAATCAGTTGCCATTTTTTCCAGATCTTTTCAAGTCCATCACATGGTTCCGTCATAGAGGAGCTCTCTGCAAGAACCCACATAATACAGTACTCAAAGTTACTTATCTCTTAGTTATATAGAGCCTGCTGCAGGGTCTACCAGCAAACACAGATACCATTAGACTAAAGTTGTAGTTGTTAAGGAATGGTGTTTTTCTGCTCTGATAATTCATAAATGCTCTTATATTATAAGACATTAACTTAAAACTATAATCAGAATACATTATATACCAGGGCCCATATTCATAAACCATTTGCTCTTACCATTAGGAGGACTCTTAAATCCACTCAGTCACCAGAGTAAAATGTTGGCATTGTCCATTATTGTCCATAATATAAGTCTGTTCCACTTCTGGCAGCTTGTTAACAGTTAGCAGGTATCATGTAAATATCTTGTAATTATTAGACTACAAGAATTATGATGATAGTGAGAGACTTTTACTTCTTCCCCAACTTGTGCATGAAAAGAAGGACATTATTAAAGGAATATTCAGTGGGAGGGAGTGGGGATAGCTGTAAAAGACAAAACAGAAGCGTGGGAAAATATATGTCTGGAAATGAATGTGTCTTTCCCACTTTAGGCAAAGCAGGAGCTGCTTTTAGCACGAAAAGACTCACACTGTGAAATACTCTAAAGGAGGAGTCCCTAAAATTAGGATTCACGTCTATTTTTTAAAAAGAGCTACTCCTAAATGAGTACGGTAGGAGCTACTTTTAACCTTCAGATGTTTCGTGAATACAGGCCCAGGAAAGCTGCACACAAATGCTTTTCGTCTTGGCGCTGTAAAAAACAGAAGAGCAACTTCTGTATTACAACCGTTCCTCTGGAACTCTGTTCTGGTAACAATGCACCTTTGTCTGCTTTGCACACGCAAATCAGATACTGGGGACAAATTTATTTCAAAGTATCAAAGTAAATTGGCAATCTGAATGTCCACCTTCCATATCTGACTGGCTAGTGCAGTATGTCTATGTAAAGCTTTACATGTATAGATACTGTATGTGTGTTTGTGTGTGTAGGGAGGGGTTTGAGTGTTTTGGCTGTTTGAAAAAGAAGACGATCCTGCTCTTCCAGTTTTCCAAGTGTGGTTTTTACCCTGAAGTCAAAGCCTGAACGGATTCAGTATATATTGGTTACAGGCTTTCCTGCACAGGTATGTCATCACACACACACAAAAGCAAACCGCATGCTCCTGATCCCCTTCCTGCTTGTCTATGTCTCCATCAGTGTGGCCTGGTTTGCCTTCACTGTCTGCATGTCAGCTGGTGTCTCCACTCTCAACAACTACACCAAGAATGTCCTGATGGTGGGACCCAGACGTTTCTCCAGCCTGAACGCCTGCAGCTTTAACTTTGTGGGGCTCCTGCCACCTTATTACACCCCCGGGAACCCAGCAATCACCATGGCCTGCCCCCCGTCTCCCCCCCGGATCTCCCCCTTGTCTCCCTACTACGAGCCCCCGGCAGCAGCACTGCCAGCCTCCACTCCGCTCACGCACTCCCGCTCCCTACCTCTCCCCCACTCTGACTCCTTCCCTCCTCCCCCCTCCCACCCTGCGTCTGTATCCCCATTCCACCGCCTCTCCCTCCAGTCTCTTTCTCCATCACCATCCCCGTCTGTCTCCATCCACCTGACCCTGCCAGGACACCGGGAGAACCATTACGGGCTGGAGGAGGACTACAGCCCACTTTGAACTATACTGCATACATCCAGACTGGGGACCTGTGTCTTGTCAGCAATGCTGTTACTAAATTTACTATTTGCAATTGTCATAGTTTAAACAGGAGACAACTTGTTGCTGTTGAATAAATGTAATCATCGTGCTGCTGGTCGTGTGAAACATTTCACTTTTTGTCTCCAAAATGAAAAACAATCCTTTTAATTAATATAGCAAGAAACAAAAAATAACTTCAATAATTGGTTGAAAATCAAGTTTTATTGTTTGTAAAAATTATTGTCATTTCATCCATAATGAAGAAAATGCAAGCAGAAATAAAACAGCATTAGACATACTATGGGAAAAAACAAACATATTTACATATATCTCACGCTTTAAGAGTCAAGGCAGTCCGTCACACTGATGGGAAACAACGCAGAGGTTACTGCTGTCTGTTTGGATTAACAGTCCGACATTTGGTGGATTTAGGTTAAATGGCATGTTTCAGACATACTAGTTTAGTGGATATTGTTGCAACTTTGGGGTTCATTGCTCTGACCTATTTTGTTTTTAAAACAATAATGTATCGTAAGAGTTTGTATGTGATTTGGCACTACACTTCCACACCACTTTGATGTCCTCCTTAACACAATTACCAGACAAACTCTGTTGTATTAGTTTGCTGATTCTATATTATATATCGGCACATCATGGGATCATTAGATTACACACGTTTTGGGTTTTAATGACACTTAAGACTTCCTACAGGCACAGCTTTGTCGATCCATGCCGTCATCTCATAGATGCACTTTAATAAGTGGCGGGTTATATGAAGTAAGACCAGAGCAGATAAATGAAATAAAAATGATGAACTAACAATTTAATAAGGTTGTTCTCACGATACCAGAATTTAAACTTTGATACAATACTACTACAAAAAAATAATACGTCTTCCAATACAAGATCTGCTTTTTTTTAATACTTCCGTTACTATGGAATGTGGATAGTGTATCTTTTTAAAACATGGTATCGAAAAGCATCAACCACCTTACAATAAAATAGCGAGAAAAAAACAACACAAAATCACAAATTCGCCCCCTTTTTATCCAACACTCATATCCATATATAAATGTACATTACAAACAAAAGACCACAGATTTTACTGTTCAACCTGCTTTGTTACAAGCTGGAAATATCGATAGATCTTAATTTATCACATCATCTTATATCTTAAGGCAAATTTTGTTCAGTTAACGACAAAAAATACTTAATCCTTAGATGCCTTAGAAATCCAGCCCAAACTGTGGGTTGAAAATAAACTCAAATACAAATGTGCTTGATTGAGCTTGCATTTTATTGCAGAAAACACCCTGATGATCAGACAGCAGACTCAATAAAACACCTGTATGTATTTGAGAGGATCAACGGATCGGATAAATCTGTAGCTGAATATACGCTAGCAGCTCAAATCTGAATTCTAAAACAAATATAAACACTGTTTACACCATCTGTGACTAAAACCAGATTTCAGCTGAAAGAGTCGATCCAGCCAGAGGTTTGGGGCTGGTTGGAGCTTGCTCTAGTGTCCTTCTCACGCAGTCTTCTTACGTAGCACAAAGTAAATGATGGAGGAGATGAATGTGAGAGCGAAAGAGATCCACGCCAGGATGAAGCAGTGACCGTAATAACCGAACTTCTCATCAATGTGGAAGCGGTCTGTGTAGATGGAGGCTGCGATCATGATGCACAGGCCTGAAGAGTAGAGAGAAATAAAGAGTAGTGAGGATAGAGAGAGGAAGAAATCAGCCAAAACAGGAAAGAGAAAAAAAAGCAAAGATACTCACACGCAAGAAGCTGAAAGATGCCTGAGATGGTGAACCTCTGTCCTTTCGGGAGGGTGAAGAGCTGAGCCACAAACACGAAGATACCCAGGATGGAGAATATACAAGCTAGCACTGAGCTGGCCTGCACTGCCTGGAGGTAATCTGCAGGGGGGGACAGAGAGAGCAACACAATCAAGATAAAGGGTGTGTGTGTGTGTGTGTGTGTGTGTGTGTGTGTGGGCGTGCGTGTGCAACTTCCTGGTTGATCCAATAAGGAAGTGCCAAAAAACTGCAGTTCTCAGAGTGTCCACTAGGGTCGTTTGCACAATAGAGCAGTTTCTCAATGACCCCCATGTTAAACAGGCTACAAAAAAACATTCTAGTGTGTACGTTTAGGTCATATCTCCATGACTTTACTCCATAAATGCACTGTATTTACAACTAATTTGTATGTTACAACCATTAACTGTATATTATAGAACAAATTAAAAGTGATGGGTGTGCGAGTGTCACAATGTGTTAGCTTTGTTATGCTAATTAAATAGCAGCACTTGACTTGCAGTACAGCCTGCTATCTATGGCACACACTAGATGCTAATGTGAAGCACAGATCTGGACTGTGAGGGTCTGTGTTTTACAGTCTTATGAGCGTGGTACTGTGTTGAATATCAGTTTAAATAATAGACCATAAATGCTGCCTGTACCCCACTCCCAGAGCCGGTGTATTCTCCACTAAAGACTGACACGGGAGTCGATTTTCACTCCCGTCCTGTCCCTAAAAAAAAATCCTGCTACCGTCTTTCCATTACAAAATTAAAGAAACATATTCCCGTTCAATCCCAGTCACGAAAACAATCTCAACATCGCCTTGCTCCTGGCAGCTGTGCTAATGTTCAATGCCCTTTTTGGTGAGAGGAAATAAGGCCAAATCTGACAAGATGGCGGCGCCCATAGGCAAGGACGATTGGATCAACTTAGTAGAGGCTTTATCCATTTTATATACTATTATAAAACCATGTAACTACATACAATGTTTTAGAGGTCCAAAGTTACAAAACATTATTATTTATGAGGTCCAGGAGATAAACACAAGTCATTAGTTTCAATTTTTCTACAAAATGTGATCCATATTGTTGATATATAGTGACATAGTTTCGAGCTATACGGGTTTTTAATTTTAAAACAATAATCATTTGGATAACAGAAAACCCATTGTAACAAATAGCACTGTAAAATGAGTTTGCAGCTACGTGTATCACTCTATATTGAATGTGTTGCTCTGCACCAATCGTGGTTGAGCAACATTTAATCCAAAAGTGATGACAGCTGTCAATCAAATCTGAACAAACTACACCCACACAGGCCTGATGAAGCAGCATTAAACTCTTAAAAAATCGCACCATGTGGTCGTTTGGGCATGACTATTTAATGTTTAACGTGTGGCAGAAAATCAGTGGAATTTGTTTATTTATTGAGAAGTGAATATGACTTTGAGTGTTAAAGTGCTGCACACATGGAAACAAGTTCTCCTCACTTTGCTGCTTTGCTGCAGCACGGGCAGTGTGTGTGGCTTACCCTGTGGGTAGTGTGAACCGTCAGGAAGATCGGTGTAGTTCCATGCTCCGTTTTGATATATCCACCGGGCCCACACATCAGTGGACATCAGTGGAGTGTCAGTCATCCACCAGGCCTGAGGGAAAAGGCAGAGGGATGTTAATGAATGAATGTGAGGAGAGAAAGAGAGAGAGAATGGGGAATATTCAAAGCATGAGTGCGTGTAAACATAGCTGAAGAGCCAGAGTGTGTGTTCACCCTGTGATCTGACATGTATTTGGGGGCAGCTGCAGACAAAGGGACAATCAGAGAGAGGAATGCACATCCGCCTGTCACTGTGGCATTCCACAGGTCTCACTCCAGTATGCAACACTCACACACACCTGACATGTTTACATATGTATGTTCACTGTCTGACTGACACCTTGCCTGCAGTGTAAATGCACACACACATACACACAGATGTATTCAGTGGCACTGGGTGACGACACCGTGGCAGGCCCATCCGTCACCCAGAAATGTCAAATATGTGGCCCTGAGAAGGACAGCGGACCAGATACAAGGAAGGAATGAAGGCCTTGAGCGATGACCGAGGGGCGAGCAGCCAATCACTCAGGAGTCTTGACTCTTGGCCGTCTGTCAGCATCCGAGGAAAAGCAAATAACTCTTCAGCTCTGTCATTTTAACATCCAGGAAGTTTGGGATTATGCAGGGACAATTATGCCTCGAGGCTGTGAGATGTCTATGCAGTGCTGCACTGCACAGGTGTGTGGAACTAAAGCTCCAACAATCAAAACAGCTAAATGCACTTACATTGTCAATGGTGGCCACCAGGAGGAGGATGATGCCTAAGACGTGAAGGACAAAGATGCCAGCGAGAAGAATCAGCATGATGACGGTGCTAAAGAGAGAGAGAGAGAGAGAGAGAGAGAGAGACAGAGAAAGAGAGAGAGAGAGAAAGAAAGAGAGAGAGGTACAAGAGGAAACTTGTTACACCACTTTCCACCTTTTAATATGCAGGATGAATATAACTGGAGGGCTAACACATACACAACCTAATAAAAAAAACACACACACACACACCCAGCACATTGGCAGCTACTGTGAGCAGGGAAAATCAAATATGGCAAAAAAAAAAAACAAAGGCTCCACACTTCCTGCTCGGTTTCAGAAAGGCAGCGCTTAATGACAGCTCCAAGCACACACACACACACACACACACACACACACACGCACACACATAATCTTCATAAACACACTCAGCGCAGCAAAGCAAGGACAAAACCTGGCACCCGCTTAGGGTGTGGCTTCACAACTTCTAATTACTTTGAGTTACAGCTAACGCACTCACAGTGAAATGCCTGAAAATAGACGGCGAGATAATGTTCCTATGGAGAATCAGAGACAAATGCAGAGGTGTTGATGTACATGTGCACACAGAGATCCGAAAACCGAACCAGTTGGGCAAACAGATACTGTTAGAATAGAGAGAGAGGGTATTAAGGAGGGAAGTTCATGGCGGGTAGATGAGTTTGGACTTGTCGTGTGTTTTCAAGAACCCCGCCACTCCTTAAAATAACTGTAGAGTATACCTGCTAGGCTAGCAGCCTAGCTGGCCCACGCCCGATCCCCCTAGTTTGAATTACAACACACTCTTGCACACTGTAGTCCAAAAAGATGTTTAAAATATATCCTCTCCACTGTGTTTAGCTCTCTTTACTGAAAAACCATTGCAGAATGTTTTTTCTTCCCTGGTCCCTCCACAGGTGGCTCTGCCCTGAGTTAGCACAGATTTGATCACTTTTTTTGTTACACTCTTACTCATGTGTGAACTATCTGCGGCTGAATCCAGTACCAAGGCCGCACTGGGTGTGAACAGAGGAAGAGGCACATCTGGAATGTGCTGGTTCTCTGCACGGTAAAGGAGTGGTCAAGGGCTGGGTCAACACACACACACACACACACAGACACACACACTCACACACAGTCGTCAGCTCACTCACACGCAACCAAACACAGACCGAGGGCGCGCTGGAACATATGTGATCACGCCTGACGCATCTCTACAAATATTTCCCACTGTTCATTTGCTTCAAACTGCAAGATCAAGTTTTTTAGAATTAGAATTTCTGCCTGAAGCGCTGAGGGCTTAAATGCAGACTTGCGTTGTCAAACTTTAATGAACAACTTCTGGATGGAAAAAATAACAAGTGAAGGCTCAGCAGTTTCTTTAATATAAAACACACTTGTGGAATACTTTGATCAGACGTCTTCCAAATTCTTGCCTGAAAACAAGACGTGTCAACTGTTGCTGCTGGCTGTGGCATATTTTCCATTCGCAAAATGGCTGAGGCTGGGTTTTTAAATGCCCAAAATCCAAAAAGCAAGCAGGAAAGCAGTCCTGTGCCCTTAAAAAAACACATTTACATTCAAACTAGCCACTTTAGCACTGCGACAGGAACTGAACACATCTGGAAAGCTACCTCACCTAGCCAGTAATGAGGGAGCTACTGCAATTCAATAGCAAAGTTACCTGTGAAGGTGAACAGGCATGTGGGAGTTACACGCGCGCACACACACACAAACACATACCCACGCACACACGCACACACACACGAACACACACACACACACACACACACACACACACACACCTGCCTTCCCTCTGTTCCTCATCAGCATTTGTTTTACTTCGTTTATAAAAATGGAAAGTATTGAAACAATCATGCAGAGCTGCTATTGACACATCAGTTTTGTTATTCTGAAGCATCTGTAGAAAAGTCAGACAAACAGAGGGATTGAAAAAGCATAAGAATCTTTTTTGACTTACTGTTTGAAGGCTGTGTGTCTCTTCAAGTCTAATTCCTCCTGCTCTCAAGGACACTGATTTCAGACTCGGAGTCTAAGTGCACTAAATGCACAAACACTAGTAGCTACCCGTCCGCCCACTTTTACCCAGCCCTCTTTTGAAGTCCACACCCCAGACAAGCCTCTGGCTTGCTTGATCACATAATCTCTGCCTCTCTTCCCCCCTCCCACTATACTCTGTGCTCCCTGTCCCACCCATCTTTCTTTCTCTCTACTTTACACACATGCAAAAGCTCAATCCAGCCACTATTTCCACAACTTTTGTAGGCAGGCAATAGATATTTTCCTTTTGTTGGGTGTCTCATGTCTTTGTCACTCAGCTGGTGGTGGTGGAGGGCAGCTGATGACTCACTGCTGTTTGAGGGGGGAACTCCCATAACATTTCACATTATTGACAAGGATTCTCTGTATGCTGCCATGGCGACAGACTGCAGCCCAACCTAATCGCAATCCCATCGTTGTCGCTGTATAAACAAACAGTCAGACTCGCGTAAACACAGACACGCACAACCCTAAAGTATAATGTTTCTTTCTGATCGCCGCCCTCCTTCTTTTCCCGCTTTTGTTACAAAGGAAGGAGTTTCAGGATGAAGGAATGTTGTTGGTTGTGAGGGAGAAGGAGGTTGGGGCAAATGAGTGCAAGTCATGGCTTGAGTGAGAGAGACGGAGGGAGGAAGAGGAGGGAGGGAGTAAGAATGGAGAGAGGAAGACGTGAAGGCAATGAGAGAGGAATTTAGAAGGGGGGCTGGAGCTGTTGGAGACTTTTCACACTGCTGCAAGTTCATTAAATATTACTCACCATTATTGTTTCATAGTTCCAAATGATTCCAGTGAGTCAAACTCATCTGCTTCTTCAACACATCACATGCGCTTAGTTTAGTTTGAAGGAGAATCTTTTAACAACACTGAGACTTCATCTAAAAGCACATCACATAATGACATTGGCTTGTTTGTCAAAGAGCTCTTTAGGACAAATCATGGCTCCTGTGTCAAATCACTCACACAGTGCAAATACCAGAGCCTCCTCACTATCTAATAATTAAAAAAGTCCCCAATAAAGTATCAGACAGACATGCAAGGTAAAACACCCACACACCAAGAGAACTTGGCCAACGAGTAGGTTCTTACATGAAAATGAAAGTATTTTGAAAACTAATTCACTACACAACAGAGTGAATACACAGATAAAACAGCTGTTAACTATATATTTTTTATCAAAACTGTTGTTAGGGGGTGGGGACGTGTGTTGTAGAGACCATAAATAACTATATTTTCGGTTAGCATTCTGCAGGACCTGAAAAACTAGAAAAGCTACATTTTGTTAAGAAAATGCCTGGTTGCTCACTGCTGAAAACTTGCAGCTGAAACATTTGAATTACTAAAATACTAGGGATGCACCAAGCCATTGGCTGATCACCTTTATTTTTTATTATATTTCCTTGTTGACTGCAATCTGCAAATAAAATGACATTCACTGAATGCAGTGGTCAATGTTTTTTTGCTGTGTTGCATCAATTTTACACTGGCTAAATGTTGTGTTGACGGGTTAAAAGGGCTTATAAAGCAGATATAAAAATAAAAAACAACAGCATGTGAAAGTTAGGCAATATTAAAGGGGGGGGGGTGTAAGATTCTTGAGTCAAAATAATGCAATGAGGGGCTGAATGACTTTAAAACTTTTTCATGAGGATTTCTTTGTTCCCATGACACAAAGGAGCAATAAATAACCCCAAAACAAAATAAACAACAACAAAGAAACACTGGCATCAGCATTATTTTGAACATCGCTATCCGTCAAGGATTGCAGAATCAGTGCATCCCAAAATGCTGCAATATTTAAAGTGACATTCAAAATCTAATTAAGGAGAGAAGACAGTTAAATAAGGATGTAGATATGATAATATAAAAGTGAGTAAACTGCCAAAAATCAGTTAAGAAAGTCAGATATGATAGATAAGATAGAAAGAGACAGACAAAAATACTCAGGGTGAGTGAGGTCACACTTGTTTGCCTCTGGTGAGTATAAACATATGCAGGTACACCGACAGAAGTGTGAGTCAAAGGCTCAGCAGAGCATCTGGTCAGGCTGCCTCAGCCTCAGGTGTGAGCCAGCAGGATAATAACAGGCTCCAGAAATCATTTACCTGCCAATAGTGACCAAGGCAGCAGGGCCCGCTTGGGTTTATATCAAGGCTACTTGTACGTTCATGACGTTGCACACACACACACACACACACACACACACACACACACACACACACACACACACACACACACACACACACACACACACACACACACACACACACACACACACACACACACACACACACACACACACACACACACACACACACACACACACACACACACACACACACACACACACACACACACACACAGAGTTGTCTGATCTCTTTCTAAGGAATGACACCAAGGCTCTTCTCCTTTTGTGAGAGCTAAGATGAATGCTGTGTATTTTAATGCGGTTGTCATGGAAAATAACTTTTTTCATATGTAGACGGAGGGACTCAGAAAGCTGGAATGTTAAACATAGCCAGTGCTGAAATGTTGAACTAAATGATCCACGCCATGGTAACACTTTAGGTTTCTGCGGCTTATGCACATCAACGGTTTCCATGACATCACTATCACACTCCATGGGACCAACAGTAGATATACGTATATGTTACTATTTGACATGCTGAATGAGTGATCATCCATTCACATTCAACAGTGTGAATTTCAGACACCGCACCTTGATCGTACACTATTTAACGCCCCAAGCACCCCACCCAAATCCCTGTGGGAAAGAATGTCAGTCCATTGCAATTTTGCAATTCAGGTTTGGGATATTGCTGTTCTAATCTAGTCAAAATCTGCTACACCTTGCCAAAAAACACCAGAGCTCCACCTTAACTCCATGCATGTACAATTTGACTTTAGATTAGGGCGGGCGATATGGCCCCAATGTTCTATCCCGATGTAGATCCTTTTTATATCACGATAATGATATAGTACAATATATCATGTTTTCTGGTAATACTAATACATATTCTGTATAACTACATGGTGAAGTCTATTTTTGTACTTTTGTATTAATTCAATTAATTAATTGACAAATGAAAAGAACTCAGTATTTTCTCATCTTTTAAAGAACTTCAGTGCAAAATGAACACAATGTGCAAGGATTAGAGCATTAAGTGTTGTCCAAATTACCTAAATGTTGTTGTAATGCTATTACGGTCGATGCTTTTTTTGACATTGCAATAAAAAGACTTAGAAATATATATATAACAAATATTTGTATGTATGACAATATATATTCGCCGTATCGCATAGCCCTACTTTAGATTATTATTAATTTTTTTTTAAACTGATACATCTTCAACTACAACTGCTTGTGAGACAGGATGATATAGAGCGTAGGGTGACATGAAACACTAACTGAGAAAAAGAGAGAAGTGAGAAAGGAAAATGTGGTTGGACCTGATTCTGCTCTGGGCGTGTCGACCCAACCTTGCAGGTGAGGTAAGCCAAGGTTTGTATTGTACCATGCAGTGTGATACGGCACTCCCTCGTGCCCGTTCCACAGAGCTTGAGAGTTACTGAGTGAAGCCAATACAAATGCCTGTGGAGTAGAAATGACTTTTGGCCACTCGAGTTATGCGAGAAACAGGCCTTTTTTCAGTACTTGGTGTATTTTGTGGTGAGGAAATGCCATGAGTCATGCATCAGCCTGCTATCATTTTTCAGAGTAAAAACTTGAGCCAATGTTTGACAAGGCAACTATCTACTGTATCTATCAGGAGGCGGGGCAGGAGCTTAGCCACAACACGTTTTTAAATATCCAAACACAAGTTGACAAATCACATGCCTGTGTGATTACTGAAGAAGACCAATGGGGTGGCTTGCTCAACAATCAGCTCTTTGTCGTGCTGCCATTGCCGATCAGTACTGGAAAAACCAGAGTCATAAAGGATCACTTGGTATATTGTCTAATCTGCTAAGTGTTGTGTGCACAAGTATTAATGCGGATTCCTTTAAATACTTTCTCAGGGTTTGCTGGTTCAGGGTGGTTCTATTAGTTTAAGTTTACAACACACTGTGGGGTCATAAAAGAGCTGAATGCAGGGCTGCTATTCAAAAATTAGTCCGTGACTGAAATACACTGTGACATTCTGCATTGTGAAAAATGAATCATGGCCTGTCAGGACACAATTGCTGTAAGTTCGCCGACATCCTCAGCATGCACTCCTCTAAGGCTGTGGCACTGACTCTTGCATTTTTAATCACTGGTTGTTTGTAAAGTTGCCAATGTTAGACATTCATTTCTTCGACAACTTAAACTGTCCTGAAAAAAGAATAAACTTAAATAGGCCTGTAGCTAAACAGATTGTTTTTTTGTTGAGAAATATCAAAATCCCTTGATTAGGTGTTTGTGATGAGTCTCACTGAGGGACTATTTCAACACGACTGTGTAAAACAAAGCCAGCAGAGTGGTGCCTACATGCCAGGCGAGTGAGACAGGGCCACAGCCAAGTCACTGCTGCTTTACACAATAGTTAAGCTCTCTGTCTATGGTCGACTGTCTCACTCTGCTCATTCCTTCTCTGTCTTGCACAATCTCCCACCCTGCCCTGACATTGCTAAACTCCTATTGTAAAAACAGCCCGAGTGTATATAGGATTTGCACAGGTAATTTTAAAGACTTTGGATGTGAGTATTCTCATGAGTAAGGCAGAGCAAACACAAGGGCTACTGTCAGTAGTGTCTTGTGTTGTAACTCTACCCTCACCCCAGGCTGTTGACTAGGAGGAAAAGTTTACTATCGCCCTCATCTCAAACACGCATTCTCACACTCACACCTTCATACATGTACACATCCTATCTATCTCCGAAGAAGTGACACATGGCCCCAGTTTCTGAAGACAAAAGAACACATGCTTATTGTTTATACATACTGCAAACTCAGCATCTTCTATGAGAGTGACACATTGCCACATGCACTGGAGAAATAACAGAGCAAAAAAAAACAGAGAGAGAGAGAGAGAGAGAGAGAGAGAGAGAGAGAGAGAGAGAGAGAGAGAGAGAGAGAGAGAGAGAGTCCACTGTCCTTCTCTCAGAAGTGAGGTGATCATCAGTTTCATTTTACAGTAATGGTCACCTTCCAAGTGTGTGTCCTGCTGTGGCCTTCTACCCGACAATAACTCTATTTAGTGCGTTTGAAGGCCTAAGTATATCAGTTAGGAAATAAAGGCAGGCAGCATACAGCATGACAATGCTAACCACTGGGTGGGGAGAAGTGCAGATTCATCTTGGCCAGGGTCGCGGGGGGCTGGAGCTGATCTCAGCTAACATTGGGCCAGACCATCACAGGGTTGATAACAATTTACGCTCACATTCACACCTACGTGCAATATACCAAACAGAAAAACCCAGAAACCTCTTGCCGTAAGGAGGATAATAATGAGCCACAGTCTTTTGTAAGTATTGATATGCCTGTTTTAAATACCTATTACATTTCATTTGGAGTTCCACAGGGTTCAATACATGGTCCACTCCTATTTTAATTAAACATGATTCCACTTAGCCAAATCATACAACACAGTGTACATATTGCAGGTGACACAGGTCTCTAAACATCACTATCCGGCTGTTAAGTCTGACGTAACACCCTTTCAAAATACATTTCCGGGTCCAAACGCTCCGTTGAAACAAAGCAGACACAACGGCCGAACATGTGAACAATTATGATCACCTCTTTCGTCACTTAGACATCTTTTTCAACAATGAGAAAGAAAGTAAAATTACCCTTATGTTGTTATTTAGAAACTTTTGTTCAAACAACGGGGAACACGGCACTACGGTGTTGTAGTAGTAAGAGGCTTGGACCAGCTTGGACGGCTCTTTAAAAGGGAGCTGTTTCTTTCCAGGAACCATTCAAAAGAATGGCTCGTTGTCATTACTTTGTTTTGTGGGGGCAGGTGTTACTAAAGGTTTATCTGCAAAATAATCACAAGCAAGGATCATGAAAGGGTAAGATTTGGACCAGATTAAAAAAAAATAGACATCCCACCAATAAAATGTAATCTTGCATGTGTTTGGTATAAATACCTTATCTGAAGATCACATTATACACATGTGATTTTCCTGGTCACAGTCTGGAGCGGGTTGTTCGGTCCGATCGGTTTGTTCGATCCCTGGAGTCTCTATTGTCGAGTGTTCCCTCAAAGGAGCAGGTCTACAGAGCCAACCTGTCAACACCAGGCCATCACGACGATGAATATTCAAATGAAGATAACCCTGTGACTCCAAAACATCCTCTTACTTTTAAATTAAAAATGATATATTTACAGTTTAAAATAGACCTTGTTCTTTAACATGTACATCATTGTCAAAAAAATTGCAAATCCTTCACCCTGTATATAGAGATGTATACATGCATTTACTGTACATAACAACCCATGTATATAAAGAAACACTTACATTACCCATTCAATATGTATTCCTTTGCACTAATTTTATTTGTATTAATATATATATGACAAGATATCGACAGAGTATTATTATTATTATAAAAACAATATCCTGTTTTTGATACAGCTCCTTACAATGAATGTTTTTTAATGCCTATACTGTACATTTAGTTAAACCTCTACATTTCTGTTTGTCCTGGGGGTAAACTTTTGTAATCAGACAAGAGAAGAGACCCTACAGTTTTCGCACAGGGCAGACCCCCATGTATGAGGTAGACAGACCGAGGTAAACTTTAAGTGAAGGCAATCAAAATCAAATTAGGACATCAAAGAATATGCTAAACATGTAGCTAAGAGAGTTTCTTCCATGCATTTGCATGTGCCCTATTGGCTGCCTGCCTGTGGTTTGAATGAGAATCAGTCAGGAGCAGCTTCAGGAGTCTATTATGAACCCGACATGGTGGATATTGTAGATGTGAGCCACTGAACTTTTGGAAGGCTGCGGTACAGCTTCCAGTGGGGGCAAACACTGTGTGTGTCAGTTGTGGTGCCTCAGCCACCGTTTACATACAATAAAAAAAGAATTCCTCATATTTAGTCGAGCCGACCTGTTTCCATGGTTACTGGCCAGAGGTTTTCATTCTTGAATCACTTCCTCACCCTGAGAGCTCTTTCTGTAGACCTCACTCTTTTTCTTTTCCCTCCCTCGCTGACATTACTACATTTAACTCTAGTTTCTCCTCACGTGATTTCTTCTCCTCTTTTGGGAACATTTTTGCTCCTCCTGTTTCCTGCTCAGTGCCACCCCTGCGTTTATGTCGCCCCCACAAAGCCTCGCTCTCTCAATGAAATCCAGACATACACACTGTACTCTTGCTAGTCTAAAGAAAACAACTCCTGGCTGTAGCTAGGCAACTCCAAATATGAGTCATCTCACTGCCGCGCCCATCATCAACTGATCACCCCCTCCCTCCCCCCACTTCATTGACACACACACGCACACACACGGCCTCGGATCCTCTTTATGAAGTAGGCTTTAGCTGTTTGAATCACTTAAATTGTGTGGTTGTGAAGGATCAAACTGTGTGGCTGCGGGTTTATCTAATCCCTCACCGCTCTCTTCTGACCTAGTGTTGAGGTGGAAAGACAGCCCTGAAAAGCGATAAACTGTGAGAACATCACCAGTCTGCCCTCAGTCGATAACATCATGACCACAATGTGATGACTGATCCCGGCTTGGCAGAGTCACTGACTGTCAGATGGTGGAGCTGGCAGCAAACTAAGAATGCTCTAGTTTCTTGGGGGTTTGCTTACATACAGTAGTTCACAGACAATATCTGTGTTTTTTATTAAATGATATGGAGGAGTTAGGTGGTAAACTCATCTTCCTATGTGACCTATAATATGACTTTTTTTCAATCAAATGATTCAGTTCAGTTTGACAAAACAGAGGCGACTATTTAAAAAGAGGGCAAAGGTCAGAATACCTCAATGTCAGGCTGACATGAGATCTGTCAGAAGGGCAGATATGTATTTGAATAAATGCGTGTCTAAATGTCTTTTTTGATTATTTAAAAAAAAAAAAAAGTAACAATTTGCTGCCGTCCATAGTATTAAACAGATGGAAAAAGTTTTTTCAAGAAGAATACTCATTGAATAGTGTGTATGTGTATGTGTGTGTGTGTGTGTGTGTGTGTGTAGTCTACATGCTTTTATTAGTGAAAGGATTCACTACAGATGCAGCCTGGTGCAATGTAGTACCGCCCTCTAGTGGACACAGAAGTAGATTGTGTTAAAAGTTTTTAAGGCCATACTCAGAGTAGACATGTGTTTCAAAACTTTAGTAAAAGTCCTAATTGTGCAGAAAAATGTCCCCTGAGACTGATAATCTAATGTTTTACATTATGAGATTGTTAATACTGATGTTTTAAAGCATATAACATTTTACTGTTGTCACAAACTAAATCCAAGGGGGAAGAAACAAATATATATACATTTTTTTTGGACATTTTGCTTTTTTTTTTTAATTATTGTCCCCAAAGGGAAATTAGTACAGTGCTGGGCACAGTGCTACAGTTTGTTACTTAACATAAAACATGACAGAGCGACATAAAACATCTCAAAACAGCATGAGACATTTGACAGGGACAACATGGCAGCATAGAATAAAAAGAACCTGTGCAAATGAAATTGCGAAGGGCTTGTGTGTTTCTTGCACATCACGCTATTGCACAATACTCATTGCACTTAGATTTAGCAGTCGAGTTAAGCTGCTCGATGGAGGTTGGAAAAAAACGATAGTTCCAAGCGGTTTGATTTGCACTTTGGCACACACAATCTTCTTCATGATTGCAGCTGCTCATATTCAGAAACGAGGGGTTGTTGAGAGTCTGCGATGACTCTTGTTGCTTGTTTCCTGACGTATGGGCTTATAGTCTTCTTTCCCTTCATGACCGTTTTGTGCATGCTGGCAAGCTTGCTTTTTGTGGTAACCATGAAGTAATTCCATATCTAATGATGCTCTTTAGGATTGTCTGGCAGGTCATCAGCATGATGTGGCTGTTCACTCCATACAGCCTCAATGGCCTTAGAAAGTAAAGTCTCTGCTGCAGTCGGTTGCACGGGTTATCGATGTGTGTTTTCCTGCAAAGAAGGTTGTCTAAGTGTTTGTGCATGGACACCCGAATGATTGTCTGCGTTTGATTACCACCGCCTCATGGTCAGTCACTTGCCTCAGGTCAAAGACCACCTCCTGTGTTTTGGTGATGTTTAGAATGAAGATGTACTTATGTATGTATAACTAACTCACTGTGGTACACAGAAGTGTCCATGTCCTTGTGGAGGAGGCTCCAAAGCACAACGTCGTCAGCATATTTTACATGTAATTATCAGGGTGTACTTTCCTGCAGTCAACAGTGCACAATAAAGTTTAGGATTAAGGACTTTTTAAACACAATTTGCACATGTTCTGTCTCTGAGCACGGATCTGCTTTTTTTTTATTTCTAATGCTGTTTTATTTTGTGGATTTATCATGTTGTGTGTTGTTTTGATTTTAAATGTGAAACTTGTATGTTTATGCTGCTGTCTTGGCCTTGGAAAAGCTCAATGGGAATATCCCTGGTTAAATAAAGGGTAATGAAAATGAAAAAATTATAATATCTTCCATCAATTAATCCTTACCCCAGAAAAATTACATTAATTCAAATCTAACAGGCCTAACTATGAAAGTTAGGCCTTTTTGGCAGAATATCAGCTCCACTTTAACCAGGATCACAGGAGTTAATGTGCCTGTGGACCCTGAACCTGGTCGTTTGTTTTGACCCTGCACACTGGCCTTCCTGTTTTTTGTTGTTGTATTTTTGTTTGTATTTAATGTGTGTGTGTGTGTGTGTGGGGGGGGGGGGGGGGGGGGTTAACCCTCACATCTTGCATGTTCTCTAAAATCAGGTAGAGTTGCACAGCATTAAATGCTGAACTAAAATCCATAAATGAAATTCAAGTATAGGCTTTGGTGTTCTCTGGGTGTGTCGAGTGAAGTGTGAAATGCTGAGGTCGGCCTCAGCGGTGATGCGTTCATGCTTATAGGAAAATTGACTTCTTTGTTTAGCAGGGACACTACAAATGTCTCAGAGCATTCCAATAAATCCATCAGCAATAAGACAAGGGGGCCTGAGCAGACAGTGCTTTTTTGTGAGGAGTCACAAACCAAAAAGGTTTGGGACCACTGGTTTAATCTTTAACAGTGCACTGTGTGTCATTTTTAATGTAAACCCGTATATTAAATCTACCAGATACATGTAGTGGGGTAAAACTGTGATGTTTCCCTTTGCAGCGGAGTAGAAGTAGGCTATAAAGTAGTAAACAACGTTAATACTCCAAAGTCCAGTACTTTCCACCACTTATAATTTGAAACATCCAAAACTAAAAGAAAGTTAACACATTTGAAATGTGCAGCTGTATTACTAATCCCCTGAGCCCGTGTCACCCGGCTCATTAAGGTCAATCAGTGAGCAGGTGTGCTGACAGGAAGGAAGGCTACAAAAACACTCCCGGTGTTCCCTCTGTCCCAGTGTTTTGGTGCGTAGAGAGAAACTCTTATTAGAAATGCATTTGAAACTAAATGGATACTGCTTGGGTGTCCTTGTCATTAACACCATCATAACAATAACTTTACCTTCAGCGGGCCGGTGCGAGCCCACGGTTTATTCCTCCCAGTTGGCTCCTCACAATGACAGAAGCGGCGTGTTAACGACAGGAGGCCCCGCTCGCCCCGCTCACCGAGGGGGCGGACAGCGACTACACTTCGGCTCAAGGTCGGGACAGGAGTCGAGACGTTTCCCGTACTTTAACAACTTCGACAACAGGGACGGGACAAGGACCGGAACCTCTGGAGGGCCCGAACAGACGCTGAAACCCAAAATGGCGCCCCCTTTAACCGACAGAAGCGTCAAAAGCCGTAACAAACAGAAGCGAGGCGAGTGGGAGCGGCTGTATCCTTCACTCAAACCTCCAAATGAAGACTGTAGCAAAGGGAGCGTTGAGCATGTCGTCCCCGGGAAGTTTTATATTACCGGTCAACTTGAAACAAACCCCAATGTGGGCTACCAGTCCGATTCTGCTGTCTCAGGTGAGCCCCTCTTCTGCGTGGTGTTTTTGGCGGTTAAAATAGCAGGCTGTGTTTTCTTTCCAACACTAGCTGGTGGCTGTAGTGTGGATTGGGGCTCTAAAAGATAGCTGTGGACACTAATAGAACAAATTATTACCAAGAATTTGAAAAAACAAACATTGATCCTCTCCAACAGTTTGTTCTGTTCTGTCTGTGGTAATGGAACAAAATGGATAAGATTCATCTTCTGAAAACAGTGGTCTCCAGAATATATTATCAATATAGCCTACTTAAAGTAGGCCCCTAGGCATACCAAAAGAAGAAGTAGAATAACGTTGCCTGTATTATAAAGTTTATTATAATTGATAGATTAATGTGCAAATCACTTTAATGTTGCAGCTGGTTAAAGTGGGGATGCATTTATTTATATAGTGTTGATTAGTTCAATGTATTTATGTCATTTAATTGGCTGGTCATATTTTGTATAATCAATCTGAATATCTGAATCCCTTAGAGAGAGGGGGAGAAGTTCAGCCATCCGTGAGGAACTCAGAGTAGAGCCGCTGCTCCTTAGCGTTGAAAGGAGCCAGTTGAGGTGGTTCGGGCATCTAGTAAGGATGAACCCTGGGCGCCTCCCTAGGGAGGTGTTCCAGGCACGTCCAGCTGGGAGGAGGCCTAAAATAAAGGGAAGCTTGAAGTTAGCTAACTGACTTGTTGGTGAATATTGTATCAAGTGAGAATATTGCAGCATGCCAACCAGTCAGTCAGCACTGTACACTCTGAGACTCTTGTTTTAAGTAGAGATGCACCGATCCGATACCTGGATCGGACTAATTAGCTGGATCAGATATCGACCGAATGAGGCTGATCCAGCATTCCGATCCAGTCATTTCTTTTTTATTAATATCATACACAGCAATACAGTTACAGCGATGAATCCATCCGTCCATCTTCAACAGCTTTTCCCTATTGGAGTCGAAGGGGGGGCTGGAGCCGATCCCAGATGACATCGGGCCTCGCAGGGACAAACGGAGAAAGACTGAGACAGACAACCACTCACACTCACATCTACGGGCGATTTGGAGTCATCATTTAACCTAACACCTGCATGTCTTTGGTCTGTGGGAGGAAGCCGGAGAACCCGGAGAAAACCCACGCAGACACTGAGGGCGCACTCACACTGTTCTTCCGCACTACGACCCAGGCTTTAGGGTACTTGTCCCCCCTCCCTCTCCCCCCCGCGCCCCAGCCCCGTTTGTACTCACACTACCAGGGCCTCGGCCAATGCTTCTTGCTGTCCATACGCCATCACGCTGTAACACGTCACACGCATTTATCGCATGTGTGTGGCTTTGTTTACAAATCTTTCCACAGACCTCTGAGTTTTTGTGCGTCTTGTCGACTGTTTTTGAATCTTTTCATCCGACCAATTCTGCAGTAAACACTCCACCTCCGCACCACACCAACGTGAACCTTTCACCGCCATTGTTGTTGTTGTTAAATGTCCGCGCATGGTCCGTCCTTCTAATTTCTATGTCCGAACAGGCGCACATAATGCTACTGCCGTAGGGCTCTTGCTCGTGCTACATGTGCAAGCGGGTGCACTGACACTGCTTAAACGTACTAGGCTTTAGCTGAAAAAACGGTTTTGGCCCGGGACAGAACGACAGTGTGAGTGCGCCCTAAGAGAACATGCAGACTCCACACAGAAGGTCCCCAGCCTGTATTCTAACCACCGCACCACTGTGCGCCTCACATTTGTGTTTATTTGTCACCTTTAAACAAGGCTAAATGTTTGTCAAGCCTGATGACTTCACTACAGTAGTATCAGCCCGGTATCGTGTATCGGCCAATACGCTCAGCACAGCTATCGGATTGGATCAGGAAAAAACTGGATCGGTGCACCTCTAGTTTTAAGCTTGCACGTTACAGAATGTACCAATGGTGTTATGCTCAAAGTATGAACAAAGGGAACTGGGGGCCCTACTGGTCACATTATAACCACAGTGGGCCTTATGTGGTCAGCTCATGCTTCAAGTATGGAGAGACCCAGTGACCTTCACACTGTAAGCATTGAAGGACCAAGGGACCCTAGTGATCAGCTTTCCCAGAGGGGTCTGGGGGCAGTTGTGGTTAGCTCACGTTTTAAACACCAAGGGGCCCGGAAGCCCTCACATTGTTAGCGATGAGGGGTCTGGGAGGCCCTAGTGGTTAGCTCATGCTATAATCACCCATGGACCTTGTGGACTGCTTGAGCTGTATGCTGAGGGCCCTGGTGGTTTTTGGCCACCACTTGGGCCTGGGGCATGGAGGCCCCACTGGCCCGGTCCATAATCCAGCTATGAGCCTAACTAGTTACTTTCCAACACTGCTGGATATTACGGTCTTCTCCTTACTGCTTGTTCCTATACAATACATTTCTCTGACTTTAATCTTTCGTGGTTGCTTTTGCAAACGTACCTGCTAATTCATTTCTTTTGATTCCAATATTTGCTGGTTTTTAAAGAAATATCCCAGTCATTTGAATTCTGTATGTCTATCATCATTTATCAAAACATCTGCTTGTTGGAGCTAGACCAATATACTTTATATCGCTCGGCTCATATTATCAGCCAATATTAGCCTATCACCGAGATATCAGTATCGGTGTCTATGTTTTCCAGTTTGGCCCAATAGAAAAATCTTTTTACAGAACATATAATCCACAACATGATGGTTGGGGTGATTTTTGGAATGTTGTCTTATTCTCAGCAAGGCCTTAATGTGTTGGATGACCTACATCTATTAGCCTGTGATGTTAGTATTAACAGCTGACAGTATGGCATTAGAATGTAGTTGTCGGCATTACCGCTTTATTGATCTATACACATTATGTTAGCTACTACAGGGTTTCATATATTTTTAATGTCAAATCTTTTTACAGAACATATAATCCACAAAATGATGCTTGGGGTGATTTTCGGAATGTTGTCTTTTTCTCCGCAAGGCTTTAATGTGTTGGATGACCTACATCTATTAGCCTGCGATGTTAGTATTAACAGCTGACGGTATGGCATTAGAATGTAGCTGTAAGCATTACCGCTTTATTGATCTAAACTACTACAGGGGTTTCATATATTTTTAATGTCAAGCCTCCATTAAAGGGTATGAAATGGAGCCCCTTTTACAAAAAAATGTTATCAAGGTAGAACATTTCAACACAACATCCTTGCGTGTTCTTTTATTGAATCTGAAATTAAAGTTGCAGTTAGTTCTTTCTTTACTGGGAGACTAGATCATTGCCTCGTCTTCTACAGAAATACAGACATTAACACAGTATTGTCTGTGAACTCTGAGGTGGTTTGTTTTTGTTTACCAGTCCAGGCTCAGGGAGGCCAGGAGAGGATCAGAGGTCAGCGGCCCAGCGCCTCAGAGGAGAGCTGGCAGAGGCTGCAGCCTGTGGTGGAGTGTGGAGACGACACCATGACCCTCACTGTCAGGAGGAGACGAGCTGTACAACTACAGCTGGACCGAGGTGAGGCTACAGCTTCTCCGTTAACAAATACTCCATCTTCATGTCTTCGATAGAGATATTGCTATACATGGCTTGAGTTTGGATTTGGACATAATCTAAACAGTATATTAGGGTGTAGACATGACTCTATTTTCCCTTTTCCTTTGTGATTAGAGTGAGCTTACGTTTTGTTCTGTTGTCTGTTTGTGTCTCAGTGAATGACTCATCTGTACCCCTGTCCCAGCTGTCGCCACATTGTGGCTACTTGGTTCAGACCACATGGAGAGACCTCAGTCTGATGGCTCAGTATGATGCCTGCCATGTCACACAGGAGGTATGGGATCCAGACAATATATTTTATAAATCAGATACCAATGCACATACTAATTTATTATAAAATACATACACTAGGTAGCTGGTACTGGCTCAAGTTCTCTGCTAGTTTTGAGGGTCAAAGTTGTGGGAAGTATGATAAAATGGAATAATTTACCTTTGTTTCTTAATGATAGACGTGTCTTCTCCAGTACACGTGAAATGTTTTACCCAACAGCAGTAAAAGTCTGAGCGAGTGTTGTTTTAAAACATGCGTTCAGGATGACAGTTATGTGTTGCCCCTGGTGTGGAGAGGGACTCCAGTCAAGATGTCCTGCCCAGATTCTCAGATCCAGCTGGATGCTGTGGGCCCTCCGTCCCTCTGCTGCTCCCCGTACGGTATGACTGTCAGAGTGCAGGGACTCTACGATACAGAGGATCTGAGGGTAAATGGTAAACACAAAAAACTACATTTCACTTTTGTTTTCTCTCAGTTCATTTGAATGATTCCTACCTCTCTGTGGTTTTCCAGACTTTAAAAAATATATCCGCATCTTTTCCCCCTGTTTTACTACAGTGAGAGGAGAATGGACCCCTTTGGTGGTGTTAGCTGAGCAGTGTGGCTACACTTTGGAAAGACAAGATGCAGAGATTGTCATCACTGCTCCATTCATTTCGTGTGGCATCACAGTAAAGGTTAGATTCAGCAAAGTCACTATTCATGAGACACTAATATTACATTTTCAATATGAGTTGGAGCACAAAAGTGTTTTTTGTCTCTAATATTACATGTATCCTAATATTGGTAGGGAGTTGAATAATATGATCAATACAAACGACTTATTTCGCAAATATTTCCAAGTAAAGGGTAGTGCCAAAACTATATGACTGGTGAAGCACAATATCACCAGTCACTAAAAATCTTTAATGTGTCGATGGAGGAAGTAATGAACTACAACTTATAGCTTAAAGAGCAAATTAAACCTCATACATTTAATAAATCCATCAGTTGATGAATAAAATTCAATAGAAATACAAGAAAAGAAACTCCTATGGAGACGTTGCTATTTTTGTTTTGTTAGTTACCATGTCCGAAAAGGAGTAGAAGAAACAATGTTTATGGACTCTTACTGCAATACACTCTATATTCATTTAATCCATCCATGCATCAATTACATATACCACTCTCTACATCAGTTTCCATCCTCACAGCTAAACTGCTCAGTCCTCTTTATACACAGGTGAAACGTCTTCCCAGACAAATAACCCAGTCCAGTTGCTTTTGACTGAAATTGCTTTGGGGATAACGATGATCTGGACAAATAAGAACATTCACAGGCCTATAGAACAGGTAGAGTAAAATTACTGGGCATAATAATAGTCAGCTCTCATGGGCAGAACATATTGATACCATAGTAAAGAAGATGGGTTGTGGCATCTCCATGATCAGGAGATGTCTTTGTCTGTGTTCACATCGTGTGACAGATGGCTAATTTTATATCACCTGTGTCTGTATGGTTTTCTACATCTAAAGGTCAACTAAAGAAATTATAAAATGGCCAGTACAGCGCTGCCAGGTTAGTATTACATTGCCCCGTAAGAACAAACACTACCTTAAGTGTTGACTGGGCATTTTTAAATACATTTTTCAGAAACAGTCTTTTCTTCTCAAACCATTTGTTAATGTAACCACATTCCAGGTGTGATCAGGTTCACGACCAAGTGATGTTGCCACGCCCAGACTCAAATGCTTAAAAGAGAACAGTTTATTTTAACGTTTATCGTGCCATCAATCTTTGCAATAATTGCCCACTGAATAGATGTCAACTGCATAACAATGTAGCTTTGGAGTACCATCTGAAAATGCACTATTTAAATTTGTGTACTTACTGTATGAATATAATAATGAATGTAACGCTGTAATAACCTATTAATATTTTCTGATGACGTTTTTATAAAAATGTCTACAATGTTTTACTGCTTTAAGATTATCATTGTTAAGTGATGGTTTTGATTTTTTGTTGTAGTGGACCCCAGGAAGACTAGCTTGCCCAACTTTGGTGACTAATAGATTAATCAATTTATCATTCCAGCTCTAATAACTGGTATTTAAAAATGCCACAGAACCTTTCAGTTATCATATAGCAACATCTATTTATAAAGGAAGTTGACCTAGCATCAGGGGTAAAGGACTAGGAGTCAAAGCATTAAGCCAAAATGAGAGAAATCATAAAAAAAAACATTGTCTCAACCAGGGCCCTCTTTTTAGAAGTCATACCATTCTTCACGTGAATTACTAAATATGGAGATTGTTTACTTCCTTGCACCATATTGGCACTGAATATATCCTTTCTACTGAATATACAGTAAATGCTTGTGAGTTTGCAGCCTGTCTAAACACTGAGTTCATACATTTGATACACAGTCTTAAACATGGTTATTTCTATACAGTCTCACACATGAAATCTCTCATCTTTTTTCCAGGAAGGAGAATACACAATTTCTCTTCAGATGGGAGAGAAGATGTTCACCCTGGCCTGTCCTGTCTCTCCCCCTGAAGAACTCCAACTGACCCACAACAGCCCTCATCATCTAACCAGAGGGCCAATGGAGCGTATGCTAGAATCCCTGGAGCCTTTTCCATGGGCTCCACCTTTCTACCTGGCCCCGCCTTACTATCCCCACCCTACATATCGCCACAAGAAGCTCAGACCTGATGGACACGATGCATATAACCCTTTTACTCCTTCATCTTTGACTCCTGACTCTACATCTGGTCCACCGCCATTTGACCACTACCACCACCAGATTCCTGAAACGGTCTCTTATAAACATGTCGGCGTCCACAGTTCTCTGTCATCTACAGATGATGCAGAGGATTCAAGCCGGGTTTATCCAGACCTGCAACAGAGGCAAGAGACTCCTGTCTTAGGTGTCTCTGGGAAACATAGTGCTGCACATGCTCCCTCCTCACATTCAGCCTCAGAAACAGAACCACCTCCTCTACAGCCCCCCAACCATGCCTTCAATCCGTACTATCACTACTACCATCACCCTAAAATCCCCCTTCCTGGCCCACCTCAAGACCCTGATCCCGATCATGAGGCTCCAGGAGAACTGTCTTTAATTAATCCTCATAACCATGACTATCCTGTGTTGCCCCCGAGCGTGCAGCAGTCTGAGGCTCTCCGCAGAGTTGACTCACACCAGTTCCTTCAGCCTGTGCCTGAGGCTGCCTCTCATCCTTCCATCCTTCCAACAAGTCCTCCCAAAATCTCTGCACCGTATACACAGCCCCCTCCACAGCCCTATCCACACCACTACTTTTATAACTTGCCACATATTGCTACTGTCCAGGCCAGAAGATTGGCTCCTCTCAATCCAGACACCGCTGCAAAAACAAATTTGTCCGATGATCAAGACCTAAAGTCAAACACCTTTGTTTATCCTCTTCCTCACTCGTCACAAGTTCATGACACATATAACTTAAATCCTCATGCAGACCAGCCAAACTCTGATAAAATGATTGACTTTCAAAACAATAGCCCTGAAGGAATCAAACATCCACTTTTGCCTGAAGAAGAAGAAGATGATGATAATGATGAAAAGGCAGAGCTGGATGACAGAACGAGACACTCTGTTCTTGTGACTCCTGCAGTCCAGTCTCCCCTCCTCCGATCTCACCCTTCTGGACTAGACACCATTGCAGTTCCTCCTCCTGAACAACGCCCTTTCCCCACTCCATCACCCAACCAGAATCTTCTTCCTCACCCGTACTACTACTACTACCACCCTTATTATCACTACTATCACATGCATTATGGACACAATCATTTCTCTCCAACATCATCCAAAGAAGCTTTGGACCCACTCCTTCAAGCATCTTCCTCCCCACCACAGCTTCTGTCCTATCCCAAACATCAAACCGCTACTCCACCCACAAAATCAGTGTTTGATTTTCACAATGCCCTCATACATCCTTACTACTTCTATTATTACCACCTCTACTATCGGCCTGAAGTGTCCGTACACAACCAGGAACTACATCCTGCAGGCAGTTTGCACTCTGAAAGTGCATCAAAATCTGAATCTCAGCTTCTCTCAGACTCTCACTACAGCGGGACGGATTGGCGGGTTCATGCAGGGTATCCCAGCAACCCTCAGCCACAGCACAGCCCCTCACATAGCCTCAGTTCTCATTATATGACAGAGCAACATCCATATGATCCTTTAGGGCATCCTAGTGGAGATGAAACAGAAGAGAGGCTGAGCAGTGAAATGAGAGGTGACAGAAATTCCAGCAGTTATAAAATCCTGTGACTCCTATAAGTTTCTGTATTTTTGAGATGTAGCTTATAGTGTTTTTGTCTTGATCTCAGATCACCACAAGGCGGCAACATGTTATTCAGTCCTTACAGGCTAAAGGTCTAGCTTCTCGGCCTGGCTGTAACTAGACACCTCTATGGAAAAAGAGTTCTGAATTTATGAATGTCATCTCTCATGCTGCTGAATAGTTCCATTCAATTATAACCGGCTCTCCTCTCTTTGTTTACTCTCTGCGCTCAGATCAACTCAAGGGCAGCCCGTCCACTCCCTCTGCCTCGCCCTGCGGCCTTGGCCCTGTGTCAGATTTTGACTGCAGCGTATCTTTGGGCTGCTGCTCATACGCTGTGAAAGGTGGGTCTCTCCCAAAACAGATCCTGTTAACACACAAAAAGGAATTGCCAAACAAACTACATTGCATCCAGAAAATATTCTCAGCGCTTCACTTTCCGCATTTTGTTATAATGTTGTTCAAAATGATTAAATTATTGTTTTCCTCACAACTCTACAAACAATACCACATAATGACAATGTGAAAGACGTTTGTTTGAAATCTTTGCTTTTAAGAAAAACAAAAAACAAAATCAAATATGCATATGTATTCACGGCCTTTGCAATGACACTCAAAATAGAACTCTTGGAAATTGGGCATCCTGTTTCCACTGATATTCCTTGATGTTTCTACTCCACCAATTAGGCATGTATGGTAGAGTGGCCAGAGGGAAGCGTCTTTCAGTAAAAGTCATATGACGGCACATATTGAGTTGGCCAAAAGGCACCTAAAGGGCTTTCTGACCATTAGAAAAAAATGTCTCTGCTCTGATGAATCAAAGATTGAACTCTTGGGCCTGAATGCCAAGTCTGAAGGAAACCAGGCACCGCTTATCACCTGGCCATTACCATCCCTACAGTGAAGCATGTGGGTGGCAGCATCATGCTGTAGGTTTTTTTTTTTTCCAGGGACAGGAACTGGGAGACTAGTCGGGATTGGGGGAAATATGAATGCAGCAATGAACAGGGACATCCTTGATGACCTACTCCAGAGTGTCCTGGACCTCAGACTGGGGCGAAGGTTCATCTTCCAACAGACGACCCTAAGCACACAGCCAAGATAGCAAAGGAGTGTCTACGGGTGGCCCAGCCAGAGCCCTCACTTTAACCCTATTGAATATCTCTGGAGAGACCTGAAAATTGCTGTGCACCGACGCTCCCCCTTTTGACCGAAATTGCTCTGGGGGGGTCCCCATCCAACCTGATGGAGCTTGAGAGCTCAAAAATAGCTGTGCCAAGCTTGTAGCATCATACTCAAAAACACTTGAGGCTGTTATATGTGCCGAAGGTGCTTCAAAAAAATATTGAGTAAAGCCTGTGTATACTTATGTTCATGTGATTTATTTATTTTTTACATTTTTTTTTTTTAAATTTGCAAAGATTTTAAACAAACTCCTTTCACACCATCATTATCAGGTATTGTTTGTAGAATTTTTGAGAAAAATCTGAATTGAATCCATTTTGGAATAAGGCTGTAACATAACAAAATGTGTAAAAAGTGAAGTGCTGTGAATACTTTCCAGATGCAATGTACATTGGATGATTGATAGGTAGGCTTTCAGGCTAGAAGCCTTTGCCTAAACCACCTAAATGTAGAAATGAGGATCAAAATCATGCCTAAAAATTCAATCGTAGACGAATAATTTTTTTGTGTGTGTTTAAAGATAAATCCGAACAGTCCTGGAATGACTTCTGTGTATGCGTTTGTGCCAACAGACTGTACAACTGGACAGCATTTAATGTTTGCGGTGCCTGACTCTGTGGTGGAGCCCTCAATGCCCCCCCCTGCTCATCCCTCTGACCTCAGCATTGTGTCCTGCACACTGCAGCAGCTGACCTCTGACCCTGACATCTACACTGTCCCCCTGGATTTCTGTGGAGAAAACAAATGTGTAAGGAACACTTCTATGTATGCCCACCTAATGTAGAGACCAACGGTGCTTTGGGAAAGTTATTCAGCTTCGATGTGACTAAATCGTGTGATGGAAAGTCACCTCTGATCCCTTGTTCACTTGTTTTTTTTCCCAATATCATGTCCTTGTAAGGCGTTTGGACAGACAGTGGTCCATCCGTTGGAAGCCCATGGTATCCACTCACATCAAGACCACAGTTCTGTGCATGAGAGCGCTCCTGTCAGGTATGGCAGTACTGTTGAAATGGCATCCTGGGCCAAAGTAGTTGGACCTGTTTTTTTGTTCTCTCATTCAGCTATGCAATCAAACATTTGCATTGCAAACATTTGCATTGCAAACACTGTACAAGCAGCTAGCCCTGAGCTGTAGGAGTCCAAACATTATTGATAATTTGTGAGTGTCTGTAACAGGCTGGCTTTTTTTTCTCTGCTGTGAGGTGTAAATTCATATTACTGTTTTTATGCAGTTTATTCCATTGCTTTAGGTCACATTTGTTCTATTTCTCCACTAGAACCAGTTCCTTGGCCAACATATACACCTCTAAACATAATCCCCAGAGTCTGCTGGTGCATTCAGTAAATATTAATGCAGTCAGTCAAAAGCAGAAAGCATGCTTCTGTATATTGGCTTTTTTGTGTGTTTGGAATCAATGCTCTGGCCTTGATTCCAATACGTGCTTATGACAGTGTCAACTACCTATAGACATTTTACTAAAGTAATTAGATTACATGGGCTGTATTCACAAAACATTTGAGCTAAGAACTAATAGTACTCCTAAGGAGCACTATTAGTTCTTAGTTAATTTCTTCAAACATGTTCCCAATGCCTCTGAGACCAACTTTCACTAAGGAGTGGGAGGGACTCCTGAGATAAGACTAGAGGGCGGGTTGACCTTGTTGCTGTGGATGACATCATGTTCATCCCTTCTTTGCCCACAGGGAATGTCTGAGAGGGAATGAGTCCCTAAGAGTGAATTTATGATAGAAACACTTTAGTGGGGAATAGAATGAACTGCAGCACTATGTGGGGTCAGGATAGGACATTTATCTTCTGGAGCAAAATCCTCCTGACCGACAGCTGAGAGACGCCAAGAACGTCTGAGCTGCACAGCTGCATTTTTCCCATGGCCAGATATTGAAGAGTTTAAACAAGTTTAATCTGCAGTGATACTGGTTGTTCTTATTGGTTGGTGATGTGATGGCATTCCTGACCAACTCTACCACGCTTATAACGCCATCTCCATTAAGGCCATACCTTTTTAGAAGCTCACTATTATTTAGTCTCTCCAAAATGTTGACTGCAGCAGCCATGTCAGGTTCTTCATCATTTACTCTAAGGAGTCGTCGAGATCACTCCTAAGACACTGTTTGTATAGATTTAGGAACTACTTTTAGCACTAAAATGCTTTGTGAAGTCTTAGAATTAGGAGTGAAACGCCCCTTATTTAAAGAGTTACTCCTAAATCAGCAAGTTAGGACCCACTCTTAGCCTTAAGATGTTTTGTGAATATGCCCCTAGAGCTGTAGATATGTACAGTATGTTGCTTGCTGTGCTGTCATCAGTCAGGAAACACAGTTGCCATCATTTGAAGCAGCTGCTCCCAAACCACCAGATACAGACACATCTCCACCTCCAAAGATGTGACATTAATGGATAAATGATTAAAATCTTCTCAAATTAAACATGATGTAACACGCAGACACATGAAACAATGTGTCAAAGATGCTCATTATAGTATGGGATGTTGGTACTCTCTTCATCCTCTGTTAGATTTGATTCCATGGCCCACTGTTTTGCATTTGTCAGCTGCCTGTGTTGATCCCCAGGTTGTTGGTGGAATGCACTTCCTCCCCAGGTTTTCCAGGTGAAGTGAGGCTCCACGTAGTGGATCAACCTCCTCCACCTCCTCCCATTCAGTCTACACCAGACACAGTCAGTGTGCAGCTGAGAATTGCCACAGGTGATTGTCTTCTCTGTATTCTCTTTAAATAGTAAATTATTCTTCTGGCTGTTTTCACCTTTCAAAGTCAGCAAGTTGACGTCTGAGCCACAGACTGCATTTCTGAATGCTACAGTATTATTTTCTGCCTAGATGAGTCCTTCACCAGCTTCCACCCAGAGGCCCACCTGCCTCTCAGCCTCGTGCGAGGCAGACCAGTTTATGTGGAGGTGAACCTGCTGGACCCTCCAGAGCCTGACCTGGTGCTGCTGATTCACTCCTGTCTGGCTTACACTCATGCTCCATACACCAGCTGGATGCTGGTTTATGATGGGTATGTTGTAAAGAGATATAAACGGAACCGTATTGGCTGATTTAGACTTAAGCAGAATGATTCGATATAATCCCATGAAAAGATTATAGCAAGTAGTCAAAAACCAATGTGCATTTTAACTTTGTATTTAAAGTAAGTCTGATTCTCCCTGAATGTAGCTTTATAGGCACAACGGTCAGATCAGATATGTAGCATCTTATCCCTACATAAAACCTCCAGTAATGTGTCTAATCCCCTTATCACACAGTACCGATGTGATAATGGCATGATCTTGCAGACTCTGGGTGTAAGGAGCATAAACCAGATTTTTAACATCTATTGTCTACACTGACAACTAAGCTTCAAGAGTTGATTAGAATATGGAAGCCCCTGTTTTCATTCAGTCATCATTGTCAA
Source organism: Echiichthys vipera (assembly GCF_963691815.1). Classification (NCBI taxonomy): domain Eukaryota; kingdom Metazoa; phylum Chordata; class Actinopteri; order Perciformes; family Trachinidae; genus Echiichthys; species Echiichthys vipera. The sequence continues at coordinate 22,848,278 of NC_139842.1, forward strand.
GTTAGAATTTTACAAATCTCAAAAACAAAACAAAAGTATACTGTGAACATTAAAGGTTGAACATGTAGAATCTTTATTGAAAGCTATATTTAAAAAAAAAAAAAACATCCACAGGGTTTTTTGAGGGGTACAGAATGAAAGTATGGCTTTTCCATAAAAAAATATAATTTGTCAAACCTGTCAAAAAGATTTTAAAATATTAATTCAGGCAATGACTTTGTCACGCTCTGTTTCCATTGTACCAGCCAATAGCAGCCGGCATTGCGGGTTGTCTGTTGTTCAGCCATAAGTTAGCTACAGTAAGCTGGTGAAGGGAAACAAGGTGGTTCAACTGTGTATTTGTCAGTTTACCCATCTCTCTATTCATTGTCAGCACACCACTGCCTGACAGCCATCTTCGTGCAAACCTCAGTCTCTCCCTCTGCCTTCAGCCACACTGTCACTGCTGTGGAAGCTACTGCTCCGCTCACACCCATCAGGCTACAGAAACAAGGAATCATTTTAAGGTTGAAAGCTAGCTAGCTAATCAACCACTCAAAGAAAGACTTCCAGTTGAAGACTGGCTAACGTTAAGTACTGTTGTAATTAATTAATTAATTAGTCATTTCCCTGTATGATTCATCACTTGACATGGGGCAGGCTGATTGCTTCACACACTCGGCAACGAACCTGGCAACCTGAGTGCTGGGATTATTTTTTATTGTTGCGGATACGATCTTGAGACACTAGATGGCGCTCTTCTGCTCATTTGCCATATTCAACCTTTTAGTAGTCTTTTGAGAATTAACCCTGATGTTCTGGAGCAGGGCTGCCCAACCCTGCTCCTGGAGGGCCACTGTCCTGCATGTTTTAGGTTTCTCTCTGCTCTCACACACCTGAATCTAATGATGTGCTCGTTATCAAGCAGCTGAAGCTTGTCACAGGTTTTTAAAACCTAAAACATGCAGGACAGTGGCAGATGACCATCAAAATGACACGGCAAATCTGTTCATACTGCTTTTATTTAAATATCTTCTCTAGAGCCACTGCAAGGTCAAAATTATCACAGCTTTTACATTTTATTTCGTCCAGCATATTGTATTATTAGATGCAAGTGATCTGCGTCTTGTTTCTTCTGTAGAGATTTTCAGTTGTAACTGCTTTTTCCACTGTGCGTTGTTCAGCTGCCCTAACCGGGGTGATACACAGCTACTTCCTTCCCTACGCTCTGAACCCCACCACATCCGGAGGATCGAAATCTCTGGCTTCCTGTCTCTGCCCTCAGAAAGTCCCTCCTTCATGGCTGAAGGAGGATACTCTAACCTGGAGGACCCAGAGGTACCTCCCTCTTAGAAAACATGCTCATACAAGTAATCATCTATTGTCTTTGAAGGGAATTGGTGGCTACGTGTGAATATGTCAGGCAAGGCAAATGTATTGAACATGGACATTTTATTTTTGTTCATTTTTTAGCAACAAAGCAATTAGTGTTTTACCCAAACATTAAAGGTAATGCAATAAAAAATAAGCTAAGTATAAAATGTAATAATAAAGGCAACAGTGCAGTAAAATAAATAAATAATGATTTGATTTAATCAAATGCAACTCCAATCAGACTTGAATTAGGAGTTGAGCGTTAGAGTGAACCTGCAGTGTTGTGGGTGTTTGTTTCAGATATGTGGTGCATAAAAACTGAACACTGCTGAAGTTCTGACTCCGGGGACAGAGAGCAGACCTGCAGCAGATGACCTGAGAGATCAGGGTGGTTCATAATGTAGCAGAAGATCAATAATGTATTTGGGCCCTAAACCACGTATGCTTTATAAACCAACAGTCATATTTTGAAATCAGTTCTTTGACAGACAAGAAGCCAATGTAAAGGCCATAGAATTGGAGTGGTGTGATGTGTTGAGGTCTGGATCAGTTGCCTTCTGAACATAGATTGAGTAGAAGTATAGGTGAGGCGTCGCTCCACTTCCTCCCACTGTAAAGAAGTGTGAAGCGAGTCGATCGCAGCTGTCAATCCATGGTTTTTAACATTGCAAATTGAAGCAGAGCGCTGACTTTTATAATTGTTCCTCTGCGGCTCCAAAAACAACTACCTCAGTTTTGTCTTTGTTTGATTGAATCGTGGATTTGTTCGATGCACTATTTGCAGGTTTTGTATTGGACCACAGTCCCCTGGCTATATGGTTATGTTAATCTATGGTGTTGCCTGCATAATTTGGTAACTTATGATGAGCTTCCATAGTCTGAGCCTGTGGAAGCCTGTAGGTCTGTTAAAGAGAAGAGGCCCCACAATGGAGCCTTGGGGAACTCCCCATGTCCTATTTGTCCACTTAAATACGCAATTACCTATAGATATAAAGTAGTCCCTGTTTAAATGCATTACATGCATTAAGCTGAGGCTTTTATCCAAACTACTTATAATAGGTGCATTCAACCATGAAGATACCAACACAAAAAGTGCAATAATCATCCAAGTACATACAAATTCACTAAAAGAGCAAAGACTGCTTCAAGTGCTACATTTTTGAGAGATACTTTTTATTTTTTTAAAGTTAAGTAGAAATAGTACTTATTCCAGAAACTCCAGGTCAGGTTTCCAGTCCGTGTTAAATGCAGCGCTGAGATCCAGTTATACTAAGACAGACGTTTTTCCATAGTCTGTATTAATGTGGATGTAATTTAAGACCTTAACAAGAGCAGTCTGTGCTGTGCTGTGGTGTGGTGTGGTAGGAAACCTGACAGCAAGACATCAAAGCAGTTGCTTGGTGACAAGAAATTGTGAAGTTGTTGAAAAACAGCTTTTTCAGTGATCTTACTTAGACATGGAGGGTTTTATATGGTCCATAATTGTCCATTAGAAACATGTCTAGATTTCTCTTTTTCTCTTGAAGTGGTTTGATGAGTACAGTTTCCAGGGCCCCTAGAGAAGAGATGTGAGAATGAAGTAAAAACCATTCAAATGATCCCGTTTTCTTTTTCCTTCCCTCAGATCTTCTTTTTGTGCTTAACAGAAGTATGCTCTGCTGCAGATGGTGACTGCACAGTAGGCTGCATCCACAGTAAGTTTAACATGGTGGAAACACCCAGGAGAGTGGTCCGGTTCTCTTATTAGGACACTTACATGGTACTTGTATATATTAAAGTCTGTGTAAAGTCAATTCAGAGATTTGTTTCAAAACACAGTACATGTATTACAGAGTTGGAGCATTTAACGTTTTTTGTTTTGTTTATAGTTTATTGAGTTTAGGATTTTTGGTGCGGCCCTAAAGGGGGAATAATGTACCGCTCTTCATTGACTTTGTATTATGTGGAGGGGCCTCCTTAGCAATTCTGTCTAGTAGCAAAAATCAGGGAAAATGACTTCTGTGTGATGGGATGTACTACCAAGGGGGGAAAAGAACCCATTCCTACATTTTTACAAGCTGCAGAGTCGAAAAACTGAGCATTTATGAAGGCAAAAGTGGGTACAGGCGTTAGCTCAATGCTAACACGTCATGGGTATTATGGAATGGAAATTAGCTCACTGTCAAAATGCTTAAGTGTCACTTATACAGTAGAACTATAGTTTAAATGCCCAAGTGCCAGTTTTACTTTCTGCAGCTGGTTGAAGCCTCCATTTTTCACATCACTGACAGTTAACCCCCAGTGCTGCTGAGCTTTTATTCATATTTGTCTGGGTGGTTAATAACACATACAGCAGAGGTGTGACTAACTCAGTGCTCACTTTTGTCATTGCTTTACACAGACTTTAAGACGAAATAAATGAATTCTATTTTGACAACTCGTGGGTCCCATACTCAAAGGTCTTACTTACCAGGAAAAAAACACCTCTACAAATAGCCAGGACCAACCATTAATGTGTGACTCACTGGGCATTTTCTGCACAAAAGATATACAGATGGGGAAGGAAAATTATGTCGCCACAATACACTAAGTACATTCAAAAGGAATCCATTACCCAATTAAGTAATTATATATCACTTTGAATTGCATAATTCCAAAGAGCCTTATAGAAGCATGCCCTGCTAAAAGCTATTAACACAATGTCCCACAAATACACAACAAATGAGGCAATAAGAACAGGAAAAATGAAATGGGTGAAAACCCGACAACATGGGTGAAATGTGATTTATCAGCTTTGGCCTCTCAAGTCGGTCTAGAAGGTTTACACATTACATTTAACTTCCTTTTTTCTCTTTGTAGGTCCCACTGGTGATGTGTGAGGAATGAAATAAACACTTTTACACAACTGCACACTTGTTTTGTTTATGGAAATAACAGATGCTGAAGTCTCAGTGAAGTTGCTGAAAGCCCTCTATGGAATATTTATTTAAAACTTGTGAATATACAAACAATATAGTGCAATGAAACAGATAGTATCACTGAGTGCAGAGAAAGGAAACAAGCAACACACAAGCAATTTAGCTGTAACAGGACACCTGGTGTGCTTCTAGTTGGTCACAGAACATTTTGGCAGGAATATAAGGAAATGAAAAAGTTGAACTATAATGTTATTAATGGCATGGTGTTCCTCTCTGTATCAAACCAGCATTTACAGGAAGGCAGCACTTAAATGCGTCACAGCTCTAAAGCATGCCACTTGACTCGTTTATACTGTCAGACTCTAAAGCATGCCACTTGACTTGTTTATACTGTCAGACTCAAACAGTATCAAACAATGCACGACTGAGGAAAGCCTGCAAAATAATTCCCTCACTCTCAAGAACGACTTTGACTTTATTTTGGACCAATCCTGTGGCCCTCTGTATACAGTTACAAATGCAAAAATTGCATTCTATCTGAATAACTATGGCAAAGGATGATTAACTTGTGTACCGTATACCATTCCACCTCTAGAGCATAAACATATATTCATACATTTCAAGGCTTTAACAGTGACATTTGACTAATCCTTAAATAAAATCTTGAAATAGTTTAAATGGATAAGAAGGAAAGGAGAAAAAAAACATCCCTTTTGCATTTTTTACATAAACATTATTAATTGCAATAAAATTTGCCACTGGCTCAGTATTTCTCTTCCACATGAAGCAACGGACAAAAGCCTAAACTTGCGCAGCAGTGTCAACATTGCTTATTAAAATAACTGCGAAGACATGCAACAGTCATGTGGATGTTTCATTAAAACAAAGTCCTCTGTTCTCTTCCTAACGGAGCGTATTATTATTACATGTACGTAATGTTCCTATCCTCAGATTGCTTATCGTGTGCCCACAATGATATAGAGGCCCGTCAAGCTGGAATGCTCTCGCTGTCTGGCTGTGATAGTTTCTAGCTATATGAATAATAGCCAATTATAAGCAACAACCATTTCACCAAGACTTACTGCATGATTATAAAAAACTCACAATATAACATGATAGATGGTCGTCTACGGTTCTAAACAAAGCAGGTATTTGTTTCTTCTGCTCACAGTGTGTCAAATTATCAACACTGTGTAATGTTTTAGGATGTAGTAATACACTTAACAATATTAAAACTAGTGGGATCAGTAGTTCACATGCACAGAAAACTCTGTAAACATTTATTTGCTGGTTTAATTTGAATTCCAGCGATGGTCTCCGTCGATGAGGCAGAGGAGGGTCTGGGGTGATGACCTAATCCTCGTTAGTACACGGTGGAATAGTACGCACTGATCTGCTGCTCTTGTCTCTTGGTCTGTTTCAGGAGGACAATGGCGCAGACCAGGGCAATAATCTGTCATGCAGACACAAGGAGGAGGGGAAGTAAAGAACAGGGATGGGACAAAGAGCTGTGCGGTGACCAGCCTGCCTTCTGCGCCTTATCACCCCCAAGATTAAACCAGCCACAGAATGATTTAGTGTTAAAGTGGTAACAACCCAGGCTACCAATTTGCATGCAAAGACACAAAGAGAAGCTTGTGTAGAATTAATAGAAATAAAAAAAAAGGCAGATGTCACATGAAGTAGAAGACATTAAAGAAAAATCCAACCCTGGATATTTATTTTTTAAATGAAAATATACAGATTGTATTTTTTCTTTAAACTAACTTTGAAATGACTTGTTGGGGGGATACGTCTCTGCATCGCTGCAAAATTTAAAAAAATCCCAAAGCAGCTTGTTTCCCTGGTTGGACAGCAAGGCTTTCTGGATCTTTTTCCAGCTAATGGGGGAAACGTTAATGGTGGAGACAATGCACAATGTCTAGACCTGAAATGATCTCGACATGACCCAACAGAGCTGTATGTGAGAACGCAACTGTCCGAATCCGCAGGTCTTGACAAATGGAGTTTAACCTGCCAGCTCCCTAGTGCAAAGACCAGTACAGCTGTTCATTCTCTGGTGTATTCACAGAGAGTGAATGGGCATGTTTGATGATGTTTCTATCACACTGACCAACAATTTGGAAGAAAACGATCCTCAGATTTAGAAGGCAGATGATTTGCACAAAGACCCCATTTTACACTGGAAAGACGACAAGATCGTGAACTTCTGTTGGTATGCCCTGCCTCCTGTACTCAAATCGCGTACGTATTTCCACTTAGGGCCTACTCACACTGTCCTTCTGGCCGGGGCCAAAACCGTTTTTTCAGCTAAAGCCTAGTACCTTGAAGCAGTGTGAGTGCACCCGCTCCGCGCACAACTGCGGCCAGCGGGCCGTCCACAGCCCGATTGAAAGAGGTGGGCTTTAGCGGAGCCGTTTGCACATGTACGAGCATGCGCACGTGTACGAGCACGAGCGTGCGCACGTGTGCGAGCACGAGCCCTACGGCAGTAGCGTTATGTCCGCCTGTTCGGACATGTAAATAGAAGGACGGACCATGCGCGGACATTTAACAACAACAACAACAATGGCGGTGAAAGGTTCACGTTGGTGTGATGCGGAGGTGGAGTGTTTACTGCAGATTTGGTCGGATGAAAATATTCAAAAACAGTCGACAAGACGCACAAAAACTCAGAGGTCTGTGGAAAGATTTGTAAACAAAGCCACACACGCGATCAATGCGTGTGACGTGTTACGGCGTGATGACATATGGACAGCAAGAAGAATGGGCCGGCCCTGGCAGTGTGAGTACAAACGGGGCTGGGGCGCGGGGGAGAGGGAGGGGGGACAAGTACCCTAAAGCCCGGGTCGCGGCCCGGGAGGACGGTGTGAGTATGCCCTTAGTGAGAGAATCTCCTGTTGTGTGCTGCATGTGTGAAGGAGAAACTCTATGCCTGGACCGGAGTCTCCTGATATTGTCTGTGGTTCATATGTGAAAACGGCTGTAGTAAAACATGATGAAAATGTGTGCAAAATGATTATCTTAATAAGAAGCCATTGCTCTTTTACAATATGGCCACTGTCATTCCCTAACTAACAGAACAGCTCTACTAGATGTTGTTACCTGTGCTTTAGGTCTTCTAGGGTGGATTTTTCCTTTAAAGGGAGCAGACACCATGCAGGGAAAAGAGAATGATTCAAGACATAAATGTGTATTTTCTATGCCAGAGCGTTGTGGAATAAAATCAAAAAGGCATGGCAGTGAGAGTGAAAACCAACAGGAGCACACTAAGACTGAGCCACAGGGATGTTGACCGTAGAAAGAGGGGTGAAGATGATTGGGTCATCCTGGTCAGGGTAGGGGTAGGAGGTGGACACTAAAGCACCCTGAGATGGTTGGGGGTTAGCCAGGACAGAAGTGGAGTGACCCAGGATGATGTACTGAGGAGAAGATTCGGACTGATGGATCTTTCTACTGAGGGTTGAGCTGCAGATCATAGCTATGCTCTTTGGGAACCAATGATCGGGAGAATGAAATGAAAGAAAAAAATGTTAAAGCAAGACAGGGAGGAGTATGGATTGAGACAGAGAGGGGTGCAGAGTGATTAGAACATGGACATTTACTTTAGGCACAGCAAGAGCAAAAGACAAAATTAAACCTGCCAAAGGCAAGAGAATGAAGTGAGCTGTTTTTTCCATGAGATAGCCATCTCAGTTTTCCTCCTTGTTCCCGTCAATCTGTACCATAATCACTGTGTTTTGACTTTGAAGTTAATTTCACGCTGGCTAGTTTTACATTATGTACTGTGTTGTATGCAATGTATGAGTACAGTACAGTATGAATAAGGCTCAATGTTTTTGGTTCTTAGAGATTAACAGTAAACAGGAAGACCTGTGGTGAGGACGGCCTAGAATATGGTTTCACTTTTAACAAGACTAAGAATCTATTGGAGACTGTACTTAAGGCACATCGGTATATGCTAATGTTTACCGTGTTCCCAATTTTAACATGTTAACAAGCAACAACTCGATGGTTGTCGTGGTTACCTATAACAACTTAAGTGAAATGTCTTGACAAATATCGGATGGATTGTCGTCCATCTACAGATATTCAAAGTCAATAGAGGTTAAATTCTAATTAATTAAATAAATTCTAATTCTAATACTAATTAGCAAATATTAGCATGCTAACAGGCTAAACTAAGACAAACTGTACAAATATTATACTGGCTCAACCATGAATGTGTGAAGAGAACTGCTGGATACAGCATTAGAGGTTGAGCTTATGAAAGTTGCTAATTGGCACATGAAGCCAAAACAATTGAACTGCCACGTATAAAAAATTCCCAAATATTCGTAGTGGCCAACCAGTGGAATCCCAACTGTAACACGATGCCATTCGACACGAAAAACCTTTCCCATGTTATATGGCAAAAGAGACGTCTGTAAATCAGTTAATAAGTAGTTTTGAGGGTCAAAATCCCTGCAAAATGACTGGTTTCACGATCAGAATTTGATCCTGTCGGTCCGATAACATTTGGAAAGACTGGAAGAGTTGCACGATTAAATCATTTAGTTATAAAGCCAATTCCATTGGGGCCTAATGTGAACACTGTCACTGTGGCAATATTAACATTAACATTTACAGCTGTGCTTTCAGTCTCACAAAGCAGCTATCATGGCTCTAGTCGTAATATGTCACATATTCATGAATTCAGATACATTTTATGAACCTAAACATAAGGTTATCAAATCCCTCTGAAAGAAATCCAAAAGATTTTGTTTACCACTGTATTTGTCGTTATGTTGTGTTGTGGACGCCATCCACTTGTGTTAGAATGATTTTTAATACTATATAGTTCTAGCTATTATTCTTGGTGTAGAAATAATCACATTAGGAATCATGTTATGTAGAGAGCAATGCTTTTTCAACTCTTTTGTAATATTTAAAATAAACTTAAAGATTTTTATTATAAAAAAAACAAACAAATCATAAGCCACTGGTATGAAATGTTTGACTGTGGGCTCAGACGTCTCCTCCAGATATGTACTTAAGGATAACCAGCCTTTGTTCCTGCAGGCCACTGAACCTGCTTTAACTATGAGCCAATCAAAGCACAACAAAGCTAATGCTCTGTATCTGGCTGCTGACTGGCTGTTCAATTCACATTCATCTACAGTGCATCTATTCTCTCACTTGCATTTTATTGCACTTCATGATGAAAGGTATTAAGTTAATGTACAAACAACATAGGATTCTTATTATTTTGTTTGGTAAGCCATTTTGTAAAATAATTGTCATTCACTATTTCAGCCGAGCATTAACATTATTTCCAAGTGTATAAATGTGCAGCATGTGACACTTTTACTTACCAAAAGAGCTCCAGTTCCAACAAAGATGCCCATGACGAGTGATGCTTTGCTGTCAAAGACACTTACGATGATGCCGGGACAATTCTGCAGGAAGAGACAGGAGGAACTGAAACCCTCTGTACTGTAGCTAACCCTGAGTCTACACAATACAGCTGCTCATGTTACTCTGGTAGGAACAAGAAAGGGGAAAAACGCATCACCCTACATCGTACTAGTGTCCTAAGTGACCACAGATGAGTAATAACTCAAAGATTAACTCGAAACCATACAAAACTTAACACCTATACCATCAGTATTAGACCAGCTTTGTTTCTTGGGACTAACTTACAGGCATCACGAGGTGCTCCCACACCCCATCTGGTTTGGGACAGGTCTTTTTAGCCAACTCTACCAGCGGGACCCCGGTCAACCCACAGCAGTGAAGCTAAAGAGGAGGGAGATGAAGAGAGATTGTGAGAAATGAATGAGAATCTAACATTATGTTGTCATATGAATAAATGCATAAATCCTTTAAATGTAAGTTATTTGAGGAATGATTCATCATTCTCCTTCTAATATGATTCTATTATTTTGATTTCATTACATTACGTTATTTCAAAAGTTTACATAATATGATTTTTTTTTTACTTTGGTGGTGCTGTAACTAACCACACACCTCCAGCCTCTTCAATTAGCAAACTCCAAAACTGTTACCACATTAAGCCAGTTAGCTCCAGTTAGCACCAGTTAGCTCCTGGTAGCTACTGTTAGCTGGAGCAACAACAATGTCAAACTCTGACTCAACTATCCAGCTGCTGCTGTCAATAAACACAGTACACAGACACATTAGCTTTAACTCGAAGGATGTTCCTTAGAGAGAGACACCACAATGAAAGATAATGTGATATATGAAATAAAACATGACATGGGAAAAATATCAAAATGTAATCAAAACAGGGCAAGTTTCCAATAAATTCAATTATTATCCGCACAAATGCTGAAATAGCATTTCATAATAATGAGATAAAACCACTAATTTAACAAAAAACTAAATGTATTCACATGATTATCCGTTTCATAATGCCATTTCTACCTATTTAATATTGCACACTGTCAGGTTCCGTATCAAAAATAGGAAGGAGGATTTCAGTACACAAGTTTATATGAAATTGGAAGGAAGGAACGAAATAAGAGTTAGTGCTTACTGTCTCATGGATGAATGTGAGAGTGACACCGATGACTGGGTCTCCACCGCTTTTCACATAGAGAGCATACAGGCTACTGTAGAACTCCACAATGCTTAATCCAACCTTAATATAAAACACACACAAAATTATCATGAATATAGGATATATACTGATGTATCCTTTCACTATTTTTCATCCTATTGTTGTGTTCCTCCGCTCCTTTTCCATGTGCCTCTTACCGAATCCCTGTTGGAGTAAGCAGTCACTCCAACAGCAACTTCAGCCAATGCCAGAATGAACAGAAGGACCGAGAACTGAAATGAGAAGGACAGGTAAACAAAGCTGATTAGAACATCCTAAATGTACAGGTTAATAAACTGGTCCACAGCATAATAATTGGTCCACCATTTTCTCCAACTAATATGAATGCTACAGTTTTTTTTTATCCAGTAGAAAGTGCTACGGAACATGAAAATATATATAAAGTATTATTACCCCTTTCATAAAGCGTCTATAATGAATGTTTATCTTCCAAAAACCTGAGGTAATATTTGACTTTCACTGACCACTGAGGCCATAAACTCACAAACAGGATTTTGAGCATTTCGGTCTTGGCCGATAGACTTCATAAAGGCTGTGTCATTAATGAGTCATAAAAGTTCAGTTCTTACTTGTTGCCTACAGCTTTGTATTCAAAATTTGAAATTAAGTGTTGCAATTTGTTGTTGTGCAAATGTCTTTGCTGCATTACATTCATATGTTGAAAATCAAAGTTTTCAAATGTGTCTAGGCCTTAGTATCACTGAAATATGTTCAATGCTGATACCTTGACTTTTATACTGGTTCCTGACCTTTTTTAAATACCCATTTAATTAAGTCCATTAAAATATTAAACATTATGTTACAAATCTTTAAATTGATTTTTCAGCTGCTTTACACCTATGTGACCCACACTGTAGCCAACTCTCTCGAGCACGACACACACCACTTAACAGTTTTTTTTTTACTAGGTGCCTCTACAACGTGTAACATTATATTAGAGCGTGATCACACTATCCTTTTGGCCGCGGCCAAAACCGGTTTTTCAGCTAAAGTCTAGTACCTTTAAGTAGTGTGAGCGCACCCGCTCCGCGCTCAACTGGGGCCAGCTGGGCCGCCACGGCCCGCTTGAAAGAGGTGGGCTTTAGCGGAGCTGTTCGCACATGTACGAGCACGAGCGTGCGCACGTGCACGTGCACGAGCCCTACGGCAGTAGCGTTATGTCCGCCTGTTCGGACATGTAAATAGAAGGACGGACCATGCGCGGACATTTAACAACAACAACAATGGTGGGGAAAGGTTCACGTTGGTGTGGTGCGGAGGTGGAGTGTTTACTGCAGAATTGGTCAGATGAAAATATTCAAAAACAGTCGACAAGACGCACAAAAACTCCGAGGTCTATGGAAAGATTTGTAAACAAAGCCACACACGCGATCAATGCGTGTGACGTGTTACGGCTTGAAGGCGTATGGACAGCAAGAAGCATTGGCCGAGGCCCTGGTAGTGTGAGTACAAACGGGGCTGGGGCGCGGGGGGGAGAGGGAGGGGGGACAAGTACCCTAAAGTCCGGGTCTCGGTCCGGGAGGATAGTGTGAGCGCGCCCTTAGACAGCCAATCGCCAGCATTGTGAGAACAAGCATGCGTATTGGCACTCTGATGCTAATGAGATCTACTCCTTAGGTATGGAAATTTGGTGTTGAATGACAAGGCATTTGGAGGCCTTTTGGTCGGTGCCTTGGGATGCCACTCACACTTGGCCCCGATGATCTGTGCCTTGCTTTATCTTGATTGTCCCAGCCCCCCCGCCTGCAACCACAATACAACAGTTCCGGGGCCGCAGCACGATTGCTTCTTGTTTATACGCGCCCCCCCCTGAGATTTTTTGAAGTTTTTGAATATTTTTATCCAACCAAATCAACAAAACAGTCGTGTTTAAGTAGTCTCGGGACTGTCCTCAGTGTCCGTGCTCGTACATGTGCAATCATGTTTTACAAAAGAAATGAAAGAATTAGCCTTTAACTGTAAATTGTGCTTGGGCACGGTACGAATGCTAAGTCTGGGCGGACTCACACTGTCCTCCCGGACCGAGACCCGGACTTTAGGGTACTTGTCCCCCCTCCCTCTCCCCCTCGCGCCCCAGCCCCGTTTGTACTCACACTGCCTGGGCCTCGGCCAATGCTTCTTGCTGTCCATACGCCATCAAGCCGTAACACGTCACACGCATTGATCGCGTGTGTGGCTTTGTTTACAAATCTTTCCACAGACCTCTGAGTTTTTGTGCGTCTTGTCGACTGTTTTTGAATATTTTCATCCGACCAAATCTGCAGTAAACACTCCACCTCCGCATCACACCAACGTGAACCTTTCACCGCCATTGTTGTTGTTGTTAAATGTCCGCGCATGGTCCGTCCTTCTATTTACATGTCCGAACAGGCGGACATAACGCTACTGCCGTAGGGCTCGTGCTCGTGCTCGTACACGTGCGCACGCTCGTGCTCGTACATGTGCGAACAGCTCCGCTAAAGCCCACCTCTTTCAAGCGGGCCGTGGCGGCCCAGCTGGCCCCAGTTGAGCGCGGAGCGGGTGCGCTCACACTACTTGAAGGTACTAGACTTTAGCTGAAAAACCGGTTTTGGCCGCGGCCAAAAGGATAGTGTGATCACGCTAAAAGTATCAAAGTTGGGCACCCAACCCTAACTGTGTCACAGCCTGTGTCCTCCAACAGCACACAAGCTCTCAGCCTCCCACCCTTGGGCTATGTAACAGTTTAGGAATGCCACTAAACCTTCCAACAAAGACACTGAGATGAGACTATGAGATACAACTGGAAAATACCATTAAACAGGAAATCATCAGAAAAACACTGAGCATTAATCATTTGTTTTGCAACCTACTTTAAGCCAACTACGTGATCTTTTATTATATTCACATTGTTGTGGATCTAACGCTGCACACCAGACTCAGTCTTTACACATAAAAGAGCATAAATCTTGTCATTTGCAGAAAGGAGAGTGAATGAAAACCAGTGCGGAATAATCTTAGAGAGGGACTGATTGACAGTATAAGCATTAATTGAAGTTGCATAAGAAAATAAGTGAGCTACAAAGAACTCCAGCAGGCAACACAAATCTATCAGACATGTGTGTTCAAATGTGCAGCTGGTCTTATCTACTAGACAACTCTGAACACTGGCCTTGAATGAAAAATAGACTTCTGTCTCTAAGGGCGCGCTCACACTATCCTCCCGGACCGAGACCCGGACTTTAGGGTACTTGTCCCCCCTCCCTCTCCCCCCCGCGCCCCAGCCCCGTTTGTACTCACACTACCTGGGCCACGGCCAATGCTTCTTGCTGTCCATACGCCTTCAAGCCGTAACACGTCACACGCATTGATCGCGTGTGTGGCTTTGTTTACAAATCTTTCCATAGACCTCGGAGTTTTTGTGCGTCTTGTCGACTGTTTTTGAATCTTTTCATCGACCAAATCTGCAGTAAACACTCCACCTCCGCACCACACCAACGTGAACCTTTCCCCACCATTGTTGTTGTTGTTAAATGTCCGCGCATGGTCCGTCCTTCTATTTACATGTCCGAACAGGCGGACATAACGCTACTGCCGTAGGGCTCGTGCGCGTGCGCGTGCACGTGCGCACGCTCGTGCTCGTACATGTGTAAACGGCTCCGCTAAAGCCCACCTCTTTCAAGCGGGCCGTGGCGGCCCAGCTGGCCCCAGTTGAGCGCGGAGCGGGTGCGCTCACACTACTTAAAGGTACTAGACTTTAGCTGAAAAACCGGTTTTGGCCGCGGCCAAAAGGACAGTGTGATCACGCTCTTAAAGAAAGCAGTTCACTAGTCTTCTCAAAGAGCCCCAGCTCAGTTAGGTATGGTTTGCTTGCTAATCATATGAAAAAACTGTATGTGACCTGTTAGCTCAATCGATTAGTGTGTTTTCTGTCCAAACTTAAACAAATAGTAGTAGCCTTTTCCCCCCAGGTTATTGATTCTAAAAGACAAGAATAGACATTCTGTTTCATATGTTTTGTTGTGCAGTCTGTACAGTCTGTCAGCGTTCGGTCAGGTTTCGTGTTTCAGTCTCTAGCGCTGCTCTGAAATATGACAGGGCTGCTTAAGCGCCTGTGAATCACTGCTACATGTTACAGCCTTACAGGTGTACTAATAAATCTTTGACTATCGGACACTGGTGAGGAGGCAGGCTGAGCAGAGCAGTGACTTAATTATTAATTATTACTTAATTATGGGGCGCCTGCTCTAGCTACTAGGCCACGGGCCGCCTATATTGTCTCATTCTATTAAGAAATTGTGCTTAAAATGAAAAAGCATTGTCCAAATGATGCAAATATTGCCGTATTGCATTTCAGCTGTTGGTTTTCCGATACGGCTATAGAAACGATATACAAAGATATATATAATAGACCTTTTTAAATCACTTTGACGATAATTTTTATCAAATCTTCCACAATCAAAACTGAAGAGCAGCTGAAATATTTTAACTCAAAGATTAGTTTTGTACTCTCCAGATGAGTTTGTCCATTGTGAATGACAAACTATTGTAAGAAAACCACAAGAAAGTTCATGTGTGAAGATGGCTCACCACTTGCAGCGCACATCTTTTCTCATTGCAGGCACCGTAGTCTCCAAACGCCACCACGATGAGCATCACTGACCCCAGAGCTATCAGGACAGTCACAGCTGATAAAAAAGGCACACGGTCTGTGATTAAACACGTTTCAGAGGCAAAATATCTTCATGTATCTATTTTGGACAAATAACACAAATGTGTGTAACATACAGTACGTACTGACCCATAACAAAGGCACTTGAGTTGAGGGCCTCTACTTCGAAGATGGCTCTGGTGCTGTCGCTGAACCTCAGCCACAGCCCGAGACCCAAAAAGGCAAACCCCACCACCTGCCAAAACCACAGAAATAACCAATAAAACCACAGCTACTTTCCTAGTTACTTCACTTTCACTTCTTCAAATCTGTAACGTTGCACATGGTTGAGTCAGAGGTGATATTTTGGGAGGACAACCGAAAATGAGTTTTATTCTCTGTGTAAAAGAACAGGTGGCGTATAGGTGAGCGATGTGCCACACAAAAAGATGATTCAAGAGAACAGAGTGCAGAATGAAACCAAATGTGGGACAGCTAGGCGAACTCCTGGAGCGTACAGGAGCGTATCTATGTTCCCTGGGTCCTACGTTCCCCACTTTGATCGTGACCGGGTTCCCTGCTCTGGAAACATGGGACCCAGGGAACACAGGGATGACCTCTGCAAAACAACCAAAATACAATGAAACAGAGAGCCCAGCAATATGTCCAAAATCTTCTATCTCAATATAGGTTGTCTCATTTCCGGATAACATATATATCATGATGTGGCATGTTTCCTGGCAATTTCCTAAACAAATAGTCGATATGAAATGACCATATGGTAAAGCCTGTTTTTGAATAGTCCTGTGTGAACTGAATACATGACAAATTAATGAGTATGTTATTTTAAAATGTACTGCCAAATGAACAAACTGAAAGTGAAATTATCGAGAAATAAATAGAGGATTTTGAGGCAGCATGTGCTTATTATCTATTTGAACGATGTAATTGTATATCTCTAAATATGATTTCATCACCATCTGACTCCATTGAAAGACGATAAATGATCATAATGAATTATGACCCGGTCCTACTGAAACAGTTGACATGACAGCATATGAAGCCAGGAAAAAAACTGTGGGAAAGGGTATGTATGAGCAGGTGTCATCTCTCTTTAGGTTTTCCCATTCACCGTGTTGACTGTTACAACAGAGAAGAGGTGTTTGACACAATACCAGCATTACAAAAATACTCAATACATATTTTCATACCAGGGCAAGTACTTGTGACACTGTTTCATTGGCAACCTGTACACATGTAGCATGTTTCATCTGATCTGATTTATGATAGCCTCGATTTAGAGGTATGTAAGTTCCGACGACCTTAGCAGGTAGGTGTGTTTCAAGGAGTGAAAGCAACTCTAACCTGAGGTGGGGCATTCAGCAGAAACGAAACCTAATGGGAGCCAACTGAACTGAACAGAACTAACGACGTTTGTTAGGGCCCGAAGTCGAACTAAACGCACGCGCACGCACACACGCAACTATTTGGGGTTTTTTTGCCAAAAAAAACACACAATATAGTCAAATATGGGGAAAATATTAAAAATGAATCAAACCTAATTCTAACTACGCAATACCCTCGACAGACTTACCGCAAAGACGAGGTTGAAAATGAACAGGGTGTATTTGCAGACGAGGCCACATCCGTCCAGTGCCATGGTGAGCAGGAACTCGGTTTGCTGCGTGCGCTTGTGGTGTCTGTAAAGGTGTAGTTACAGTGTAACCCAATTACCTCATCACTCCCGCGGGCCCGTCCCCTGGCACGCTAACGTTATATTCAAAATACACAAGTACACACATACTGCGAGCTTTTGGGGTTATATTTTACACATAAATGTCATAAAAAGCAGTTAGTTATCCGTTTAAACATCTTAACAGCGCTATTTCTTTTACATGTAACATGGCAGCCGTGCTACACGACATTACATTAGCAGTAAATAAAAGCAATACCTGTTTCGTTTAAGTAGCTCTCGAGGCTTGGAGCAGTTAGCGGGAAGAAAACAAACACAGGTTACACGCTCTCAATGTTTCCCAAGTGTTCCTGCGTGCTCTTTTAACAGGCACCCTGTGCGTCATGTCACCTTTGATTGGCTGAGAGGCGTGACTGACACGAGGTAAGACCAATGAGCAGGCGGCGGACAGAGGGGGCGGGTTCAGGACAACATGTGAGGAAAAATGAAACTTTAGGAAATGAGACCTACAGAATGTCAGCAAACGGAGCAGCTGTGAATGCAATGCCTTTGGTGGTTTCTTTACTGATCCAGTGTGGCACTAATGTCAAAGGCATTCATCGATAGGTGGAGGTTGAAACAGAATTCTTCAAGGGTTCTTCATCTTGCACAAAATGTATCAAAGGAGTATAGGCTGTTTTTCATCGTTTTATTCTAATGAAAACCCCACTAAGACAAAAGAAAGGAAACAAAGGACAGGAAATGTGTTATGCCATCTTTCCCTCCCCCTCTCTCTAGCACACACACACCACACGCACACACACACACAAACACACACACAATAAACCACGTACACGATTCAACAGGATGTCTTGCACCCTTGCAATGCAGACAACGCTTGTGTGTGTTTGAAACATGTTTGTAAAAAGGAGAGAGACAGAGAGAGAAAGAGAGACGCAGAGAGAGAGAGAGGGGAGAGAGAGAGAGGTCGTGGTTCATGGGGGGGGGGGGGGGGGGGCAGTGAACATAATTTACCAAAAAACAACAGGAAATGTGTTCCAACTATGTGTCCTGAGCCTACTTAAAAGCCTCATAGCACCCTATAATGTAATAAGTTCCTGAAAATGTAGTAACGTCGGAAAATATAATAAAATTTTCACTTAACTTGATCAAAGATGTCAGAAACCCCAATAATGCAATAACTTCACCAATAATGTAATCAAATATCCTGACTGATATTGTAATAACCTTTTTACCGATAATGTAGTACCTTATTACATTACTGGGAATTTATTACATTTTCATGAGGGTCTTTTTTCAAAAGTCATAATGTAATTGTTGGGTCTCTGTAAATCATAAATAAGTCATAGAGTGTGGTCTTTACCTAGTCTGTAAAGTGTTCTGAGATAACTTTTGTTATGATTTGTCTCTATAAATAAAATTGAATTGAATTGAATTAATACCTGACAGATAATGTAATCTAAATGTTCATTTGCAGCCCAGAGTTCTTCATGTTGCGTTTTAAGAACATAAGAACGTTATTTCCACTGGATTTGAAACAACAGAATGATGATTGGGTTAAACTGCAAACCTTGAGGACCATCCAACCATATGCACATGTGCCAATACTCAGGGACATCCAACTACATCCTGGTCCTACTGAATGGGTGATGGTCTCCCCTTCTTTGGGGACCAGAAATCCAACTCGGATACAAGCTTCTAAGCGGGTAACTCTTCCCTACACATACCTCTTTTCCAACAAAGTACTTCCTCATGAAAACAACCACAAAACAACTTTTAAGTACAAACAAAAAGTCAATAAAACAGCATTTAAATGGACAAACAATCACTTTCACCACTAAAAAATAACAAACAACTTCAGAAGCTGTGTATAAACCTTAAAAAGGAGTTTGAAAAATAACCATGTCAGCAGGAGGGCTAACTCCTCAGGCCTGGACTCTGCTGTCCACTTCCATCTCAAGGAGAGAGCCCACTCCTTCGATGACAACAATGTCCAAATCCTGGACGGAGAGGACAGATGGTTTGAAAGAGGAGTAAAAGAAGCCATCTATGTAAAAGTAGAGAAACCATCGCTAAACAGAGGAGGAGGTCTGAGACACCACTTATCTCCAAGTTACAATGCTGCCCTTTCATCCCTTCCCAGGAGATTCAACACTCTAACCTCCAAGAACAACTGTTCACAAAAATCCTCCTGTGACTCCAACGACTGTTGTTAAGACTCAATAGAGCACTAAGTCCAAACCAACTTCCCACCAACGACTGCCGCTCTAACGACGGCTGTTGGCACTTGGAGCACAAAGGGTTCCAGTGACATCATTGGCCTTGTGAGAGGTTTAATACCTGGATCTCAACACCAGTTAGTTGGACCAGTCCCAGGCTGGCCCTGGTCCTGGTCCTGGTCCAGTCCCAGCCTGGTCCTGGTCCTGGTCCTGGTCCTGGTCCTGGTCCTGGTCCTGGTCCTAGTCCTGGTCCTGGTCCTGGTCCTGGTCCTAGTCCTGGTCCAGTCTCAGCTTGGTCAGATGCGTAAATGAACTGATGAAGCCTCTTGGATGAGAGGTGAAACGCTTCCTAGACAAATAACCAAGTCCAGCTGCTTTTGACTGAAATTGCTTTGGGGATAACGACGACCTGGACAAATGAGAACATTCACAGGCTTAACCATGTCGGTTGTTTTGTCATTTCGATGCTAACACTTTTGTTTAACCTTTATTTATACATGATATAATAACCATTTATCAGTGATATATAGGCCTATGTCAGTGTCCGGTGTCATGTATGTGTGTGTTATAGAATAGAATAGAAATACTAGAATAGAAATACTTTATTGATCCCAAGCTGAGAAATTGCAAAATGCTAATGTATGCTCTCTTCAGATGAAGTGTTACTGAAAGTTGTTTTGTGGTTGTTTTCATGAGGAAGTACTTTGTTGGAAAAGAGGTATGTGTAGGGAAGAGTTACCCGCTTAGAAGCTTGTATCCGAGTTGAATTTCTGGTCTCCAAAGAAGGGGAGACCATCACCCATTCAGTAGGACCAGGATGTAGTTGGATGTCCCTGAGTATTGGCACATGTGCATATGGTTGGATGGTCCTCAAGGTTTGCAGTTTAACCCAATCGTCATTCTGTTGTTTCAAATCCAGTGGAAATAACGTTCTTATGTTCTTAAAACGCAACATTAAGAACTCTGGGCTGCAAATGAACATTTAGATTACATTATCTGTCAGGTATTAATTCAATTCAATTCAATTTTATTTATAGAGACAAATCATAACAAAAGTTATCTCAGAACACTTTACAAACTAGGTAAAGACCACACTCTATGACTTATTTATGATTTACAGAGACCCAACAATTACATTATGACTTTTGAAAAAAGACCCTCATGAAAATGTAATAAATTCCCAGTAATGTAATAAGGTACTACATTATCGGTAAAAAGGTTATTACAATATCAGTCAGGATATTTTATTACATTATTGGTGAAGTTATTACATTATTGGGGTTTCTGACATCTTTGATCGAGTTAATTGAAAATGTTATTACATTTGCAGGCGTTACTACATTTTCAGGAACTTATTACATAATAGGGTGCTACAAGGCTCCATGAAATTTAAGGAGCATAAAAGCTTTTTGTTTAAAAAAAAAATAAAAATAAAACTGGTAGAAAATTTAACTCGTATTTTAAGCAATTCAGTTATGCGTCTGTAGGTGTAAGTAGTTAAAGATGTAAGGTGTTTTTTTTAAGCAATGTTTTTGTCCAGTAAACACACACTTTATAAATGTGATATGAAAGTTCTCAGAAAACTCAGACTTTACACATAAACAGGACTGTGCAAACCCACAGTGACACCATCAGCCATGATAAAACACCATGTGCTGATTATTTAAAATGTGAAGCAGTGATCTGCGCAAATCTTTCCAAGATGTACTGTATGGGAATCAGAATGAGAAATACTTTAATCATCCCGGGGGGAAATTATTATATATATATATATATATATATATATATATATATATATATATTATAACAACAAATATTATAGAGAGCATATATAAGAAAAATATAGAAAAAACAGAAACTAAATATATATAACTATACATATACTTTATATATGTATATATATGAAATATCAAAAATAAATATCAAAAATGAATATTTACAGTATGGCTGACAAAGTGCAGGCCAGTCAGTCACTTCACAGCAAAGAAGTGAATGCCAAAACACTCATTCGCCTTTAAAATCTGCAAAATAGTGCGAGTGTGGCTTCATCTATCATGCACAATAGTGTTGCTAATGCTGCAATTTATTATCATTTTCATTATCGATCAATCCACCATATACTTCCTTGATCAATCATGTGTCTATAAAATCGAGGGAAGGTTCCAAAACCCAAAGATAATAGGTTTACAGACATCTATAATTAAAAAAAACAGTAAATCCTCTCATTTTAGAAGTCAAAATCAGATTTTGTTTGACTTTCTGACTGACTAAATAACATATGCTACCATATACCTTATACAGACAAAGTTCATTATATAAGCCTGGTAGGACAGGACTAATTACTGCCAGCAGAGCAAAAGCTCAGTGTATTTACCAGTTGCGACACGTTGATAATGTTTTCACCTTTTGTGTGTGTGTGTGTGTGTGTGTGTGTGTGTGTGTGTGTGTGTGTGTGTGTGTGTGTGTGTGTGTGCGTGCGTGTGTGTGTGTGTTATCATGGAAAGAGGCAGTTTTGAGTACTTAGGTGTTTATATTTCTGTCTGTCTCTCTGACTGCAGCCAGACTTTGTCACCACAATAGTATCGCAACTGTCCAAGATACAGTTGCGGAACATTACAGGTGTGTTGAGATCAAAACAAAGGTTAAGATCAGAGATTGGTGTGAGCAGAGCAGGGTGCCGGAAGTAGATTGTTAGAGAGTAGGCAAGGGTCAACTGCATCCACCCACTTTACGCCCCTAGCCAGACATATCTTCATGGCTGTAATCTCATGGCAATATGTTGGTGATAATATTCACTTATCTAAACATTCTATTGAAAACGTTCTATTATATTAATGTTGCTTGTTTATACCTCCTTCTGTTCTGTACAGATCAATTTATTCTTAGACGACAGACGGAGCAAACTGTTTTGAAGGACTGGGGTGTCTGTGTGCTAATGTTGCACGGATTGCAGTTATGTCTGCGGGCACTGAAGTTAATCCGTCGATTGGATTGTTGGGTTCATAAAATAACATTTTTAGGGAAGGTTTTCGTTGCCACCGTACTCTACGGGGGAATTGTTGGGTCTATGTAAATCATAAATAAGTCATAGAGTGTGGTCTTTACCTACTCTGTAAAGTGTCCTGAGATAACTTTTGTTATGATTTGGCACTATAAATAAAATTGAATTGAATTGAATTGAATGATTCAACAGCGGATGCGTTAGGTGGAATAATACATCATTAAGGAAAATATGTATTACATTCTATAAATGTAGCAGGGAGCAGAGCTGCAGTCCACTGCTGCGGCAGACAGCCTCATTCAATCACTCAGGGACTGGTTGAGGGGAGTGAATGTCCATGTGGGTACACAGGGAGTACACAGGGATTTGGAAAGTGTCATAGCTGATACACACCTCTCTACTGTGTGGCAATGGCAAATGGTTTACATGGCTTCTGGGTCAGAGAACTTAGCAGAATTTTGCTTAGGGCCACAGGAAGGTCAGGACCGGCTCTGCTGTAACGGCAAGACGAAAGGAACTGCAGAAGAAATTCACAGCACCACTAAAATACAGATGTTCCTACAGATACCACAGTGTATTTTTCACAACCAATATCTTTCATGACCCATGAGGGGCGTTGATGTATAAAAGAGAGTAATGGCTTGTCACAGCCTCCGTAAGTGAAACGGCCGCTTGGAGTGATATGACCCCACTGCCGTCCATCATTGCAGGTTCAGTGGGTGGCAGGGGGACAGGTAGTGGGAGAAAGACAGAGGTTGATAGAGTGAGTGACTCAGAGGAAGAGAAAAAAAGCACACAATGCACTACACTCAGCTGCACATGCACACACAAACACACACATCCTACACACAAAGTGACAACAATCATCTGTTCTGAGGCAGGCAGGTGAAGTGAGGAGTCAGTGCAGATTTTTTAACATAAGTGTGTGCGTGCGTGCGTGTGTCTGTGTGTGTGCGTGTGCGTGTGTCTGTGTGTGTATGTGTGTGTGTGTGTGTGTGTGACAGCAACACACAGTACTTCTCTCTTTGATGAATCCCCCCGTCTTTCAGTTATTGCAGCCTTGCCACTATAAACCTTTCTGCACAACAGCAGCCGTATATGATTAGTGTTGCTTTTGTATAAATTATAGTACAACTCTTTCACCAGAGGGTAGTGATTTCTCCTCTTCCAAGATGGAAATGGCCTTCCCTTCAGATGCTCTGTCCTGTCAGACCCACCAGGGGGCGCAAAAAGATCAGAAAACACGACTGGACTGTATTTCATTCCCTCAAAATAATCAAACTCGGAGACTGCAGGAGGTAGCTGCTCTTTTTTGATTCATCTTGATCCAGTGTTCACTTATTTCCCTTTAGTTTTTTTTTCTCCTCTTAGTTGTGAGTTAATTTTGTTTTCTTGGCCGTGCTCAAAACGAAACCCACGAACTATAAATCGAATTTATAATACATTATGGTATAACATGTTCAAAGACGTCTTGGACAATTGAATCATTCACACTCTTCATACAATTACATACAATCATTTCCAAATCTGAGAGTGTAAGGACGCAATAACATATCGTGTTATGATGGGTGGATGTAAAAACATAAATAACAATAATAAAATAGGTAAGCATAGTCCTCTGCTTATGTATGTAAAATATACCATACATACCTTTAGGCTACGAGAAATAAATCTTCTTGGGTAAAAATGTAGCCGTCGTTTTATAAACCTTATTATTTAACTTGTTTTTATTTTAATATACAATTCATTGTTCTGAAATATTGAATATCAAGTCTTCTGGTAGTGCTATAAGCAGCCAAATAGCGGCATCACTCCCATTCTTATTCAGCTTAACACTGAAATACGTGAGGCTCAAAGGGGAGGGGGAGCTCTGGTGGTGGTGGTGGGAAGTCGGGAAAAGAAGAAGGAGACGGAGGAAACGCAGACCTCAGACCAGCCCACCTCACCTCACCGCTCTCTCTCTGCTCCCCGTGTCCGTAGACAAATCTGACCGCGGATCAGCGCACCCGGGCTCCCTCCACACTACGAGTCACACCAACTGGGACTCAGACCAGAGGAAACCGTGTTCGTCGTCAGCCAAGTCCGCACGCCAAGACACATCCAGAGCAGAGCACGGCGAGGGAAGGGACGGTGTGATAAGACGGGACTGGAACCAAGGGAAGGCTGGTAGGACTAACGGAGGGCTTTAAGGCAAAAAAACACACACTGAGAGGCGAGAGGATAGAGGACTGCCCGGCCCCGCACAAGGAAAAGTATTACGCGAAGCTAATTTCCAACATTTTCTATTATTGGCAGCGCGAGTGTGCTCTCTCCCGAGCCACATTTATAAAGAGAGCTAGCGGAATGTAATGCTAGCAGGCTAGCTAATGTTAGCTGGCTAATTAGCTTGTCAGGCATCCAAGAGTCAGACGCGTGATCTTTATTAAAATAGGTCACTCTCTGTTCGGCGTCGTTTTACTTTGTTTGGGGGAAAAGGCTGTGCTGAACGTGCTTTGCCCACAATCCGGGCACACTCATAATGTTCTGTCTCGAATAGCTGACGCCAAGTTAAGACAATAAACAGTCCCAGCTGCCCAAATTGATGTAAACCGGTTCAGTATTATCCGTGTACGCTTTTTTTGGGAGAAGCCAGATCCATTGTGAATATCGAGCTGTGGACAATTCAAAGGGAAAAGGTAAAAACAGACTTTTGACCGGTGACTGTCTGCCGTCCAATGTTAATGTCGACCGACGTTGCATCTATAATGCTACCCGTTAGTCGGGGAATAATGGAGAGAGACATCGATACAGCAGCCGGACCTCTTGCAAACGCGGCCGGGGGCCCAGCAGCTGTCCGAGCGATGAAGCGAGGGGACCCGGAGCCCGACGCTCAAACAGCCGCTGCCCTGACTGACTTAGCCGGAGCGGAGTGCAAAAGACCAAGGATAGACGGCACCGGGAGCGTTGTTGACATTGGACAGGTATGAATGCGATTCTAACAAGTACATTATATCTGTAACTGTTTGGTTTCCGTCTGAGCTTCATGTGTGCAGCACTGTGACAAAGTATCATCTGCCCTCTCCTTTCTCCCTCCTCAGTAAAAGCTTTTGTTCCCAAGCATCAGCAGGGACTCGTGATAATGTTATGACAGGCCCCCCTTTTCTCATCTACAACGTAATCATGCATCATTGCAGCAAATGGAAAACCCTTGAAGTCCAACCAAAAAGGTGTAGTGATAGTAGAAATCTGCCTTGCTGCTTGCTTGAAATGCTGTGGCTGTGCTCCTGGAGCTGCTCAGTGAAGGGAGCATGACTGAGCCAGACAAAGGTAATATGATACAGGCTCCATTGCTATGACAGGCAGCAGCACAGCAAAGATCAGACCCATCCGTCATGCCTGTCTTCCAGAAAGTAGCCCGGTGCTGTCTCACACTGTATTTTTTTGTGATATACATTGATGAAATCAGTCAGAGCTGTGATGATGATTTAAAGTGAGTCATGGCATCAAATCCTGAAACACACCGCATGTGCCATTTGTGCTCCATGTTTCTCTCCCCCCCCTGATTGTCGCTAGGTGTTAAAATAGAGAGGCAGACATGGATTGGGGGAGGGGTCACTACAGCGACAGACAAAGAACAGAGCCTTTTGGTGTCGGCTGAAGAAGCAAGGGGGCTCAAGGGGGCCCTCCTTAACACAGGTCTTCCCTGCTTTCATGACTCGACTGCTGAGACAGCATCGGCAACCATTCCTGCCTCTGCCGGGCTAATCTGTGTATATTACAGTAAACCAGCCAAGGCACGGGGTGCACCTCTGACGCTCGCTCTCTCTGGATCTATTACTGTTTATTTCTCTCTCTCTCTCAAACACATGCACTACACTTTATTCTTACACCCACACATGCTTTGAAGTGTCCATAATCCAGCAGCACAAGGGAAAATTTTAGCTGACGTCTGGTGTTTTAATCCGGTGAAACAGCACTAACAGTAGTCGAAGGGCAGGCAGACGGAGTTTGAGGTCATCTGCAGGTAATTGAATCCAGGGGAACTGGTAAAATACTTTAATTGGCTGTGCGGCTGACCTGCCACAGTGACAAATAGGGCCCTCGTAATGCTTTGATGCTCAGCGAGCTTCACAGAGGATGGATGCTGATGATGGGGAAAGGTTAAAGCCCGCCGGCAAAGATGATGTGACAATGAGCAGCGTGGCATTGGGAGGATTCTCGCTGCCCATCAGTTGTATCGATCGCTGGGCACTGGGGGGTCAGGCTGGAAATAGGAGGGAGAAGAGCAGAGATGGGGAGGTGGGGTGAGTTGATGGATGGAAAGTGATACACACAGGAATATAGGGGGGGCAAGGAGGTGGAGGACAAAGAGCAATAAAGAGCAGGGTTTGAATGGACGCAATATTCGGGTGTATTCGAGGAGAGAAAGGCGACTCGGACGGATGTGGCCTTGACGGATAAATGTGGGAGGGATAAAGGATGGAAGCAAGGAGAGAGGGGACAGAAAGGAAATCGGAGCCATTAGTTTGCATCCACCAGGGAGCATGATAAAGGATGAGAGGAACGTGATGGATGGCAGGAATGACACACTATCAGTTGGGGGGAGAGATAAGCAGGAGGACCGGCTCTGAATGTTGGATGGTCGAACAACATTTTATGCTAAGGGTGAATAAAAAAAAGAAAATGACATTGAGGGCTGTGCAGTCATGGTAGTTGCATGGCGGTCTCTCGCTGTGGCTGCGTGCATGCCCAGGATGAGGAAGAGGAGTTCAGTGGACGCTCCTATAAGTAATGCACCCAACAATTACCATAGTATTCCCATTGAGCGCCGGAGGTAGCGGAGCGCTGACCTTCCAGGCTGACTGTAAATCAGGACTGTAATAATAAATGAGAGTGCCGCCTCTTCTCCCTTTTGTTACTCCTGCTCTCCTCCCCCCACTCTGCCTCATACAAACTGCAGACACCCCCCCCCCCCCACCCGCTCCCCTCTAGCTGTCCTCTGATTTCTCCCCCAAGCATATTTCCAGATTGCTAATTGACTCCTGGTTCACAGGCTTTCAGCGTGCTACCCCCACCCTCTCCCCCCCTCCACTCATCCTCTCTGCTGCTCTCCCCCCTGCCATCTTTGATTATCTTTCCCTTTCTCTGTCCATCTCCCATCACTCAAATATATGCAACATTTATCACTGTTTTCCCACTGGCTCCACCTCTGTTTTTTATCTCGTTTTCATCCTGGTCTCCTTCTCGTCCCGTCCCTGTTATCTCTTTTCATTTATATTTTCATCCCTCTCTCTGTAGTATTGACACTTCTCCTTGAGGCAGTGCTGTGGTCCACTCAGATGCAGCGGGAGTACAGTTTATAACTCTCTCCCGGGCCAGTCTCTCTCTGTTTCGGAGAGCCGATTTGTCCTATCGTTGGCAGTAAAGAGGCTTTGTGTCACACTAACAAGATCAAAGCTCATTTAGGAGAGGGCATTAACCAGACTGATCGCTTTAACGGGCCAGAGCAAAGGGAGGGGGCCGGGCAAGGGGTGGGTTGATTTGAACGGACAGATCACTGAGAGGTTATTACCAGTAGTCCAGTTTTGTTTTTAAAAGGCTCTCCACAAGCAGCTTTCAATACATCGGGTGTTGCTTGTTTCTGAAGGACACTAAACTTTTTTGTCTGCCCAGGAACCCAATCAGAAATTTAAACCCCTTTCAAACAAGCACTGCAAACCTAAATTAATCTAGACATTAGCCGGAGGAACTGTATGTGAGAATGCAAATGTCGGGCAGAGCATCGAACAGAGTTTACCCTCCCAGCTCCATGGTACAAAGACAGTTTAATCTCTGAGTCCTTATGTGAATAGAACCGCTCATTCTCCTGTGTATGTAAGTGTGAATAGGCATGTTAATGATGTTTCTATCATGTGGGAACTTCTATCAGTAAGGGCGGTTACCAATATCATCATACAACTTCTAAAAACAGTAAGAAACTCTGTCGTTTATGGGAAAATTAGAAACCGGCTCCATTGGCGCAGTGTAAACTGCATCATGTCATCCTTTCTGCATGTTCTACCAAGGCGCCACCCCTTGAGTATCTACAGTAGGTGAAAACACGTCTGACACGGAGAATCTTTGGTTGTGTGCTACATGTGTGAAAGAGAAACTCTGAAATCGGATTCTCCTGACACTGTCTGCAGGGTTCGCATTGGTGCTGGAAATCCATGAATCGATTTATGCAACGTTGGTTTCCTTAAAATTGTCTTCCTTCTGTAGAAAGCTGTCAAGAACCATCATTTTGGTTGTTTATAGCACAATAACATCAGATTTATTGTGATGAACAAGTGCACTTAGTGTACTGAAGAAACTGTATGTACTGTATACAATTACAGTGGCGATCAAAATTAGAAAACAGATTATTAGTACTTGATTCATCTAAAATACTGTTATTTTTTACTGATCAGAATTTGATAGAATATCAGCTGTGGCTATACCACTGCTGTACTAGCATGTTTTTATAAATAACCATGGCCCTTTTAACAAAACCTTTATCATGTGGAAAAAAAACAGGTTACTGTTGTTACTGTTCTCCAATTTCGATCACTGTTTTTTTCACAAAATAAAGGTTTTTAGTTTCCCTGGTTATTAAAAAAAAACATGTTAGTACAGCGGTTGAATAGCCACAGTGGATATTCTATCAAAATATGATTAATACAGAATAACAGTATTGCAGAATTAATCAAGTATTAATAATTTGTTCTCTAATGTTGCATAAAACTGCACCTTGAAATGCTTGAAAAGTGCCTTAATTTGGATTTGGAAAAGGTGTAGGAACTCTGTGCCTGGGGTTCGTATGTAAAAATGGATTCAGTGTGTCATATTGGTCACTAATGAAAATGTATCGCTGCCAGCGGTCCCCTCCCGACCACTTGCCTTAAAAAACAGGCATCAAAGGATACTCATCTGGAGATGTCTTGATTTTTTATTTTGGTGCTGTTTGAAGAATGCACTCAAACTTTGAAATGGTTTTCAGTTATTATTAATTTGAATGAGAGTGAGACCTCTTCCTGCAGCTGTTCCTCTCTGTCCTGAGCCAACTCTCTCTCTTTCTCTCTGAAACGACCTGTGATTGGCCAAAGTCTCCCGTCACGGGCTAGATTTTCCAGAGCCAAGAGGAGGCGCAGAAGTCTGGTTGTCTCTCAGAACATTTTAATTACTATATACATACAGACATTCTCTTTATAATTTAATTATTACTACAATCATTTATTAAGTAAACCCAACAAACCGTAGTGTGATAGAGCTTTATAGAGGTGGAAGTGGCTTTTATCAGTCGGATAAACTACATCAGAACACATCAGTTTAGTCTTTTTGTTGTGCATTTATTCTTTTTTTGCATTGTTACAGATTTATACGTTTTAAAATAATGTATAGTATCACTGCTTTGTGCTCCTAATCCTTGACTGCAAAATATCAAGATCAAAAGCTATTGCTGCCTTTACTCGTAGTTGCTGATAAGGCCAGTGGTTGCATAGTTACAGTTGTAACCTGCATGTTCCTGGGCGCCCATGTGTAACTGTAGCAGGACAGTCTAAGTGTCCTTCAGAAGTCAGCCGCCTGAATTATTCACAGAAAATAATGAAAATCCACAGAAGGGGAGCAGTATAACGGAGGGCCACAGCCCGCACTAATGTGTGCTAATATTCATAAGAGAGGGTGGTACACAATCCTACCTAGTCTCACGTTATGCCCTCTGCTGCTGTTTAATGATTGCTGTTAAACTTTGAGCCGCAGCACAGCGCTCACCCTTGACTTTTGAACTGGCAACGATAAGCTAAAAATTCCCCACACAAAGTTGCCCAACACACATTTTCTCTCACTTTTCTTCTTTCTATGTATGTGTGTGTTCAGTTTCATTCACCGGGCTTTATTGTGCAACAGCCAAAGTGTAAAGGAAGAATCAGATCGATGTAAAGTAATGAAAGGCAAGATTTATATATATATATAAAAAAAAGAACCAAGACCTCTCTCTCTTGTTCTCTCGCTGTACTCTCGCAAAGCACCCTGGTTTAAGCTCCTTAACATGACACTCGCATGTTAACTCTCCCTTTATGGTCATCATGTCACCACTCCCCCACCCTACATGCCTTCTCCCCAAGGCTGCCCCCAAACTGTCACATGCGCTCCCATCTCCTCCCATTCAATTCAGTGTTTCCCTTACATGGGGTCATCTGTGATGCACCGCCACAGTGTCGTCACCGCTGCCACTGTGTCATGAATAATGAAAATTTCCATGTGAAACTTACCTGGATGCAGAACCAAGTACTTAATTAAGAGGATCAGTTGATGCGGAGTACTGATGTGACACAATATTAAATGAGTATACTAATGATGATCTGTTAGAGCATGAAATGGAAATTTCCTATACACTGGAGATGAAATTTGGAGGACAAGTTATAAATACTTGATTTATTCTGAAATAATGTTGGTTTTTTAATGTTCATAATTTGATAGAATATTCTCTGTGTCTATCCCACTGCTGTACTTGCATGTTTTTTTTTTTTTTAAATAACCAAGGCACTTCAACAAAAACCTTTATTTAGTGAAAAAAACAGTCATCAAAATGAGAGAACAGTGTTCATTGTGTCAGAAGTGAAGATTTCAACAATGCTTTCTTCTCTAGGATTCAAAAATGAACAGGAAGTGTAGAGGCCACAGCTTTGAATGACTTCAGCACATCAGCACCCACAGGACATCACTAGTTTCTCACACTGCTCTGCTTTGATCTTGGTCCATTCTGACTCACTCTCTTCCACACTTCACTAACTGGAGTGGGTTTATTAGACATTACTGTGTCACCAAGGATTTTCCAGAGATTCTCTATGAGGTTTAGATCTGGACTCTGGTCTGACCATTTCATTGTTTCAGTTTTCTTAGCTTCAAGGAACTGCTTCACCTGCTTTACAGTGTGACAGGGGAAATTGTCCTGCATGAAAATTGCAGCTGATTGGGAGACAGTTGCAGTGAAGTTTTTGCATGTCGCAGAAGGACGCTCACATAAACATTTGCATTCACCCTGAACAAGCTGTACAAGCTGTACAAGAGACTCAACTCCTGCTGCAGAAAATATCCACAAACCATGAAACTTCCTGCTCCAAATGTAACTGATTCTTCACACACTTTGGGTTCAGTCTTTCCTCAGTCCTACGCCGAATAAATATTGATCTCCAGTGTAGATGTGTGTTCTAGTTTCCGTTGTTAGGCCCTGACACATAATGCACTGCTGTGGTGCACTACAGGCTTGGCCATGACAAACTGAAATAATTGTATCTGACAGGAAACAATGAACAGCCTGTGCAGCATATCGGTGAAAGTGACAGGGCAAAAGAGGACGGACTAGTGTCGAATAGTATACGGACACTAGAAGAAAGTTATTTCAATACCCTACCGTTAAAAAAAAAGTACCTGTACTTTAACAATGACAGTGTTTTAATCAGGTGCATATCTGGGCCAGTGTGTGTGTGAAGCGCTCTGCTTCCACCATGGATATAGATCCGTCACCAAAGCATCTCCAGTAGCTTGTAAAATAGCCATATGGGGCATTGAATTTGATGAATTTACTGTTTATCAGACCACAAAAAGACAATAATCGGCTGGCTGGCGTCCCACAGGCAGGTCTAATCCAAGAACGCTCTGACTCCCCACCGGATCAGCAAACATTCCTGAGAAGTCATCTTCTGATGGCATTAACGGGGAGGAGGGACCATTGGGTGGGCTAGCTACCTCTTAGCTAATTCCTGTGCTATTGCTTTGTTATGAAACTGTGGGATAACCACGCCCCAAAAATTTGAGTATAACAGATGGAAATAAAAAGAGCTGGAAAATAAAAGGGGCTATAGGAAATTAATGTCTCCTGAAATAAATTAAAGCAGTTATTTGAAAAACTAAACTTTAAAAAAAAAACCTGTTTTTTTGACTATTACAAATCTATATTTTACATTTATTTGTGTATTTATTTATTTATTTCATAGCCATATTTATGTATTTTATGAGGAAATTAATTAGTCCAATATTGACTTAAATGGCATTCAATAGTTTTAGACAGACAGATAATTGACTGACAGACAGCTGTTCATGTTTTAAAATGAAGTAAAGCAAATACAGCACAAAGGACACATGACTAAAAGTATCTGAAGTGCTATCTGAAAGCGTTAAATGAATTAGCCAGTGCTGAGTACGAGCACTAAGAAGCTTTATTGCCGTAAACCTTGCAAGTCACAATATCAATTCTTTGAGGAACTTTATGAAAAAACAATGCAGTGTGCACAAGCAAAGGTGAACGTCTGCTTCTGCAGGCACTCCTATGTAGTTATGTATCCACGTGGGCCCACACATCAGCACCTGCCTATTTCTTAACTCCAGGTCATCTGTTGTAATTAGCAGGCGGAGAGGGGACCGTCATCAATAAATCCACCAGGCAAATACCCTGCAGCCACGTGTTTTGTCACTGTCGGACTGGGAAAGCTACCACGAATCGTGTTCACATCAGAGGCGCTCTAACACCCCTACTCTTTTAGAAAATTGCATACACTATAATGAAAAAGACAAAACGGGTAGCTGCAGCTTTCCCTTTCTGTGGGCCATCTTCGGTGTGTAAACGGTCTGAAGAAATAAGCCTTGGGCCTGAGCGGCAAAACTGCACGCTATTCATCTTCCCTCCCTTTCGGTTGTCTTTGTCTGCCTTTGTGTCCCCGCATTTTCGACCTCATCCTTTGGCTTTGATACCTTTTCGGAGCATATTGCATTGACAAATCACATCCATCACTGTCTGTCCTGTGCCCTTGGGCCTGTTCAGTTAATTTCTTCTACTTCTTTTTTCTGCATTTAACAGTGGCTCTGTTTGATCCTCTCAAACAGCGTTCATTTTGCCCCCACTCACTTGTGATTTGTTGACTTAATAGAGTTTTGCGGTTGCTTGTGATATTGGGGCGAAGAATGTCCTGAACGATTTGTTTTTCCATGTCTCCGATCTTGTGATGATAGTGAGGCTGTTAAGTCATCAGATCTCCAGCACAACTTCTTTGGGGGTGAGGGGTGTTTTTTATTTTTTTGTCAAAAGTGTCGTGACGTGTTGATGGTAGCAGGTGGGATTTGGTGATATGATTGCGACGATAATAAAGCCAAACCTCGGCACAGTCCACCTCCTTAGGCTGTTAGGCTAGGGTCCAGTGGATGCCTGCAGCAGCCCCCCTTAATTACCCTGCTCCCCTCCTCCCTCGACCCCCCCCCCCTCGCCATCTGTTGACCTCATGTCATTTTTACTTCCTTCACCACCACTGCTGCTCCTTTTTCTTCCCCTGCTCCAACCCCTTTGCTCCATCTACTCCACAACTTTTTTCCTTAACCTAAAATAGCAAGTTGGAGACCGAGCGAAAATAAACAAGAGAGACGCCCTTTAGTTTTGCCCTCCGTGGAGTCGAGAGGGAGAGACGGAGAGACACAGAGAGAGTGAGAGAGAGTTTATGTGTGTGACTGGTTTTCTGTGCTTTTGCTGATCCCTGCCAGTGCAATCTGAAGCCCTCACAGTTAGCCAGCCGGCGCCTTCAAAGGCTCCTCCTCGCTCACAAACTGTATGGAATTAACTTAATGGAAACTTGCAAAAGTGCAATACGAAAGCCCAGCTTTCAACCCCGACGGGCTTAGTGCAGCATGTCCTGTTCCTTTTTCATTTATTTATTTCAGAAAAGTATGGCTGGCATCAATGAGGGTGCCTTTTGTGTACTTTTCAAGACACGAAGGCATGTAATAGACTTAAAAGCAATGCCATGAGGCAGGGGGAGTGTGTATGTGTGTGTTTTTACTGAGTAAACAGGAGTCTCTGAAAACTAGGTATCAAGTTCAGACCCCCAAACCCTTCCCCCACCCCTTAAGAAAATATAAATCACATGGCATTCCTCACTTATGACTCATTGTCTCCATTTCGCAAATGTTTCACCGCTTTATATTTCTCTCCCCTTTCTTGGCTTTGACCGTCTTATTCCCCACATTCCTCCACCTCCTGTGTGTGTCTGCCCTTATTTTCATTATGTTCTTTCTTTTCTTCTTTCTTTCTCTTCTGTCCTACCCCCATCCATCCACCCTGCTCCCTCCTTCCCTCCCTCCGCTCTCGCAGACAGATTGATTCCAGATGTTGCTAAACTCGACCCTACTCTCCTTTCTCCTGCTCTTCTGTGTAAACTCCTCCTCCTCGTTCTGTTTCTTCTTTCCATTCTGTCCGACAGTGACTCTATAATTTGATGGTTAGTTATAATTTTGGTTTAGATTTCACTGACATTTTAGTTTCTGTAGCTAGCGCAGTGCCTTCACCCTTGTTTTGACTGCAAACGGGATAAAAACACTGCTTCTCAACAGTAATTGTGTGTATTTCTGAGTATTTGGGTTAAATGATCACATTTCCTCAGCTGCTTTGGTGAGCCAGCGCCTCCGAATGAATATAAACAGCTCCACTTTTTGGTGCACTGAAACTAGTCCTATTTGAAATGCAGTCCGCTGTTGGTAACTCCAACATGCATCTTTTTTTTATATAGAATAGGAAGAGTTTTCTCATTCCCCTTGACATTGCCCAAGGCTTTAAAGACTTGAGATTCGTGAACAGCTTCCTTATACTGCCTTTCCATCTGTGCCGCGGTGAGCACCAGCACCTCCTTACTCAGTCAGTATTTTGCTGAATATAAGCCTGTCCATTCCCCTGTAATTGCGGCGCACCAAGGAGAGCATTCCCCCTGGGGACGAGGCACGAGGGGGAAATTGGTTCCAGATGAAACAGGAAGTGGAGAGTGGAGACAAAGAAAAGGCTGTTTCAGACAGGGGAAAGGGAGGACAGCCCCCCCAAGTCTGGACACAAATACACACAGTCAGAGTTTACTGCATCAAAAGAAAAAATATTTCTTTTTCATTCTTGTCTTTTCTTTACATCTGGGCCCTTTTTTTTAACCTCTCATTCCCTGTCGGCTTCCATCTAGTCTAGACACTCCTTCGGTCCTCCATACGTCATCACCACATATGTTTTTGGTCTTAGCTAACCCGTCTCTGTGTCCTAGTCTCTCAAAGAGTGGCACTGCATGAGCTTTGATGGCTTGTCCGTGTCATTCTGCTGTCACCGTGGCCCTCTGTCTCTGTCTCTCTGACACTTGCCCTTGATTGGCTGGATGAATGGTATCAGGAAGTGATTCCCACAAGAGGCAGCTCGGGGTCAGGGCCAGGAGGTTAACTTTGTTGACACTCCTCAGAAGCCAAATCTGCCCTTCGTTCGCTAAATGGATGAGTGCATTCAGGCCGAGGGGCAGCGCATGGATTTGAAACATTTTTTCTGCTAGCCGGTCCTGCAGATTAAATGTAATGAAAACATCAGCAGTTCTATGGGACTACCTCTTCATCCCCCAACACACACACACACAGACACACACACACAGACACACACACACACACACACACACACACACACACACACACATTTCTTTCTTTCACCCCCCCTAAGACGTCTTCTCCTCCTCCCCTCCCTTCTTCTTGTGAGACTCAAGCCTCAAGGAGAGCAGAGACATGAGTCTCACTAGGCGGTCATGTTTTCTCTGCAAGGCATGCCAGCAGGCTAGACTGCGCCGGTGTCATCTCTCTTCTATGCTGTCAAAATATCATCGTTTGGTTAACTTTCACCATTGTTCCAGTCCTCCTCCAGTCCTGCTCCCCCTCTTTGTCTTTTCTTTTGCCTCCTCCTCCTCCTTACCTAGCTCTGTAGCAAACAATGGCTGTGGCACGGAGCAGAAATTAATAGTTTGGGAGAAAAGAGAGAGAGAGAGACAGAAATAATCTAATTAAAAGTAATTACTGAGCAATTAACCACAACACTGGTTTCTGGGGCAGGGTCGATGAGGGATGGGGGGACTCACCCTCTGCTAGTGGATTTTGATTGGTTAGCGAAATAGTGTGGTTCACCAGTCACGGCATCCGCACAGACTGTGGTTTACTGTTAACTTAATCACTCACGCCTCAGTCTTTTTTCTTCTGTGAAGTGTTTTCTCTCCTTGTTTGACCTCTGTTCTGTTACTGAGAATAATTTATTTTAAAAACAACCTCAAAACATTACTACAGTGCTTTATATATATATATATATATATAAAGTAATCTTTTGAGGTTTTTAAAATAGCGAGTTGTGCTTTTAGATTAGAGACAAGTTGTGACAATAATCCCTCTTGCTTTATATACTACAGACATTTTTATTAATTTCACCTGAAATGTAAAAGTTTTTGACTGTCATGCTGCATCCACTCATTTTTCAAAAGCCCTTACAGCTCTCTCTTCCCTCCTGTTGTCTCTTGCAGAACAATGAGCCTTTAAACCCTGGTTTCCATGGATACCCATCTCACAGTCAGGTAAGAGATCAGTGACAGCTTACAAAACCTCTGTAAAAATAAATCATAAAATAATGTAACAGCGAATGCTTGAGACATGCAAGTTTTCAGCCATCCAGCCCCCTTTGAACACCATGAATCAAATGTTTTTTTTCTCTTGGGATGTAAAAGAAGATATCCACTGTTGTATCATTGTACATTTGTCATTGTGAATTTTAAAACAAGAATGAAACAGAAAAATGATAGTTGCATAGTTGGTCTGGCTCCTCAGAAATTTGGAACAAAAGTAACATTGTTTGTATACAGTATAGCATACATATGCTAGCTTCCACCCTCAAACTGGCTCTGATCTGCTTGTAGCCAAATCTGGTGGTGAAGTCAGTTACAAACTGTCAGCTGGTCAAAATAGCAGAGTTTCAGATGTGGTGGAGCAAGCTAGAGAGTAAATAAAGAGAGGGGGTGCCGTTATCAGGAACAAAGCAAAGGGGATGGGAATCGCAAACCGATTTCTGTTGAGAACCGGTTACAAATTGGAATCAAAACTGGAATTATGCCTCCAAGCTTTTGTCAGTGCTGGCATATTTTTCGAAAAGTTGCACTTTGCAGAACAATGGCGCTAAAAAGTCATGCGTTTTTGCAGCTGGAAACTTGCATAAAGGAGTCACAGTGGAGAGGAAGAAACGGTCCAAAGTGTGGTGTTATAATACCAAAAGCACCGACTTTTTTTAACCATGAAAATTGATCAGGAATTGGTAAAGAATCGGACCTTCAAGCGGAATGGATAACGGCATTAGCATCAATAAAATTTTACCTGTTCCCATTTTCCATAAAGCAGTGCAACTTACAGAAAAATATGCCAGCACCGACAAAAGCTTGGAGGCATACGATTCCAGTTTTGATTCCAATTTGTAACCAGTTCTCAACAGGAATCGGTTTGCGATTCCCATCCCTTTTGCTTTGTTCCTGATAACGGCGCTCCCTCTATTTGTTTACGCTCTAGCTTACTCCACCACAACTGAAACTCTGCTATTTTGACCAGCTGACTTGACCAGCGGACTTTGCTACCAAGAAAATTGATCAGGAATTGGTAAAGAATCGGACCTATAAGCAGAATGGATAACCGCATTGGTATCTTACCACTTCCCATCCCTACAAAGCAGTGAATCAGAAAAATACAACATTACTTTTGCCATTTCATTACTACTAGAAATGCAGCTGCAGCAAGTATTTCACTGTCAATCTACTCATTCATCTTTTAAGATGCTTATATTTCCAGCTCCAAAAAAAGTCAAAAGGTTTGAAAGGAAGTACAGAGAGTCATTGCTATAGAGATGATACACCGTCTCGTCCAGTCGCGTCGGTGTTAACTGGCAGAACTGAGAATGCTACAGACTCGTCTCGTCATTCATCTTGGGTCCAAACTGGGCCTAACGCTGTAACATCATTATCGAGACAGGGCTCTTTTATTTTTCCTCTGCCGCCGCCTGTGGTAGTGTAGAAACGATGGCTCTTGGAAGAATTGATGAAAGGAAAACTGGTAGTGATTGAGCTTCTCTTCTGAAGGCTTGACCCTCGGAAAGAGAGATGTTCCTGTTTGCAGCACTGTTTCACAATACAATTTCTATCCTCTCACACTTTCTCTCTCTTTTTATGCCTCTATCCCCTCTCCGCCTGTCTGTCTTTTTCCCATTCTAAGTGTCTCTCCATGCATATTGCTCTCAGTAATGAGTGTCTTATGTGTGCAGCGTAGCGTCAGGGCAGCCGACTATTTTCCTTATCTACCTCCAAGCAGCAGAGCACATTGAGCTGTGTGTGTGTGTGTGTGTGTGTGTGCGCGCGCGCGAGAGTGAGAAAGGCCTCTATATCTGAGAGCTGGCATGCATGCGTCTTAGTCTCTCTTTGTGTGTGTGTGGTTGATATTAGGGATGTGTAGCTCTCTGGCAGTGCCACAGGAGGGGAGTGTTGGTCTGTGTGCCTGTTCGTCCCAGCCTCCCTCCCCAAATCACAACATGGGAGATTCTCACAGGCCTCATCTCTTCTTATGTTTGCTTTTTTTTTTTTTTTTTTTCTTCCTTTGCACGCAATCCCCGCTTTCTCCTTTCTTGGGAATACAGCTCTCAGAGTATGAGAGTGACACTTAAAGAGGACTCTGTCAGAAACTGGCTTTCAGGTTTCAATTTAATTTCCCTTCCCTTGTGTCGAGTGTTTTGTTGTTGATCTGACAGCAAGAAATAAAGATTGTGAGTGAGATCGCAGGTGAAAAAAGCATAGAGAGGATGAGGTAGAGGTAAAACAACCCACACGACAGAATCTTCCACTTTTTTTTAATCAAAAGCAACTGGAGACAGATCTAGTGACTGTTTCTGGTGTAATTGGAGACTTTTGCAGTGATTTGGAGACTCTGACGTGAACGCAGGTATCAGTCTGCAGCGACTGTCCTCAACGAGCAGCGGGTGCTGCCTTGAGCGACTTATTCAGACCATCAGGGCAAAGGGGAGAAATATATGATAAACCTAATTCATTCCCATGTGTGCCGCTCAGAGTAATCCAACAAGGCCGCTGAGGTCCGTCTCTCCCCCTCTCTTCTCTCACGCAGCAGCACTCCGCAGACACTCAGTAGGGGTGCCAGAAAGTATGCTGCCTCGACGTCCAGACTACAACGCAAGACAGAACAGAGTATATCCACTCCAGCACCCAATTTCAGAAAATACTGTTTTCAGGCTCCAATAACGGCGGCTCTGTGTGGATAGTCGGCCAAAACGATACAAAAGTTGTGCGGTTACAGCAAAACGTGTCTCCGTGTGGATGGGCCCTCATACTCCAGTCTGGGCCCAGCCTTGGTTCATCTGCTTGTCAGACAAACCCCTGGACAGAGAACACTTGTGATACGCAGTACATCTGAACTCCCCTTCTCATTAAATTCAAAGTAAATGCACACTGCTGCATTTGTTTAATAAATGATCAGTCATCCCTGCTAATGTATTCTGCCCTTGAGCCCACATATTAGGATACTCCTTCACACTATCTCCTGGTTCTCATGCAAATTTGAGCTAGCCTTGCTTAGCAGGATTGGCTTGTTCATGGCTGCAGTACATTTGTCTTGGTAATGTTGCTGCCTGGTGTAATGCATGCATGTTTGAACTGCCTGTAGGCTCCTGTGGGTCCCTGCTGCACACTGTGAGGGGTAAATAGTGTGTGAGTGCATGTACGTGTATGTTTGTGTGTGCGCCTGTGTTTGTGTAGCATGGCTATATTGACCCGTGGGACCATACATGTCATTCTCCTTTTGTTTAGGTCACAGAAATGATCAGGGTTAACCACACACACACACACACACACACACACACACACACACACACACACACACACACACACACACACACACACACACTTAAAACAGGTTGTAGAGATTACACCCTGAGCGTTTTTTATTTTCTTTTTTTAGCAATCCTGTATTTTGATCTAATTGCAAGTCATAAACCTTCACATAGGTGGATGCAATTCTCCTGTATATCCTATAAAAAAGTTGAGCGTGAACTTTGGTTTATCCATAGATGCTGTGTTTGAATTAGAAAATGAGTGTGTGGTGGATATAATCCATTGTTTGCGTCCGTGTGCGTCTGTGTGACAGCCAAAGTGCACCAGCATGAATATGATCACGGCACATCCCTGTGTACATTATGTGCATGTGTTTGTGTGTGACTGCTTGTGTTTATCACAGTGTTCAGTTTGTGTACCTAATCCTCTGATCATCCCCTATTCATCCTCTCATCCTCCTCACTTACAGCCCTAATCCTGTCATCCCAGGCTCTTTTTTCACCCAGCCCTTTATCCATTTATCCCTCTATCCCGTTATCTCTCGCTCGCATCCACTGCCCCTCTGTCCCTGCCCCCCACTCAAGCCTGGCTCCAGATTTATTTATTTTTTGCCCCTTTTCCCCCCAACACCTCCAATCACTTCTCTTACCCTCCCTCCATCCTTCTGGACCCAGTTCTAGCCAGCCTCAGCAGACGTCTGAAAGCTTGGCATCATGGCTTTTTTTCCTGCAGGGTTCTGTCCCTCCCGTATGAAAATGCGGTGCAAGGAACTGCACTCTCATCTCTGCAAATTATGCGCCTCCTAACAATACAGTGGTGGCTGAGCCCGAGCCAAAAGAAAAAGGCGCAATGCAGCGAAATACAGATTCATGTGCAGGTTGAGGTTTTAGATTCTGGAATCTGGGCTGGTGCTCCCTCAGTTCTGTGTGATGAAGGCAGCTACAGCAGAGAGATGGTGATCTAGGAGCCTACCCACGCAGCTAGCTACCTATCTGTCTACCGACTGGCCTACCTACCGCTGCTTTTTTGGAGCTGACAGGGCTGCCACGCAATAAATAAATCATCACACAAAAAAGCTGCAATGCAGTGGGGGTCGCATTCGTGTTCTGTACTCTCAGGCAGCCAGTGCGTGGATAGAAGACTGCTTCTCCTTCCTTCCTGTTCCTTTTACTCTCTCCAGGGGGTTTGAGGAGACGGAAACAACTGCTTTCTGACTTCATCTAGAAACAGGGTTAGATGGCTACATGGAAGGATGGATGCTTTGATGGATAGGAGGGACTGAGGCCGGGAGGGAGGGAAAGTTTTAAAAGAGGGGCGGGAACAAGAGGAAGCGAGGGGGAGCAGCGGGACATGTAACGCGAGTGTTTGAATGACAGACGCAGAGCAAAGAGAAGAGACTCAGGCTGTCAGGAGGAGAGAGACAGAGAAGGCCCGAGGGGGATCAGAGCAGCAGGGCCGGGGGGAACGAAGAAAAGCGAGGCAGAGAGTGACAGGAGACGAGGCTTGCGTGCTGGAGAAGTTGAAGAAGCGACACAGGCGAAGGGAAGGAGGAGGAAGAGGGAGTGAACGAGGGAGAATTTAAATGTGTGAGACAGACGTGGACTGAAGCCATCGTCAGCTCATGGTCTTAGAGCACAGACAGAGGAGAGGAGGAACAGGAGGAGAAGTAGAGACACACAGGGAAGGGGAGAGGAGTAGGAACGGAAAGTGGAGAGCTGGTCAGCAGTTGTTCCTCTAGATCGGACAATGATGGGGCTGTACTACCAAGCAATGCTGCCGGTAAGTTTGCTTTCTTTGTGCAAATGTTGGGAACTGCAAGATGAGAACTAGACGAAACAAGAGAGTATTAATGATTTTGTGCAGTTGTTGAGTTTGGCTTGTTGAAACGGTTAATAGTGCTATGACCTGTTTTTGGTTTGCTGTGTCTTGGCCCAGGTGAGGCCTTTGTCAGATATTTGGCAGTGCATCAGGGCTTGTCCCTGCAGCCCTGCTCCTTTCACTTATTAACCCTTTGCTCTCAAGTGTTTTTAATTATTTTGGAAGAAATCATGGAAATGGATTATTACTACTCTGTAGTTATACAGAAACACTTTGTCTTTGTGTCACTGGAGTGGAGACAATCTACAGAGGCATCAGTCGAGTTGCTGCTGAATGATATCATTTGTGTGACTATATTAAAACAGTTGCTAACACTGCAGCATACACTGTTTATACAGTTGATGTATGCTAGGTTGCCCTTAGCGTATGGTGGGCGTGTCTGTGCTACTTTAGCTTAGAGACAGCCCGAGGATCAGAGCTGTTCTCTGGCTCTGTTCTAGCATGTCCTGCTCTCTGGTCTTGGGTTCCTTTGGTTCCTTTGGGCCTTAAGGAGGGTGATGTTTGGAGAAACATGCACACATGGGGTAGCAACCGCTGCACGATCGCCTGGCGTGCATGTACAGCTGGCATCGCATGCTCTCGCCATGCCGACTGCGACACAGTGTCATGTTATATTTCATATGTATGTGTGTGTGTCATGTCACGTCATGCGCATAGAGATTTTGTCAAGCGCTTCAACGTTGTCATCCAAGCTGTCCATGCAGTTTAAACTCCATCCGTCTCTGGATTGAGAGAGACAGGTGCCAAGGCACAGTTGTTTTTGCGCACACACATACACCAGTTGTTGTTAGGAGTACTTTACTACCCATACCCCACCCCCCTTTCTATGGAGCCTCAGACACACATAGTTACTATTAATGAATACACAGCGACAGCCCTGTCGTTTGG
Organism: Echiichthys vipera; assembly: GCF_963691815.1. Classification (NCBI taxonomy): domain Eukaryota; kingdom Metazoa; phylum Chordata; class Actinopteri; order Perciformes; family Trachinidae; genus Echiichthys; species Echiichthys vipera. The sequence goes on from NC_139842.1 coordinate 22,891,128, forward strand.
TAACAGACACACCCGCTACCTCCGTTTGATTCCTTCACTTCAGGACTTCAGTGTTGACACACAACCTGCACATCCAACATCACAGCTAAAACACAGAATTACAACACAGGTGTGGACACTTACTGTTTTTTCCCTCCCCTGCAGGCTAAGGCAGCTGTAAACTAAACACATTATTCCTCTTCAAAGACAATGACGCCAAATGGACGATGGTGGTAGTAACTAGAAGGGCTTAAAGGGGTGGGAGCGTTAGTGCCATGTGGGAATGCACTTTAAAGGTGACACACCACCACTCACAATGTCCCCTGTGAACCTTTAAGGTGCTGTCCTCTATTTTGGGTGACACATGTCTATACTGTCATTTACAGTGTGGGTAAGAGTTTCTGTTAAATCCATAGCCCCAGTTCAGACTTGGCAAGTGAACAGCTCAAAGTACATCTGTTTACACCTTTCATTAGAATGCGTCTCCACATGGGTGTTGAGTGACCACTTGTGATCGGATCTCACCTCCCCCCGCGCTGTAAACACATACATTATTTCTGTTCGCTAAGACCAAATGCTTTGTTGTTTTCAACCGACGGGAGACAGCAATGTACCTAGTCTGCTGGAAATGAAAAGAAGAAGAAATCAAAACAATACAGGGTGGGTCTATTCCTTGGCTTATTCAAGGAAAACCAAATTGCCCAAGTGGTTGACACACTTATTGTATATTTCTATGGGCTTTTCAGAATTTGAGCATCATGATCAAAGTCAGCTTCCACAGAGGACATCAGTTGTAGGCGATTCCTTCAATATGGCCCACGACACATTTGCATATCGGATCTCAATGTGTCCTCCATGCATCTTGGGTGCTTTCACACCTGTGCTTGTACCTGTACTGGTCTTATTGCCAGGACTGAACCAGGCCTCAGTGTGACTTTGTTCCAGGACAGCTCACCTTACACTACCTCAAATTTAGAGCCGGTGGATATATCGGATGGAATTTATCTAAATTTAGTTTTTTGCAAGATGTGCATCTCCATCATGCACTTCAACTTATTACAATGTGCACAAAAGGTTATTGTAATTGAAAAGTAACATAGTTTATAGTTGGCTACATTAGCCATCTTGACTCATTCTACATATATATATATATATATATATATATATATATATATATATATATATAGTGTATATTTGAAAAAAGGTTGAGCTGTTCAGACAGGGTATGATCTTGTGACAGTGGGGCCATGGTTCCATAAGGAGCCTGCAAAATCACACTTCTTCATTTCACAGTTCAAAAAAACATGTTCCTAGTTGTCTGAAAACATGTGTGCTCATCCATTGCACTCGCATTTATCCACAAATTTGTACATTTTAAGTAGTGTGACTCATCAGATGCAGACGGTTGGGATAAAGCCTGCGATTGGTCGACAATTTAAGCGGACATTCTCCTTCCTATTCTATTATTTCCTCTATTTGTGTTTGTCGTTATTTTGCAAGGACACCGTCAATGCATCAGACTTTTGCATCACCCAAGAAGATTGGTGATTGGTTTAAAGAAGTACAAACAAGCCAAAGCATTTTTTCCATATCCCAGAAGGTGATCTCCTGCAGCCAGACTTTTCTCCAGCCTGACACAGGACTGTGCAGATAAATCTTGCAACGCGAGACCAGATTTCCAGAGGTGTTGCATCATCCCCATAACCCACCTGCTTAGCGCTGAGCCTCCGAGGAAGGGTGTCAAGCCTAGCCGCTGTTACACTAAGTGGTTTACAAGGCAGCGAGTGGCATCTGAGCATTTAGGCTGCCTTACTTTTCCACCTCCCTTATTACCTCCACAAGACCGCTTGGTTAGCCAGCGTATGACAACAGGCCTTCAAGGAATTTGCAAGCGATCCACACCCAAGTCTGCGTTATCTTCAGGGTTCTGTGTGTACGTCTGTTTGTGAGAATTGATCTGCACGCACATGAGAAAATGGACAGAGTTGTACAGCTGCACTCTTACAACAAATTGACACTTACCTATGTTTTGCTGTAAGTGTCGTGTAAAACAACACAAACTGCACCCAGTTTAACCATCAGTATATTTATCAAGCTTTATTCTTTATAATGATCCTTTGGGTGTTTCTTTGTGTAGAAACTCTCATGTTAGAAAGTGACAGAGAATACCCATGTCACAGAAACACATTACCACAGATTAAACACTAAACCAAAGTGCAGACTCCTCCGTATTGGTGACCTAATGCACTGTGTGATGCTACCGCACCTCAGGGTTAACTGTTCTCCCTGTGTCTTTACAGCCATGATGATATTGTCCAACACTAATACTCCTCTTACTGCCACTGCCCAAGGCTGTACGTAGTGGGCTAAGGTGTGAAAACACTTTGTTACCTCACACCAAAGCCAACGTACATATACACACACAGAGAACACACATTGGCACATTGCAAGCGATGCGATGCACAGACGTGGTGCAGTGGAGCCCTAAATGTATGCAGTATCTCTTACTCCTGCATGACAAGCAGCACTGTAACGCTGTACCTCTGCACACACTGTACCCGAGCTGACACTGCAGCAGCAAGTCAGCGCCGCTGGCTTTCTTTTTCAATTTAAGCTTCTCCTGCAGAAGTCGTGACAGCGGTGTAAAAAAATCCCAATCTCGCTGCATCTACTCAGAATTAGCTATGCAGGGTTTTGCTGCTGCAATCATATCCAATCACTCAAGTCTGGTCGGGTAAATTCCTTAAGTGTAAATGTGTGTGATGAGGCGTGAGCGATCTGGAAAAAAGTGAGCACATTAGTGCGACAGAGGTAACCATACCTCCGATACGTGAAACATCATGTCTGCGGACGAGGTCAGGCTGAGAACTAGAGGCAGGTTAAGTGTGTTTGGGCTGAGCTTGTCTTTTTCCTCAGTTAGTAGAAACATTGCATACACTTCATCATGTTTTATCTGAGGGTTGTCTGCATCCAGTCAGGGATATTTACCTGCGGTGTGGGTTCTCCAACAGCTGTTTGTAAGTTTATCTGTTTATTTCGGGCATGTCAGTCAGATCAGTCATCTTCACACATTATCTTAGTTTAAATCATACAAAGCTTATCTAGTCCCGCCCCGTTACCCACAGAAGGCCTTATCTTCATCATACTGTTTTCTTATGACATTTGACATAACATGTTTCAACAGCAGGTAGTAATCAGAGCTACAGTCCAGCTTTAGACAGTCAATCAACTTGGCATTTTGGCTTGAAAAAGAACTAAAGCAATAAGTTGATTATCAAATAGGGCTGGACCCAACTATTCCACTATTCTGATATTCATTTGTTGGGCAGGTTTTCAGTTTTTCAATTCTTGGATTTGGATATTCATTTTTTTTAATGTCAAAACTATAGAATAACAAAATCCTTAAAAAAGAAGGCCTGTGATTAAACCAAAAGACAGCTGCTGCAGCACAGTATTTCCATTTCCACTCACTGTTAGAGTCAATTATGACACAAAGTTCCCCAAAACATCTGGCATGGTTGAGGATCTCCCGCTCTGTCCCTGCCCTGTTGCTCTTTTATCTATAGCTGTCTGGTAGAGCCAGAAAAAGGGTGACAGACTCGCTGTTCTTTTGTTATTCCGTTATCGCACAAGCAAGCCACGTCGCTGCTGAAAACCCAGCCTGTTATTTGTTTCCTTTTCGAGTGATTGAATTTCTGCATATGTTTCGGTCTGTTGTGATTTGTCACAAGAAAGAGAAAAAAAAGTCTTGTGCATAGGAATTTTTATTTTTAGGTCATATTGCCCTGCCCAAGGTGAGTCAGAGTGTTTGAGAAAGCGCTGTCAGTGTGATTATGATAATGATGGTGACAGTGACGGTGATGATGATCTGAACTGTCAAAAACTGACGAGCTGTGTGTCACAGATCTCAGCACAGCCACAGAGTCGCTGACACTGATAGACGGCATCCAGTCTGTACTTTTAATGCGGATGAGACCCCCGTTGTTACATGATGACACTTAGGCTCCCCTGTGTTTCATCATTGACTACGACATACGGAGAGCTGTAACATAAAGTTGTCTGTTAGGTCATTTTTCTTGCTGAATAACCATTTATGTGTCCTGAGGTTCTGACCCACTGATCTAGTGATGTATCTCTAAAGAACAGCCTTTGTGTCATCTGATTGGCCCACAGTCAGGAAGGAGAGGCAGGAGCTTGTGCACGAAGGCAACCGTATAAGGAGATGGGCTGTGGCCTACACTTTGATGGACCTCACAGTGCAGTAGGAGCTCTGAGTGACTTGAGGGGCGGGTGTCGGTGGTTTTAAACGGGAGGGGAAAAAAAATCCCCCTCTGGCTTTCATCAAGCGTGGCAGGCAAGAATGAGGGAAGGGGAAAAAGAGAGGGGGGGGGAGTGTTGAACGCAGGCATACTTAGTTCTCCAACCACAGAAACGGAATAGAGACGGATTGCAGCGGGAGAAGAAGCTGTAAAGAGTATTTCTGTGGTACTACATATTTCCAATAGACAAATGACTGTGAATTTGCATGATTGATGAGTTTCAGTAGCATCGCCACTTGGCTATTCATTCAGTGTTTCTGTGGCTGGTGTGCACTTCACTCGGGTGATTAGAGGCTGAAGTCAGCAGACAGACATAGAAGCACGCTTGAAAGGTTTGCGTGAAAAGGCCTCTCCTCCCCCTCGTCCTCTCCGTGTATGGAAAAACATATGGTGTCTCAGGTAACACAACCGCTGCGTGTGTGTGTGTGTGTGTGTGTGTGTGTGTGCATGCATACGGTGAGAGTGAAGCCGTACGGATGAATAGTTCCTCCTCCAGATGGTCCTTTTTTCTTATTTATAATATCAGAAAAACATTTCAGTCGATACTTGATCTGTTTTCAACTTTGCTCAGATCGCTTTTCATGTCGTTTTAATACGAAGCCGATTTTGTTTAAACTGATTCATCCAATTCTGCATCTCATCTTAAAATGTCAAAATTCAGTACGGAAAGCTAGGACATTAATAGAGCGTGTCATTATTTCCCCTTCCCCCTCCAGTTAAACCCCCTGCATCTTTTTCCATTATTTCATTTTTCCTTTCTCCCCCTCTCCTTTGGACTATATGATGCTGCCATGTAGGGCATTGCTGCTCCTCAGTCAGTGGATCAGGAATGCCTGTGTAGACTTAAGGGGGTACTGTCCTCCACTCTTAATCCTCTGACGGCTTCCATTTCTCCGCCTGGTTATTAGTTCATCATTTCATCCACTTCATTGTTCGCTCAAGCAAAGCTTAAATAACAGAAGATGAAAATAACACATGGCCACAACATGTACCAGTGTTCTTTAAACTCCCGCAGTAGGATTGTGAATATTAGAACCCCTTAAAATGCCCTTTTCACATGACTAATCATGTGGGAGCTTGTGTTCTGACATCTAGTCCAGTTGGCTCAGGCATGGCTCTGCTTTTTAAAGCTAGGAAGCATACGATAGAATAAACAAAGTTGCTTTTATGCACCATGAGCAGCTTCTCTGGTGCCTTAAAGCAGTTTCTGAAAAGCACATGATGCTCAGTGTTTATGATATGGCATCTCTGTTAATGAAATATGCCAGTTCAGGGAGACCCAGTCGCTAACCAGTCAAGGCAAATTTGTTAATATAGCCCAGTTTCACAAATCACACATTTTCCTCAAGAGACCAGCTCTCCTTGATTCTCATTTGAGAGACTACGGTGAGCGTTAAAAAACATTTAAAACATGTTCAATTAATTTTTTTCTCATAAAGAAAAACAAGTAAATATAATTTTAAAAACTTTTGAAAAAATCATTTCGGAAGTTAGCTTTAGGGCACTAGACTCCAACCCTGCTCCTGGAGAGCTAAGGCCCTGAACCTGAAAGTGTTTTATCTCTCCACTCTCACACACCTGATTCTAATCTGCTCGTTATCCAGCGGGTAAAGCTTGTCAAAGGCTGGATAACGAGCAGATTATTAGAATCAGCGGTGTAGAGAGCTACTGGTTAATATTTGAAAACAATGTATTACTATACCTATGAAAAATATTCACTTGCCTCACCAGTTTAAGATCAATGTCATTTGAAATAGAAAAGCATTCAAAAAGCAACTCTTTTCATAGGTTTGACTGAATGTTGCTCCGTAGTGTTAGTGTGTGAGTTAACTTTAGATTAGCAATCTGTCACACCAAACTTTCATAACTCTCCTCAAAACACAATAAGGAGTCACATTTCAGTGTTTTTAGATCATTTGTGTTGCTTTTAAAAGCTTGTTTGACTCACAAAGTGCACTGTTAGACTGTGCAGTGTAATAGCCTGCACTTTGTGGCTATATCAGATCCTTCTAGGTTCATTTGTAGGGATGAAAAGAAAATAACTGTTCTGCTTTTGAACAGCATAAACCTAAAAACACAGTCCCCCCAAAAATGTCATGGTGGTAATGCACATCGGTACAGTGTTCAAGTCCTCACGGCAACATTTGCATTTCAACAATTCCCCATTACTTAATTGTCTACATTTAACAATTACAAATTTAATTGTGAACAAATTTTTCTACAGAGGTAAAATGACAGAGAGAACATCTTCAGATCATTTTTGTGGAGAGAGGGCGCAAACAATGGTGTGTGTGTGTGTGTGTGTGTGTGTGTGTGTGTGTGTGTGTGTGTGTGTGTGTGTGTGTGTGTGTGTGTGTGTGTGTGTGTGTGTGTGTGTGTGTGTGTGTGTGTGTGTGTGTGTGTGTGTGTGTGTGTGTGTGTGTGTGTGTGTGTGTGTGTGTGTGTGTGTGTGTGTGTGTGTGTGTGTGTGTGTGTGTGCGCGCGCGCGCTTAGATACAGCAGATATACGGTGAAGCCCGTGTGTGTGTGTAAGGGAGGGAAAGATAAATTGACATTACGAGTCTGTCCTCTAGGCACATACTGTATAGAAACAGTCTTGGTGTGTGTGTGTGCCTTTCTGTGTCCATGTGTCTGCAATAATGCTTGTATTCTTTTATTTCTCTGATCATTCATGCATAAGTGTGTGTGTGTGAATGGGTATGTTAACTGGAGGCAACACCATACCATAGGGGATTAAAACCTCGATGAGCACTCTTGTTCATACATGATAAGGTCTTTAACCTTCTTCTGCTCTCAACCTTTTCTCTAATTTTGTTACTTTCTCCTCTTTCCTCTGCCCAGCATTTTTGGAGTGTGTGTGTGTGACTCAGCCCTGGGCTAGGATATGCCTATAGGACACACCCTTTAGTGGCTAAATACAGGCTACTGCATGTTTATGAGCTCACATGCCCTAACATGTACATGCTTTGATATTTATGAGCCCCAGTAGGATGAGGCCTAACCAATGAATTTTATCGCCTTTTTGAACAGGTTTAATATCAATAGGTGGCAGAAACCACAGCAGATGCCAAACACAATCAGCTTTCACACATTCTCCCCTAACCTAAACCCCTTTCACGCAGCCTGTTTGTTGCAGGGCTGTTGTGCCTTTTATATCGACCCGCCGTCTGTGTGAAAGGGACGGAGAAAGAATGGGGGGGACAGATCTGAGCCGGCAGCAGATGTAGTCACAGAGTGGATATAGAACGGAACAACACCAAACCGACATCTGTGTAAATGGGACAGCTAGTAATCATTTGCGAGTCGATCCACAGGAGGGTCAAAAAGTGACAAAGCAGTGTTCCCAGTATCCTAAATTATTAATAACTTACAGAAAACATTGTCTGCAATAGTCCACTGTCTCTTTCTTTCTTTCTCGCTCCCTCTCTCTCACACACACACACACATGCGCACGGGCACAACAGCGTTCAGTCCGTCTCTGTCCTCTCTACTGACAGTTATGTTTTCAGTAGAGATGTATAAATTTGGCAGTGTGTGGGTCAGGTCAGGTTCGAGTGGTTGATCAACGTTGTGGACCGGCTCACACACACTAGATGCCGACACTTCCTTACTTCCAGAATGCTGGTTGCTATGTGAATCACACACTGGGGCGGCATCACACCACCGTTGCTTGGTCCTGTGTGAATAAACGAAGCCAGCGTAGCGGCGGACCTTCATTACAGCGCTATTGCGGAATCTTTCTCTGTAGACTCAGCCTTACCACAATGAAAGTGGCAGTGGATGTTTTTCTTTGATTTTTCCATCGTCTTTTAGGATTGTACGGCACTCTGATGCCTCCTCTATCTTTTGGGCCAGACCCCAGAAGCTGTCTGTCTTGCAGATGGGCTTTTTAGCCTCAGCTGGCTGTTTACAGCCAATGCGGCATACTGAAGAAGAACAGCGATCAGTCATGCTATAGGATTAGAGAAAGGGAGAGGGCTTGTTTGCTTTGCGGCATCTTAGTTACTCTAATTAAAAAGGCTGTCTGGAGACAGAGAGTCTCTAGGCATCACCCAGCCCAGATCCAGCCCACGGCAGAGACCAGACCAGTGGTTAATGGTGTTGGATGCTGTGTGTCATGCTGCCTGGCCTGGTGTGGAAGGAGCAGCCTTCACCCCAAACCCATTAGTCTTTTTTTTTTTTTTAGCCTTCTCTGTTTTACACCTCATTCTGTGTATATCCCTGTCCGTCCACTGTGTCTCCTTTCTTTGACTTTTTTTCCGTAAAAGTATTTGGTGAAACTTAGTCCAAGATGCCCTTGAGTATGTGAAAGGATTGAAGCAAGCAACACTGCAGAGTCACCACACACACACAAAGCAAAGATAAGGTGTGTGTGCATTGGAGCAGTGCAGCAGCTATAAAGAATCTATATATGATCCTGCTGCTGATACAGTTGTAACAGTGCAGAGGAAAAGATCCTGAGGCTGAACTCCCAGCTGGTACACAGTTATCTAAATTCATATCTGAATTATAGATGGCCCCGGAAAGAAATCCCAAAATACAAGAACACGTATTCTCACAATAAAGCGGTAGCTGTAAACATGTCACAGTTAACATGGCACTGTTAGTGTTCATCTCCTTCCGTGTCCATCCATCCCATAAGCATCTTTGTATGTCAAACCGTGTATCGAATTTTCTCTCTCTCAATAATAGATGTGTTTGCTGTAAATATTTCATGGTCGGTTGACTGAAAACTCATGCCTGTCAGAGATATGGAGGTAGAGGGGGGATAACAGGGAGGGAATGGTGGAGTGACTGAGGGAGAGAAAGAGAAATAGGCAGGATTTTAAGCCCCTCATTCTGCTTTCATCAGGACGCTACAAGCACTGCACACGGAGTACATATGTTAAGTTGTTTCCGTCTCTCTTTTCCCCCCTCCTCCCCCTCCCTTCCTCTTCCCCGCTCCCACAGGGCTCTCAGGATTCGACAGGAGGACAGGAGGGACTGGTGGCCCCACCCTTTTCAGCGTTTCCCCCTCCACCCCCTCCTCAAAACGGGCTACCAGGGACAGAGTTTGGCCCTGGGGCCATGTTTGGTGCTGGGGGCCAAGGCACAGCAGAGGTAGGGGCTGGTGCTAATGGAGCTACCACCACTACCGCCACCATCAACAACAACGTAAGCACCGTCTTCATAAAGCCAAGCAGCAGTTTACTTATCTGTCTAATTGCAATAACTTTGGTGACCTCTTTACCTCTCATATCGTGCCATCATCAGATCAAAACCATGTGGTTACTGCTAATCAGTTGCTCACAAGTTAAATTAAGAGGCTGTATATGGTAAACATTGCAACTGCTAAACATAAACATGTTAGCATTGTCATTGTGACATTAGCATTTAAGTCAAGGCAAGTAAAGCCTTAAAGAGCTACAAACACAGCTGACATGATAATCATATTTCCTTTTAAGATGCAGTTGAGATTATAATGTGTATTTCCTGATGATATCAAGACTACTCAAATAGCTTTCTGCATCATGTACAAATAAACTCTGCTGCTTTGCTAAAACAATGACCAAAAAACATTGGATCACCTCTACCCCCCCTCCGCCACAGGGAAAGACCGAGGAGGCGTCCCAGGGAGAGGCCGGTGTACAGTGCGGCTCAGGAGGCTCAGGAGGAGGAGGCTCTGTGGGAGACCCCTCAGAGGCCAAAGGGACCCCGAAACGCCTTCACGTTTCAAACATCCCCTTCCGCTTCCGGGACCCTGACCTCAGGCAGATGTTTGGGGTAAGAAGCTGGGAATGTTGTAGGCCTCATTTTTAACGTGGTCAATAAATCAGTCTAGACACCACAGGTCCTCCACGAGTGGGGTTTAGGGAGAGACCAAAGAGTCGAACTACCACAGGGGAAAGACACACATGGGTGTTCTCTTGGTGCTTGAGGGGGAATAGACTGTTGTGCAGAGTGAGGGGAAAAAGGGGACAGAGCAGAGTTCAAGGTAAAGGGGTAGAAGGAAACACTGAAATGTGGGAAGTTGTCTTTTGTGTAATAGTGACACCTAGTGCTAAGCAGTTGTAATTCACACAATGTTAGAAGCCATTGACATTGCAGTGATGCTGTCCTAAAGGACTGAGGTGTGAGGATCCTGAGACCACTCAAACATGTCATTGACTGCCTTCTTTGCTCATATATGTTTACTCATTTCTTCCCTCAACTGTATTTGCAGCAATATGGGAAGATTCTGGATGTAGAGATTATTTTCAATGAGAGGGGTTCAAAGGTGAGTGTACAGATGACCTTTTATTCTCTGTAGCAGTAATTCCCACCTTGCATGCTCGTTCTTTCTAAATGTGACACTTTGTGACGTGGTATATCAGCACGCCACGTCGGGGATCTTTATGAAACTCCAATTTTCTCTTAAAGAGAGAGTCAGAGTGCACCCTGAGGTCTAAAGATTCACAGATTGACCTCTCCACAATCCCTTTATGATGTGCCCCTCACCCCCCACCAACCTCATTAACCTCTGCCGTGTACCACAGGGTTTTGGCTTTGTGACATTTGAGACCAGCGCAGACGCAGAGAAAGCCAGGGAAAAGCTTCACGGCACATTGGTGGAGGGTCGGAAGATTGAGGTAATTTCTCTCTCTCTCTCTCTCTCTTGCTCTCTCTCCTTCTCTTGTCTCTGTACTTGCTTGATCACTGACTGCTAGCTAGCTCCCATCCTCCCTTTAGTGATATGCTCTGATGTAGCCCACTGGTATCCCACTACCTGGTCCTTTGCAATATGTACATTTCAAAAGGCTTGTTTCTTCTTTTCGTTTTGTTTTTGTGGTGGGAATGATTGGGGGGGTGCAAGAAGACAACATAAGGCATGCTGGGTACTTTTCCTCTGCAGCATTTTTTTTCCTTCATATTAAGCTGTTGCCTCCTCACCTTTTTTTTCCCCACTGATGCGCAACTCGTAGCCACACTGATGTTACAACTTCTTCCGCAACATTGGAATAACCTTTGTGTAGCTGGCACCGGAGGGCACGAGAGGAACGCAGTGAAAGGATAATGCATGGCAGATTGCTGTCAGATGCTGTTATTTTCTTCCCTAGTGTAGAAATCCTTCTGTGTTCCCCTCTCCCGGTGCTGTGGCTAAGTGGTTGAGACAGGCTTATGGCTCCTGGTGCAACAGCAGCATGCTGGTAATCACAGCAACACTGACGCATGTTCACTTTATGGAAATCTGGATTCTTACCAAAGATCTGTGCACTTGAGTTTTTATGAATGTAAAGTCTGTGTGTGTTCCAGTTATTTATTTTGATTGTATTAATTATTTAATTGTTTTTTTTTATTCTTTAACTGAAGCATGTGAGTTTTTCAAAGCAGTTTTTCTCCTTTATTTTCACTTCAATCAGCTAGTTGTCCATATTGGATCTTTGACCCGCGTCACTGTAAGCCAGGATTTCTGCATGGGCTTACTGTGGTGATTTCCTTGTGGGGTGTGTGGGTGTGGCTGTGGGTGTGTGCGAGTCAGTTCCTGCATGATGGATGAGGCTGGCTGGACCCTTTTATAGTTCTGTACTCTCAGTTCTGCTGCGGTGTGGTCGAGAATGAAAGAAAGCCACCAGCGTCCACTGGTACAACATGCTCCCTCCACCACCTCCACCTTCAGTCAATCAGCAAGCTGAATGGATACTGATGGAGCCAATTTACTCTGCATCAGTCTCGCATTTGTGTTCAGTCAACAACCTGTGTTGTCCTTGGCATTGCTATAACCTGACTCTGTTTTTCTCCCCACGTTTTGCATGATATCAGTCACTTGTATTGTATCAAAGAGCAGCTTGTTTTCAGTTGTCTCTCTGCATGTACTCTGTTGTACTCCAGTAGTGGTGTTGGGCTGTAGAGAGTCATGTATCAGCTGCATGGTGGGCCAGCAACAGGAGTCTATGGAGTGTGTCTCTTTCTGTCTGTTTATGGTGCATGGGCTTGAGGAGACCAAAGGCTGACGCAGTCAAATCGTGTATTTGTGTTCATACATTCTTTCAACTGAGGAGAAAGGGCCAGACATTTCTATTTGAAGCAATGCCATCTGGCAGTTCTCCTTTCTTGCAGGTGTCGCTGCGATACTCTTTTACGCTTTAATTGGTCATACCATTTCAGAGTTTGTTGAATTAGGTTTTTAAAGATGAAGATGGCAGAAGAATATACTATATTGTGTGATAATTCAGAGACTCTGAAATATAGGCCTACTGTATACCATGGTTATACATAAACACATAACTATTATTGTGTGTGACTGTGGTTCACTGCTATCCACTGGCATGAGTTTAGTTGATGTAGGCTGCATGGTTGGTATTTTCGAATGGAAATATGTAGTGTAACTGAGGCAGTCCTGCAGACAGCTGGATGTTTTTTTTTCTTGCATGTTTATTCTGTACAGCTATTTGTTGAATTAGTTTTGGTGATGGAACTGTTAACTTACTTGTTCAGTTGGCATGAATCAGTTGCACCTGGGTGCCTCTTTAGTCTCGCTCCACTCACTGAAAAAAGGCTGAGTAGCTGAATTCTTAGTTTTCAGAGTAAGCTTTGAGCGAATGATGTATAAAGTTATGCTGAACCTAAGTTGAGTGCTGCTGACATTTCTTGTTCTTTATGCATGCCAATGGGAGTCGGTTAGGACTTATTCTCATAGCTTAGCTGCCCCAAAGCGTGCATGTGTGTAGCCTATATGAAACAGAAAGAGAATTGTTGTGCTTAAAGATATACTGTACTTCTTTTTGTCTGGAATAAAACTCTGCGCTTTGAAGAAGTCAGTTTCCTGTGTGCTTCCAATGTATCCATGTAAGTGGCCCAACTACAATTCACTTTGTCTCTACCTGCTTCTCTGTGATCCCATCTCTTCACCATTCATTCTATATATAGACTCTAGGCCTATATATAGGTTTAACAGTGTGTGTTGTAGTATGCACTCAGGAACATACACACCTCAGTGCATCTCCATCCCACTCATGGCTGTCTCTGTGATTGTGCGTATTCTCTAACGTTTAAGCAGGTCTCACTCATAACATCTCTCTGCCTCAGGCAGTAACTTTTTGGCTGTCACTGACTTGTGTTATTTTGACCCTAGGAATCTAGGACACCCTCCACAGCTAATGATAGAGCCAAAACCATTTAGTCACATATTTCATTCTTATGCTGCAATTACTGGCTGTACAGGAAGTGCATCAGGGTCCCTGCATGGTCCCATTTGCGCAGACGCAAACCTCGGTCTGGAAATCATTAAGTTTATGCAACATAAACTTAATGAAATACAAAATAGTCCAATTCTGTGTGACCAACAGCTCTAATCAGCTGGTTGAAGACGGCAAAGCTTTACCTTGTTTTACGCCGGCTTTCCAGGTAGCTTTCGGGTCTGCTTGCTTACATTAATCCACAGTGCGAACTACAGTGTGAGAGGGCTAAAGCAAGGACGCAGTGCAGCAGTTCGTAAACATCATTGGTTGCAGGCAGTATACACACGGCCACAGAGGAGATGGCACTTGGCTGGGCTCAGAGACCGTACTAAACCCTGTAGACTCCCTAACTCCTGCTCTAAGGTTGTGTGTTTGTGGTTGATCTATGTGGCTTGAGTGTTACGGGAAGTGACTGCTCCTCCGCAGCGCAGAGTTTTAGTCAGACATTTGAACACAACGGAGCAGAATAGCTGAGGTGTGTGTGTGTCACAAGTGGTGCCGCTCTGCATGCAACGGGGGGGGGGGTCTATTGAGTCTATTGAATCTAAGAGTGTCATCATCAGTGCATGGATGTGTGCAGTGAAGAGGATGAGAAGAAGTTGTGCCTGCGGTTCTGCATGCCTGACCATGCACATTCTCACTGACCAATGCTGCCACCACACACTTCTCAATGGGACACAATTGGCCTTCAGCTCACTTTGGCCTGGGCCTTAAATCAGTCATTTCCATAAACATTCTGAACCTTCCGGATGATTGTATTCAGAAGCATTATTTCGATTGTTTGAATTGGTAAGATTGCGAGTCGTTAGATGGGTGATGGCCCTGAGGTGAAGGCTTTCCAGCTCCTTGTGTCCCAGTGTCGTAGATGACTCTCGCCCCCGGCTTTGGATTTGACCAGTCCTGTTTTGTTACCGGAGCTGTCTGTTACTGCATGATTTGAAGCGATTAATGAATGAACTTTGTGAGTATCCCTGTGTGTTTGCTTTGTACATGAGTGAAAATGTGGAAAAGGTTGAAAGAAAAGGGGAAAGAGAGTTTGCACTTTGCCCTTTCCAACCCTCTTTGTGTCGGCTCCACTCTCTCTTTTCCTTATCACTTCACTGTCTTGTTGCCAGTCAAGTTTGTCTCTCTGTCCTTTTGTGTTTAATTTGAAAGCAATCTTGTCTGTTTTTCTAACTTTAACCCTCTTTTTTGCCATCATCTCTGTCTGACTTATTCAGTTTACATTTATTGTCCTCTATTTTGTTTTCAATTTGCTGTCTTATTCTTATAGTTTGACTATCGAACAACCTTCAGTATGTTATTTTGTGGTGACTGCTAAAAACTGAAAATTACGGCCACTATACCCATGACCAATTTCCAAACGCGCTCTTCTCTTGTGGCCTAACCTTACCACACAAGAGTGAGTCATTTCTTGCTAAATCTAACTAAAATATGCCCGCTTGTCCCTTTGATAGTAATGGACCCAGACAGCGTTAAACCATCCTTTTAACTATTCTGCTCTTATGAAGGGCTGCGTGCACATGTATCTACCCCCCTCACTCAGTAGGCTAGTTTTTGGGGTTAAGGCAAGGTTGCCCCATATTTGCATTCTTCTTTTCTCTGTAGAGCAGTGGTTCCCAACCTTGTTGGTCGTTTGTACTGTATATAAAAGGGGATGCTGTTAATAGTTTCATACAGTTGAGTCAACATTAAGGTTCGGTTTGACTTGGACTGAAGCTCTATTCCAACTGTTTATTTGTTACCTTTAGCTAACTATTTTAACCATTTATCCATTACTTGTAACTAGCTATTTTAACCATTTATCTGTTGCCTTTAGCTAAATATTTCAACTGTTAAGTAATTAATTTTATACATATATTTCTACCATTTAGTCATTACTTTTAGCTACTTGTTTACATTTCTGTACTTGCTAGTTTTCATGCACTCAACATGAAGTGTTCAGATTTTCTACCTGATAATTAAATCATAATTTTAAATTTTTCAAATGAGTTCAGCTGCTCGACTAGCTTTTACAGGTACCCCCTGGCAACAGGGGAAGTACCCCCTGGGGTATCCCTGGTTGGGAATCACTGCTCGGGAGCTCCAAATACCTTCCTGTGACTGGTCTGATCGTGCAGATGCTCTGAGCTCCGTTAAGAATGGAGAGCTAGCATCCTCTCTCCCTTTTCTTCCTCTTTCTTCTGTCTCCTATATTCTGTTCTGAGCTGTAACACTGCTGCTATCAGGTTTTTATTTCACATGGGTTGAGGAGGTGGAGGAGGAGGGGGGCATTTAGGTTTCTTTTGTTACTAGGATTATTTGTTCCTTTATTTATTATATTTTTTCTGTTTCCCTGACGACTTCTGTGTGTTGTTGTCAGTCTCCACGGTAACCACTCGCTGTTTCTACGGCAACGGTAAGTTGTGTACAAACATCTATCACTGAACTGATCCCCTTCCCACCCCACCCCCTGAAACGGGCATTTGATAGTCGTATGTACAGTATAAATGAGTTACAATATTAGTCTTTTCTATTTATCAACTGATGTTACTGTGATAAGCCCACGCAGTGTAATGCCCTAGAAAGCTATTGCTGTTATGTAATTTTACAGTGCACAACACAGTATCACAGGCACACAGCCAGACAGACACAGCATCTTTCAACAGATTGGATCTTCCAGCAGTAATAGTTCCTCCACATGCCCGTTCCCCACCATGTTATTAACACCTCACTGGGAATGACCGAATGTAATCACCCTCCTCTATGCAATGACACGGCTATCCACAATCCATCTGATTAATTCTTCATGGGGACTCAATGTGTATAGTTTTCATTTTCTTGATTAATAATAATAAAAAAATCAACAGAAATGATATAAAGCTTTGCTCCCTGTTGCTGCTTACAATTGCTTTTAGTGAATGCAGAACCCCGAGCTGCTGGGTAAATAACGCCACTCTGGTTTTGAATTTCTTTATCTTATCGACCTGCCTGCTTTTAGCTCAGTGCATAGTTGCTAACTAACAGCCAAACGGACTCAGTGTAGATTTTGAAAAATGTGAGTTAAGACATCCTAAGTAAAGGGCTGGGGTTTTCCGGGCTTTGAGTTCACGTTGAAACGTTCAACATGTGGTGAGCCAGCATCCTGGAACACCGCACCAGACAGTTAAAGAATGCCACAGTGCTCTCGTCTTGGCTGCCGACAGAGACAGAGACTTTCAAAAAGAATATACCTAGACTTGCAGAATAAGTCTTCTTTTAGAGTACCATTAAAAATCCAAATGGAACTGTTTCTTTTTCTAATTAATGTAAAAAATCCAAATCTATGTAGGGCCTGTGTGCATGTAGCATTTTTCTCTGTCAGAAAGACACACTGGGGAGCGCTTCATCCCAATGCTTTAAGTTAGCTATGCAGCTACACAGCTAACAACAAGCTTGCAACGATGATAAAATCACAACACTCCCTAACAGGATTCAGTGTGCGGCCGATCTGCTTCCATAAAAAGTGGTACAATGATAGCACCGGCGATTTTCTGAAAAAAAAAACGTTTTAAACGCTTGGAGCCGTCACACAAAAAAGCGCTGGGTCCAGTGCCCTTTCTCTAGGTGGGCGTGTTTGCGCTCCCCTCATTAGGAACGATTGAAAAAAGATGCCGGCACTCAGAAAAATACACTATGTGGACACAGGCTCTTAGAAACCATGCTGCTTCAGATGTGGTCCCTTATCAAATCAGTGTTTGCAGTGTTGTGTAACCATATGCATTTCAAAACCGATATGGGGTTTACCGTACTGTGTTTTGGGTCTCTATTATGCTGCCATTTTGTTTTCCTCTTTTTGGTTTGGTTTTCTTGTAGTGGATTGTCTGTGTATTAGTAGTAGTAGTAGTTGTAGTGTACTGGTCTTAATTTGTGACACAGTTCTAATGCCTGGCATAGTGTCTCATGTTTATTTGATTTCTCTACTTTTTTGGGAATGAGGATTGCTCTCTCTCTCTCTCTCTCTCTTTCTCTCTCTTTCTCTCTTGTTCTCTCTCACACACACACTCCCTCCCTCTCCTCTCTGTCTCTCTGTTCCCTCCATCCTTTGGTGCTCTGTTTCTCAACCCACCACATAAAATGAGATTTGCAGGAGAATGGTCACCAAATCTAATTGCTTTTATTTGAATGATGCACCTTGGGATATATGTTTTTTTAAAACAGTAATTGTTATTAGTTGTTTTTTGTGTTTCTCATGTAAACTTTCTCCCTGTTTTCTCTTTTTCTCTTCACTCCATCTTTATGTTCTCCTTTTTTTTTTTTTGTAAATGGACTGGCTCTGTCTCTTCTCATCTGCATCCCTTCCTCTTAACTTCTGTCCCATCTTTTCCTCGTATGTGTTCGATGTGGGAGTGCTGCGATTGTTTTGATTGGTCTCCATGCTGCATCCGACGCTTGCTGATTGGCTGAATTTTTACTTTTTTTGGTTTGTTACTCACTCTTGGTCATGTGCCCATATTTGGCTGTGTGTAATTTCTGTGTTATATGATTATTAATTTTGTCAAAAAAATGTTTTGCACCCCCTCTTTCTCTCCCTTGTATTTATTTTTGAATATTTCTTTTTAGGTATGTAAACCCCACAAGTTTGGTTTCATATGAAATGTGACTTCATTTTGTCCTGGTCTATTGTTTAGGCTGAACTGGGAGGGCAAAAGAGGGCTGAGAAGGGCTGAATGTTTTATTAATTATTAACACTTTTGAGATTTGCCCTCCATATTCTGTTGATTTGCATGTGTTCCTCTCAACCCTTTACCCAACTCCACTGATTGCACAAACACAGGTATATGAGCAATACACACACAGACCCAACATTAATAAAAGCAAAACACTTAATTATCATTAAAGGAGCAGTGTGTAGGATTTAGTGACCTCTAGTGGTCGGACAGAAATTCCCAATCACGTCGTCTCCAGTTAGACATTTGCGTTGGAGTCTTTGTGTAAACCACTCTGCTTCTTCGCCGTCTGAGACATGTTTTCTTTCCATGTTGGCCTCAGCGTGATAGAAACTTCATCAGCACGCCCATTTCCTCTCCGTGAACACACCAGAGACTGAGTGGCTCTATTCCCACATGGGCTCACTCAGATATTAAACAAGCTGGAAGGGTAAACTCTGACATCTGCGCTCTCACATAAACCGTTTAGATCATTTCAGGTTTGCAGCTCATGTGTGCTCGTTTTTGGAATATGCACCAGGCGAGCAATTCTCATTGAACTGAATAGACGTCGTGTTGGTGTCCAGTATCCAGTTCTTATAATATTTCCATGGTTGTGGATATGAAGGGCTCATTTTAAGACTTGTTAGTTTAAGCTGATTGTAATGAGACATACCTATGAATATTAGATTTCTATTTCTGCCATTGGATGCCCCTGAATCCTACACACTGGTCCTTTTAACAGTTACTAGTCGACCTAAAACATATCAGGAGTCCGGATAAAATTTCACCGCCACACAAAATAATTTGATTCATTAACTCCATTTATATTTCAGAATGTCTCTACTCTGACACCATGTTGCGTCAGATAGCTAGCCAGGCTAGGCTAATTGAATCATTTGCCAATGACCTTGTCATTTGAAATGAGGGAAAAATGAGGCAAACCTCATTTCCATTAGAATGAAGCTCTGCAGAGAAAGCACATGACTCACTGAGGGATGCAAAGCAAATGACAGTCGACTTAATGGTCTCCTTAATGGGAGTGCGGTGTGCATGCACACACAAGCACTCTCATTCCTCAGTCACTCTTTCTCTCCTTCTTTGTCTCACACACTCTCCCCTCATCGAGCCAAAAAGGTCATTAATCTTTAGCTCACCACACAGTCAGATGTGAGCTTCGACATCACACTGGGACAGTACAGGTCGTTACAGAGAGCTACAATCTCCTTCTCTTAAAACCCATCAAAGGAAGATGAGACTAGATCAAGGGATCGGAGTGTGAGCCTTTGAAGCTCGGAGAGGAGATTATCAGCCATCTTGGATTGAAAGCCTAAGCATTAAACTGAAATGTCAGCCACCATGCGCAGAACATGCACTCACACCTAAAAAAGAATCCACAATACCTTTGCCCGTGCATGCCAAAAGAAAGTACAGCTCTGTTTCTTTTGCTGTGCCCCCTCCCCCCTTTATGTGCAGTCACAGCTGCAACATAACCAATGTCGCCCATGGCAGCCCTTATATCTCTCCACAATGAGTCACCAAATCTCTACTGGGCAACTCGCTTTTAATTGCATGATGACTAAAAATCCCCCTTACCGCCCCTACCCTCTGTTACACACAAACATGGAACAATGAGGCTACATCCACACTACTATGTTTTTGTTTTTTTCAACGAGCATCTCTTATGCTACGTCTATGAGCCTCGCATCCACACTACTGAGCCCCTAAAACAGCATTCGATTTGAAACGCTTTTTTAGAATGAAAACATAGTAGTGTGGAGGAAGCCTGAAAGAGTTAGCAGCCACGTCAGGAGTTAAATTCGTTAACATTGATCACACTGGTGAAACTAAACACAAGTGACTTTTGCATCTTAGCCAGTTGATCCATTCATATTACATATTTTCCATTATTTCTTGCACATGCAGGCAAAAATGAGTTTTTTTGTGTGTTTTTACCAGGAAACAATCCCTTGAGAGCATGTTGCTGCACTGTCACATCCATTTTGTTGGTAGACCAACAGTTAACCTTCAGAGCGCTTTTTCCATTGTAAAGTGTGCATTTTCACAATAAAAACAAGGTCATGCCCAAAAAACAATCCTGTAGGCGGAAGGAACATCTAAACTAGTAAATGGGCCAGAAGTCCAAATGATCAGTATTCAATTAAAATTACCCAGTAACAGTATCTGTAAACAGAGGACATTGTCAACTTATGGAAATAAAACAAATAATGGAGGCAAGAACAATACCAACACATAACACCAGATATGTTAAATAAAAAAAATCAAACAAAGCACATACATTAGAGAACAAGTTATTTATACTTGATTCATTCTTAAACTGTTATTTGTATTGTTTAGGATTTGACAGAATATCCTCTGTGTCTATCCCATTGTTGTACTAGCATGTTTTTTAAATAACCAAGGCACTTCAACAAAAACCTTTATTTTGTGAAAAAGCAGTGATCTAAATTAGAGAACAGTAACTATTGTGTCAGAAGAGATGATTTCAACAGTGTTTTCTTCTCTAGGATTCAAAAATGAACAGGAAGTGTAGAGGCCACAGCTTTGAATGGCTTCAGCACATCTGCGCCCACAGGACATCACTAGTTTCTCACACTGCTCTGGTTTGATCTGCGTCAATTCTGACTCAGTCTCTTCCACACTTCACTAACTGGACTGGGTTTATTACACATGACTTTGTCACCAAGGATTTTCCAGAGATTCTCTATGGGGTTTAGATCTGGACTCTGGACTGGCCAGGAGGAAGTGTCAGACTCCAGATCTGAACCCCACAGATAAAGGTTTTTGTTGAAGTGCCTTGGTTGTCTAAAATAAAACATGCTAGCAGTATAGCCACAGCGGATATTCCATAAAAATCTGAACAATAAAAAAATGGTATTTCAGAATAAATCAGTTTTGATCTCCAGTGTACATGATGTGATCTGCATTTGAGTTTGAACTTGAGTTTCCTGTGTCTTTGACCGTTTGCTCTTCGATTCGCAGGTCAATAATGCCACGGCCAGGGTGATGACCAACAAGAAAATGGTCAGCCCCTACCCTAACGGAGAGGCTCTCAGCACACTGCCTTATGGTAACAAGCACACTGCACACACATGAACAATAAAGCTTGGCCCGCCTAATAATGCAAACAGCATAGGTACACACAGGGAGAGGCAGATGTAGGCAACGTTAAATACACAGTCCAGCCACAGTGTCCCTGTCCCTGGAGGCTCTGCAGCCCCCAGCAAACCAATTTCATTTTGTTTATTTTAGTTTTATTATTTTCACCCCCTCCTACCAGCCATGATGTCAGTTGAGAAATAGAGGTACGGTAAGACTTTACTTTCCCCTTTTTAGCATTTCTAAGGATAATACAAAACATTTACCGGTTCTGTGTGTAAGTTTTTCACATGAATTCATAATTTTTTTGAAAGCCAATGGGCAAAAGGGTCCTAAAAAATAAGACCTTCCCAGTCTTTGTTGGTTGCCTAAAAAGCCTTTGGATTGATTTCTATTTAAAGAACAGGAAGAATTTCCCAGGAAAATCAGAAGGATTTGGTGTTTTGCACTCTCCCAGGTCCCTTACCTCTCTTAAGCTCGCCCACAGCCAACAGTGAGATGCATTAGCTAACATTAGCTTAGAAATGGAGTCTGCTAACATCAACAAATGACCCATGTCAGCTAATTCATACAGACTCCCAGGACGGGTCTGGCTGGCTTTCCGCTTGCACATGACCTTATAAGCTAACGTTACAAAGCAATCAATTTCAGGTAATATAGCGACGTTTGAAACCCACAAGCTATTAATATTCAAAATATTATCGTACTTAATTTAACAGAATTCTATCAACATAATTCCAATCGATCACGGTCAGTCTCACAGTTTTGGCCAGTAGTCGCTCACACTTGCGATGTGCGAGCACAAGCATCAAGATGCTGACTGCGGTTCACTTCACTGCCACCGGTGTCGCTAACAACAGAGGTTTTCTGAACATTTTACAGAGAACCTTTTCATACAGTATATATTGGTATATGGTATACAGTACAACATATACATATATCGCCCAAGAAGATGCTTAAAACTATTATAGTGTGTTATAAAAAGTGAATTGAATGTACATATAATGCTTTTGAATTCTTAATAAAGGGGTTAAAATAAAGTATTGCCAACGTTGACCTGATCTATGTGCTCAGGTTGTCCAGCATGCCCCCTGTTCCTCCGTCATGGCCTCGCTCATTTGTACCATCTGTTTGTGAGACAACACACAGGCCCCCAACAGGCAGAGCAGCCAGAGCTGAATCCAGCGGCTAGTGCAGAGTGTAGGGCAACCTCAACAGAACAGAACGCTGCTCTGTGGTGTTCCACTGTTGACCCATTTCTCCTTTTGTGTCACTGTGATTAAACTGGTATTAAAGTACATAGTGAATTATGAACGGCTACAATATAGGTGAATAACTGTGAATGACGGTGCTAATGGTGTGGTGAAATGTGTGTATAAAATGTGTTGTCTAGCAGGGTATACAATATAGGATCCTTTGCTCTTTATGAACTGCCTGTATTAATGTAGTGCTCCTTCTTCTCTGTGTGATTGTCAGCGGGGTGGAAATTGAGTCCTATGATGGGGGCCGTGTACGGACCAGAGATCTACGCAGGTAAGGCTCTCTCCATCTCCCTTACACACACACTACAATCTGTCTCTACAGCCTACTTTACATTTTAATCACATTCCAGTCTTGAATTTATATTTATGCACTGCTTGCCTATTTCTCCTCACTGACACTTTTATTGAGATCAAGCCCTAAAGGCTGTAGTTGGATTATTCCCTTTCTCTCTTTGCTCTTTCTTTTCATCTGAACTCATCCTGGTTATTTCCTGCCTGCATCGTTACACCTTTCTTTCCTTTTCTCCACTTCCTTCCTTACCCCTTCCTCCTCCTTCAGTCCCAGGGTTCCCCTACCCTTCAGCAGCAGCAGCAGCCACTACAGCAGCAGCAGCGTTCCGCGGTGCCCACCTCAGGGGCCGCGGCCGGCCCGTCTACAGTGCTGTGCGGGCTGCCGTGCCTCAGCCTGCCATACCTACCTACCCTGGGTAAGAAAGACGCACCGCTCATAAACGACAGTTGTGGACGAAACGTACTTTGTAGCTGTAAAAACATCAAAATCCATCATTTTGTGTACTGTCTATAAAGCTATAGAGCAACACCTCATGGATATTTATTTTTAGAATTGCTCTCCAGATCCTGTTTGACCAGCTCTCTGTTTAATACAGCTGTGCTCATACGCGTCTCATGCTCACACATTATCCACCCTCTTCAGCAGTCCAAATGGCACATTGTCAGTCAGTTCATAAGCTCTTCAGTATAGTAAGACACACATGATGGGATTGCACCATTCAAGGATCATTTGAATAAACTCGCAGATACCACCATCAGCAGATTTGCATAGACACACAAACCACATGCATTCATTATGCAGAGGCAGTCACCCTGCTCACAGATTTGCTACAAATTATTCACGTGTACTGTGATCTGTTTTCAGTCTGTGCACTGTGCATGTCGTTGCTGTGCTGTGATGGTTGGCTAATGGGGTTGTGACCGCTACAATATTTAGATCAAAGAAGGGTTTATCTGTTAATGGCCTTGCGGCTGCTTATGATGATCTTGGATGATATAAATGAAGCTAAACAATATGAAAAGGGGCTGCAGGAAATACCCTCTCCATATCTGCTCCACTGAAACGACACCTTACTGACATCATAAAAAGATCCATTCAAAGCAACAGCTACTGCCTTGATTTTCTTGTAACTGGGGAACAATAGCACTTTATGGTCTCAGTTCAGTTCAGTGAACTTAATCTATTAGCCCCATGAGTCTGTTGTTTAATGTTTTTGGGTTCAGTTGTGGAGCTTAAATGGAAGTTGTATTTCCTCTGCATGCTGCATGGGTGTGAAATAATTACACTCTCTCTCTCTCTCTCTCTCTCACTCTCACTCTCTCTCCCTCTCCCTCTCCCTCTCTCTCTCTGTCTCTCTCTCCCTCCATCCCTCTCTCCTTGTTCCATCTTATGTTTTTGCTGTGTTGTGACCTTCATCCACCCTGGTTATGGGACTGTGCACCACTCCGTATGCACCCCCTCCACTACACCATCCCCACTGTGCCCTCCCGCTTCTCTCCCCCCTCTCTCCCATCTCCATCTTCTTCTTCTCTCAGTGTGGTGTATCAGGATGGGTTTTACGGAGCTGCAGACTTATATGTAAGTAAACTCACCTCCCGCCAAGACACCCTCTCTATCCCTCCCGTCACAGCTTTCTCCTGCTCTTTTTGTTTCCTCTGGGGGTGATTCTGCATGTGCGTCCAGTCATGCGCTGCACAGAGCTGCCTGCATATAAGTGTACTTCCCTTGTTATGCAATTTGAGCACAGCTTGGGTCGAAATAGGTTGCACTGATTTTAAAAATAGCCGTGAAATCTAAATGCCAGGATAGAGGGTGTCAAACATCACAATAAAGGCTGCTCTGTGGGCGGATGCAGCGGTGTGCGTCAGTGTGCGATTGTCTGAGCGTATGAACAAGAGCGTGTGTGTGTGTATCCAGGTTGACAACAGTTGTTTCTGTTCTCTCTATAGACTAGTGTTTCAGGACTCAGTCCTTAGTCCCAGATTGCCTCAGGTAGGGTCAACTCAACACCAAACCCACAGTGTGCATTGTTTTACTGTACTACCTCCTCTGATCTTATGAATCATCTTCTGATACGATCTGGAACATGTTGTCTTTTAGTTGTTTCAAACAAAATTACCACTGCTTTGAAATTGTCTTTATTTTTCTACTAACTCACTCAATTGTGCACTCTTTTTGACTGCGGGGAAGGCCTTTCTTTGCTCGTTTACTAAACTACTAAATAGTATTGTGTGTATTCCTGCTAGTTTGTTCAAAAGAGAACCTGGTCTCTTTTGTCTGGTCGGCTACTTTTGGAGAAACTCTTTATTCTGTTGTGCAAAAGAATAACAATAACTTTCATTTCGCAAGCACAAAAACAGGAAAATACAAATTGGATGCAACCATTCTGGTTTATACTTAACTAAAGGTTTCTTGCATCATTCCTTTATAAGACTGGAGCACTTTGCAGCATGGGTCCAGTTAATGTCACCCTGAAATCCTTCAAGTTGAAAGAACATGGTCTCTTCCTGAATTAAGCAACCGGTCCCTTCCCAGGATGATTACCGAAGCATGTGCTGATCAGCTGCATGCAGACATAGTCTTCTACTGCTCCATGTGCTCCTCCTTCCCCTCCACTCACCCAGAAAGCCTTGCTCTCTCTCCCTAATAACCCCGTTTATCTGTCCGGCCCCTCCGCCTGTGTTCTGCAGGCATCTGTCGTGCTTTTGACGTGCTCTGTTCTGATCAGGTCCAAATGCAGTGGTGTTGTGCTTTTTTTTTTAATAGGTTTGAGCTTTAATTTGGGTCATGCATGCACTCTGTGTGAGGAGATGATCGTTAGTCAGCGCAGGCTTTTGTGGGTGTGTTTGTGTGTGAGACTTTTTTTTCCCACCCTCCTCTCTTTTCATCTGTCTCCTGAATGTGAAAGAACACAAATAATAACAATAACAAATGCCGTTTTTGTCACAAGTATGTCTCCACTAGAACGCCTGACTCCTTATGTGTCCTTAAACTGTTGGCGTTCTCTTGACCATCATTACTTGAACCTTCTGTCCGTACGAGACAATGAGCTTTCTATATGACCCCAACTGTGTGAACATTTTGTCTTCCACTGTTTCACCTCCCCCTCTCCCGTAGTGGCAATAATACAATCTAACTCAACCTCGACAGTCCAATTTCCTCTCTCTGTCTCACTGATAAAGCACATCCAACACCACACCAACTCCGCCTTTAAAGAAATGCAATATACTGACACAACCACATACTGTATTTCACAATGTATATATATGATAAACAGGTTTGGGCATACTTCCATTATATGTAAGGAACATTTCTTTTTTGCTGACAAGGCTATAGAAAGTATTGCTAAAACATATCATTTGTATGCTACATTTTCTTTTGAATTGCGCAAGAAATATCACATAAAGTAAAAATACAATGTTTAATATATACGGAATTTATTCAAGCAGAGACACATTTTGCAAGGTATCACAAATATTTGCATATATATATATATACTATAATATTTCTGAGAATGAAAAGTCAGTATATTCTGTTTCTGTATGCACGCGCACACACGCAGAGAAACAGACACTCACATACACACCAGTCTCACTCACTCATTTACACACCTTAGCCCAGGTGTGTTCCTCCTCAGACATATGACTTAGTTCTGTTGTGTGTGTCTCTAGGGAGGCTACCCTGCTGCTGCTGCCGCTGCTGCCGCCGCCTATCGCTACGCCCAGCCTGCGGCCGTAACCGGAGCAACTGCCGCAGCTGCTGCTTACAGTGACAGGTGAGGTCAACCCAGGACAAACATGCACACACGCACACACGCACACACGCACACACACTGCTGAGATGCAGACTGTAAAGATGGTCTGTAGAGTCAGAAATCAGTTTGAGTGCAGAGGTGGAGCAGTGGTTTTAGCAGGACTGATTGGCTGAGGATCATCTGAAGAGGAATCCAAAGCCCTAGGGTTCAAATATTATTTGATGGTTCTTTGAAAACAGAACAATAATAATGGCAAAAGAATTATAAGGACATTTATGTTCAATAACGCAAATGGATGAGATAGGAGTGAAAGCCAGCAGGAATGTAACCATGAAATGTAATCTCGTACGTTAGGAGAAGATTGGATGCAGTGTTTACCTGAATGGCAACATCCTGAGACGGCTAAATGAATGAAACTGAATGTCAACGCATTCGTAATAAATTGAATGTATGAAAACATATTAACTCTGAGATTTAACTAAGAACAGTATTTTCTTTAAGGCTTCTCAGTTATTCTGGCTGTGGGTAGAGATGGGCGGAGCTTTGATTGTAATTTATAAGTTCACAAATCTCCATCTACCTAATAAGAATGGGAAAGGTATCGCCTTAACGAGTGAAACAAAGCTAATAGGAGACTCAAGAAGATGTCAGTCAATCACAGTACACACACACACACACACACACACACACACACACACACACACAGTCTTGAGAATTTTCTTGTGACATCTTGTGCCCACACTAGTGTTTCCAGGCCATAGAGACCTCTGCCCACAGTCAAACTCCTGAACATAAAAAAAAATGGCTACACTTCTTCTTTGCCTTCTTTAAGTTTGGCAAACAACAAAACTGCATCAGAGCGGACATCTGGTAAAGAGTGTGACAGACAGCTCAGTGGACGAAGTCATTAGGCGTGTTTCCATTAGCCCTGTAGAGTGGCTGCCCGAAGAGTTTCAGTCTATGTTCTCTCAAAAGGCCGTTCACTCTGCGTGTTTCCATTACAAAAAAAAGGCCCGGAGGGATTTACGAGACTCCGAAGGTGACGTATCACTCTGAATGGGTTTCGATCGCTGCTGATCAGTGATACAGTGGAGCCTGCTCTTCCTCTAAGTGAGAAATACAGAATGGCCGTATGATTCACAACGTCAACTTATGTACAAGCAACATGAAAGAAAACCCTCCGCCTTAAAGATCCGAGTAGCTGTAAAAGTGTTCGTTGACGTTCATGTCTACTCTACTTCGCTGTGTTGTTGTGGCGTCGGTACGACCACACGTCACTTACCTGCGAGCTACATCCAATCAGCAATCTGGTATATCTTAGGGGACAAAAGAGGCCCTGCTCTCCGATTGGGCCTCTTTCTCCTCAGTCGAACAGCCTCCTCAGCGGCTCACATGCAAATTAGGGACGTTTCGGGAGAGCTAGACCTGCCTCATTCAGGGCAGATCTGATGCGCCTCTGAGCCGACAGCAGACGTAGTCACAGAGTAGTGACAGCATTAAGCCGACATCTGTGTGAAAGCCGGCAGGGCGAAATGACACGCAGTAGGGATGTGCAAGTTGAGCCACAGGAGGGTCAATAAGTGACAAAGCAGTGTTCAAAGTAGCCAAAGTTAATAATAACACACACAATAGCAATGTTGTATATTGATCTAATTGCAGGTTATAAACCTTCACATAGGTGGATGCAATTCTCCTGTATATCTCAGAGCTGCAGTCCGTCCTGTCCTTCTCTCTACTGACAGTTGTGCTGCTATAATCTACCTCTAACGGTGCAGATTGGCTCACTTACACTAGACAGAGATGCCTCTTTTGCCTCTGCAGTGCCTGTGTTTCTTTGTGAAATCACACACTGAGGCAGCATTACACCACCTTTGCTTGGTTCTCTGTGAATTGACAAAAAGCTGGCCTTGCAGTCGGGCTGTACAGTATGGTCTAAAATGTCTCAGTATAATTTGAAGCATAGAAGGTAATTGTATTATATCACTGTATATTAACACAAATGCTTCTGAAATACTGTACTGAAGCACAAGTTCGAGGCTCTTGTTTTTTACTCAAGTATTTTCTTTTCATGCTACTTTATACTTCTACTACAACACAATTCAGTGGGAAATATTCTACTTTACAGTGCATGTGCATTTTCGTGCACATGATGCCTGTGAACAAACAAAATACCCCAGAGCACTATATTGTCAGAAAGTCCACAGGGTACGTCTTTAATAATTTTATTTCTTTTAACTCAAATGTCTGACAACTTGTATGTTGTGTTTTTCTTGCTAGTTATGGCCGGGTGTACACTACAGATCCCTACCACGCTTTAACTCCAGCTGCTGCTGCTTACGGAGTGGGAGCCATGGTGAGAAAACTGACACACTCAACTAGAAAACAACCAGCGCGGATCATACATGAGCTGAATATTTAAAGATACACAGCACTCTCTTTATTGAGAGGGAAATGGAATTCAAAGATGTTAAGCTTGTCTTTGGCTCCACCATAGCATAAATGAATACATCAACACGTGCAGTCCCAGTAAATGAATCATTTTTGTATTTGTAGTATAAGTGTACACACATTTATATATATAAACACATTATTTCACAGTGGTATATAGTTGTAACTTCATATCCATTGACTGTGTTGTCCTTTGTGTCTCTTTCAGGCCAGTTTATACCGGGCAGGATACAGTAGGTTCGCTCCTTACTAAAACCACAAATCACACCCAAGGAATTTCACATCGCTCCAAAACCCTTTTTCAAGCTCTTTGTTTGGCAGCAGCTCCCCTCCATTTTTCTGCAGGCGGACAATAGTGACAACTCATCTGTTTTGTTTTTCTTTCCTTTTTTCTTTTTTTCTTTTTTTTGTGGTGAGAGAGAGGTCATTTGCCACATCATCAACTCAGACTCTGTTTCTGCACTCTTCTGTCCGTCGCTGACACGGAAACAATGTCAAAACTGCCACGGGTGTCTGTCTCCCACATAAAAAGCTGGAGCCTGCGACACTGAACTACGGGACGGTTTTTAAAACACTATGGGACCTGGGAAGGAGAGAGACTGCCGTTCCCGTGTGATCCTGCACACCTTTTTTTCCTATACGCCTCTGAACTGTCAGTATATCCACTGCCCTGTAAGACCTAATCAGACCTACAGTATATAGACACACTTACACTGAACACCAAGTATACGGTTTCCTCTACATTTTCCTTTAGTGTTGAGCTGCACAGACTAATGCCACAGCACAGCATTACTCTAAAAGGTACTTGTGTTTTCAAACACTACATTAAGGTGAAGCTACAGCCCTGTACAGCAGAGACATCCCTCTGGTTTAGCATCGTGGTATGATAATGAAACTCGGACTGCTTAGTACAATGATGTAGAAATTACTGTTGTTATTTTGTAAAGCCGGGACACCCGACATTCAGCCGGAGGGAATTGTGAGCATGTGACAGAGACCACTGTTGTCCTGGTAACGACAAACACAGCATGGGGAAAAACTCTTTTTTTTTCTTGTCATTTTCCGACATTTCACTACTTTACCTGAATTTAAAAGAAAAAAAATACAAAAAGCTAATGTTAAAAAAAAATGAAAAGAATTTCAAAAAGGTGTGACAATGACAAGGGAAAAAAAACAAGTGACTTTTTTTCTGCATCACCTCAGTTTCTCTTTCATATATATATATTAAGTCTCGCTGCCATTGATAAGAAGTGGCATTGAATTGTCACGGTGTATAATGTGGATGCGTTGAAACTGTCTCCAGCGACAGAGCCATCCCTTTGTCCTTATTGCTGGTCCACACATATTCCATTTATTACTGTAACTGCAACACTAAGATAGGACGTGGTATCGCTTTGAACTGACCCTGTATGGATGTCCATTTTGAGAATTCAGCGCACCTCCCCTCTAAGGCTCATCCTCGAGCTGCTCGTAGTACTTCTTCCAAAAAAGGACTGGGCCCATTACTTTCTGTCTCATAAACCATCAGGCGTTCCAGCTGCAGCAGCGATGCGGCGGACAAAGAACTCCATCAAACACAAATGAACTAGATCTAGCAGATTTGAAGCTGGGAACACCCACACAGGAAGCTAATCATCTGCCAGTCAGCCAAATGGGAATCCCTCCTGGCCCACTGAGATATTTCGGCCTACGAGCAGTAGATCCCAACAGAACGGCCCAGATTAGAATATATCTGAAACAAAGAGATCTCAGTCACGTAACGGAGCCTTGAAGTAATGAGAATTTATCCGTTTTGTATTTATATTCATCATTTTTAGCGTGAGGGTACACTACATTTCCAGGTCATTTTAAATCCTTCACTAAGTCCTCTTGCGAAGGCATCGTAAAACAAGTGGCAGACAGTTAAGAGAGCGAGCCTCTGTCCTGTTTGTTTCCCATCTCCATATACTCTCACTGTGTCCTTATTGCTATTATTTGCCTTTTTGGTTCCAAAGATTTTCTGAAGAAAGCACATTTTTGGTCCTGATGTATTTCTTAGTTTTGTGGTTGTTGTTTTTTGCCTTTGTTATATACATATATATTTTTTTTAAAAATCTGTGGGTTGAAGCTGTATTTTCAGTACAGTGCTGAAACGGCACCCTTGGAAATGTCAGAGACACACAGAGCACATTTCAAAGGTTGCAGCAGTTTGGGGAAACTCAACCCACAAACACAAAAACACCCCGGTTGAATTGAATTCAGTCGACAAACTCATTCACTGTTTTTTTTTTTTTTTAGTTAACACGTGAGACGCGCTGTCGATGCAGAGTTGTCGCTGCAGACGAGGGAAATCAGAGCAGATGGAGTCATGAGGGACACGTAGAGAGACCGAGGATGTTTTGAATTGCTTTTGCCATTAGGGCCAAATTACCGGCGAAGCAAATGGAGGGACGCGTCCACACGGTGTCAGGAGCGCCCCGCGGCCCAGCAGTGGCCACCTTTTGAACAATGAAACAATGTGTGGGTGGTTAGCGGAGGGACACCGCGGCTGTGACGGTGACAAGCTGAGCCATTAATCATTAGCTGACAGAATAACAACGTCACCTGCTGTCCTTTCTTCTTTCTTTCTTTTTCCAGGGGGCACAGTGCGCTCAGGGTGAAGCTGAACCGAGGAGGGGCAATGTTGTTTTTGTATGATTGTGAAAACCGTGTGCAGTAGGTCCAATGAGTATTTTTGACGCGCGTTACCTCTTTTTTTTCTTCTTCTTCTTATTCCTTACAAGTATTATCAGAAGTGTTGCTATGCATGCTTTTGCGAGAGAGGAGGGGGGGGGGGGGGGGGGGGTCGGTCAGTCAGAGAATAATTTTCATTTGTGCATGAATTCAAATCCTAGTGCTGGAGGAGGACGATCTGGAGGAGGGCGGGGGTGTTTACAGAGCAGGAGCAGGAAAGAACGTGGATGTTATGTGATGGGAGAGTGTTCAGGGGAGAAGCAAGGGGCCCGCAGTCACTTTACGGGTGCTGATCCTGTCCGCTTCAGTAGTCCGGGTTATCGGTGCTCTGCGCCTCTGTGGTCGCCGTGGTGATCACCAGCCATATCAGATGCGTAAAGTTTAATCGGGTACGTCTGGACCCCCGTGGTTCTCCTTTATAATGAAAATAAAACTCCCCAAATGATAACCTCAACAACGCAGGGCCACGCAATGATAATTCTGCTTTAAGATCTCCGCGCAGAGCCGAGGCTGGTGATCTGACAGCAGCTGCCACACAGAGAGCACCGTCACGAACCTGCCCACAGAGACGCTCATTTAGCAACGCGTCCACCTCACTCGTCCAGTCGGCAGCGAGCTCACGTAGAGGCGGTGTAATGGTCGCCTAGGCTCGTTTTTGCCCCTTCCAATTGGAGTCAATCTTATGTGGAAGGCTGCAGAGGCGCGATGTAGAGGCGCGCCGGAACAGACGCGCGGGCTCTCCTCAGCCGCTGAGCCCGACTCCCCTGCGCTGCGCTCGAGTCAACCCAGTGGGAGTGTTTTTGTACAGGGGTTTCATCGATGAGTTTGAATTGCATGTGGATTTTTTTTTTTAATGTCACATGCTCCGAAAGGCTCATTTATCCAAGTTTTATTTTTCAATAAGTGACATGTATTTTCTCACAGTGTTTTATTTTGCCATCCTTGTGTCTGCCTTCTGTTTATTCTCTTCATTATTATTGAATGTATATAATAAATAAACTGTTTGGTTTTTAGACTGGTCTGTGAATGCTTATTACCTGGGCTTTTCTTGGGTTTACACCAACACACTCCTATAATGATTCCCACAAGGTCATAGAGCACACTGCCAGATATGTGTCTTGACCCTGCAGCTGGTAACCATTATGGTATTTCCTTCCCACAATTGTGTAAGGCTTATCATTTTCTTTCCAGCGTTTGGCTAGAACGAGGTTATCCAATCAGGAGAGAGGGTGCTTTAAAGAGACACCCACAGGAGATAAAGTTGTTTCTGATTAGACCTGGTCTCAGAGGTGAGAGGAATGCTGCAAGCTTGATTAGAGGCCAACCAGGAATCATTTCTCGCACTGTGCACAAACTTTCCTCCCAAACAGCCAGTGTCAGTCAGGGGATTGATAGAAGCCTCAGTGATTTACACCGCAAGACTGGTTGCATTGACCAAATTCTACTGCGCATTAAGCTCTTCCGCCACCTCCAACGTTTTCATTGCTGCCAAAGGAAGGAACAATCTGGAACAATCTTTAATTGCATCTGGACTTAATGGCCGTAAATGGGTTGAATGTGGCGGGAAACCTCATATCCCTGCTAATTGCTCCAATGCACAAGGGGCCAATTGCCAATTTGATGGCATGCTCTCTCTGAGTAATTGAAGCTGGGCTAATTGGAAGAATAGATTGAAGGCTGTCTGATAAGAGGGGGTTGTGTGTGAAGATAGCATCTACTGAAGTGAGGAATTGACCTTTGTGGGTGGACGTCACTACAGGCCACTATGGGAGGAAAACAGTGAATAGACTATCATAGAATCTACCTGGAAATGTTATTGTGGTTGGATCTAAATCACGTTTTATATTCTTTATTGTGTAAATGATATCATAAACAAGAGGTATATTGTATAATATTATTTAATATAGCATTATACTTTCAGTGGCAGTTTTGCAGTCACTTGTGTAGTCTTTTTCTTGGTACGCCTACACACTGCCCCCTGGTGGCTCCGGTGTGGATCCACACCCCTGCTCACTGTTGTTGAGCCTCCAGTTTGCTGCAGGCACGGCCCTGACTCTGGTTAAGAGAGAGTACCTGGTGTGCAGATTTTGAGTGGGAGAAGCAAATATTTGAGAATAGGACAAACACCTTTTTTTATCGATGAGCCTTTTATTGATTACACCAGGATGTGTAGAAAGTCATGAGAGTGGGGGAGAGCGGGGTGAGTGGAGCCAAGTTCTTACCCGGGGCGTCTTTAAAGTGACGGCATGACAGTGATGTCTCTTAAATCTCTACATACATTTTTTTTTTTTTTTTTAATAAACTTCTATCTTCCAGCAGTCAAGCCTCATGTGACTTCCTGAAGCACAAACGTGTGTGAGACATCTTTTTGAACTTAAGAAACAAGAATCAGGACTGCATGGATATTAATGAAATCCCTTTGGATGGCAAAGAAATTGTTATTCATTTAAATTTCCTCACCACTTATTCTATGGGCCTCTTCATCACAGGGTGAGGCAAATGTGTGGTCACATGTCCAGCATTGTGATTGCCTAGAAACGATGGGTGGCTGAACCTCCCCCACAGGCTCAAACCACCCCGCTCTCCCCTATCTTCTGCTGGAAAGAGGCGTACCTTATAAACCTTGTATCATATGCACACAGAGCACGTCCATTGTTTTGGTGCAGCGGCACCAACAGAACCAAGTGACTAATGTAACTTTAAATGTGAAGATGCTAACCAGTGATGGCATGAGCTTCCCGCGGTGGTGTCAGGTCTCCTGTCCTATCCTCCTCCTGGCTTGTCTCATCTAATTTCCTTTCCTCTCCTCTTCCCCTTTCATCCTTCCTCTCTGCCTTTCACACATGCCTTTGCTCCGCTCAGCGGTTTGGCACCTTCAGAGTGGCAGTTTCATGCCTCCTCCATTACCTCAGGGCTAGTATATACCTTCAGAGCTACAACACACACACACACCATCATAAAGACTCTCTTCTACTAAGCATTTGTGATGTGGATTTCCCGCCAAAAGAAAGCTGGACTATCTGAACCCTTCCAGCCTCCACGAGTCACTCTGCGGAGGCTCTCCTTTTGTGAAAAGAGGATTTTACATCCTACAGGCACATTCGAAACAACATTTCACAAAACACAAAACGAAAGTATTTACATTTACATTTGCATGAAAATGAAACATAAAACATTTTTTTATCAAGTACAGATAAGTGCATGAGTCAGGTCACCCTCAGTTTTGGCTTGTGTGTGTGTGTGTGTGTGTGTGTGTGTGTGTGTGTGTGTGTGTGTGTGTGTGTGTGTGTGTGTGTGTGTGTGTGTGTGTGTGTGTGTGTGTGTGTGTGTGTGTGTGTGTGTGTGTGTGTGTGTGTGTGTGTGTGTGTGTGTGTGTGTGTGTGTGTGTGTGTGTGTGTGTGTGTGAGAGAACCAGATTTGATAAATGACTTTAATCAATATTCATCATATGGTTCCAGGTAGTTGGTGGTCTGCGGGCGAGGAATGGTGTAATCTTTTTCAGGGTCGATGTCCTGAAACACAGAAACATAGAATCAAACATGGATCGCGTCGGTGCAGTTAACACCCATGATAAACTGTGCTTTCATCAACCCTACAGTGTAACTTAGCTATAATTGCCGTCAGTAGCCAAAGGTCACGGTGCTTAATTGCAGAGTATGTGAAGTCCAAACGTTAATCCTAATGGTTTATTACTCACTGTCACAGCGAATCCAGACTCGTAGGGTGATCGCAGCGACTGCCCTGTCCTCCTGCCTGAAGGGACACATGACACAGTTAGCTCATTATCGCTTCATTATATACTGTTCATCATAAAGGCCCACAGTGAGAGCTGGGCGACTGATAGCCACATTTGTTTTAAAATGTTGGACGTCAGATCCATAATCGTTCTAGCGTGTGGTCATAATTCAGCATTAATGATGTCTTTCAGTGGATCTGAGCTTGCTGGCCGGACTCTGCTGCTTTCAGTTTTCAGTTTTCTTTACTAGCAGAATACAAATAGATTTCCACATTCTGTTATTTGTACCCAATGTGGAGTCTGAAACCGAAGAAATAACACATTTCCCCCTTAAATTCAAATTTGAATTAATAAGTTGTAAAAAAAAAAAAGCTGTGTTGTATTTAATAAAGAAGGTTTGCTGCCACAGCCTAGCTAGCTTATGGCGGCTAATGTTAGCTAACGCGAGCAAACTTAGGACAGATATTTCCGTGCATGCCTAACCGACATTTGAGTCTGTTTGCTAACTTTATAAAACTTAGTTGTGTTTCCGTTTTATTACACAACATAATTCTACAGTAGTCACTTGTTGCAAAAGGTAAGAAAAAATCAGGCTTAATAGCGTGGTCTCTCTTTAAAGTCATTTACTCTACAAGAACTGCTACAAGTCAGGTTCTACTCCTATCAGGGTGCTGGTCGGCCTATTTACAACTAAAACGACTGATTTAATTATTTATTCCATTATTATTATTATTATTCCTATGGAGCTAAAATAATTAGTCAATCAAGTGTTTAAGTAATGTTTAAGATTGGTTAGTTGTGCTCTGGTTCCATGTGAATATTTACTGATTTTCATTGTCCTCTGGTACTAAATCAAATATAATTAGTTTTTGACCGGTGCTTATTATCTCATTTTCTCATCATCCCCTATTTTTGGACATTTTATAGACCAAATCAAAATGAACTGAGAATGAATAAAGAAAATATTTGCTAGTTGCAGCTTCAATATTTCTGCACGCCCCGGTATCAAAACCTGTCAGCTGATCACCACTAAGGTGTACTCATATTTGGCCCGGTTGATTCATGCCACGGCATGATTGCTCCTTGCTCATGCGTCATCATGTTGTTATACAACACACACATCGGTTGACGTCATTGCATTGCTTTGTTTTCTGAAAAGGGGTTCCGTAGACCCCTAGACTCCTCAGAGTTTTTGTGCATTTTGTCCAACTGCATTTGAATATTTTCATCTGACCAACTCTGCAGTTAAACACTCCACCTCTGCTTCAGACCACCGCCAACCCTTTCGGCTGCATTTTAGTTTAGGTCTGTCATGAGAATCATTTGCATATAAATAGTCATCAGGAGCGCATTTTAAGCTTGTGCTCCTGCTCGTTGTGCCGTGCCGTAGACCAACCCTTTCAACCGGGCCGGGGCTGGGAAGCGTGCCTTGCATAGGCACTCACACTATTCAAATGACTTTAACCGTTTATCATGCTTGGGCAACGTACTAATAGTAAGTGTAGGTAGACCCCAAGTTTGTCTAACTAGGATGGCTTCTCACCTCTTCTGTTCACACTGTCAGTCTCAAAGCTTCCGTTCTCTTTCCCTTCCTTGGGGCTGGCCAGTCCTGGGATATCAGCGCTGGGGCTGGTCCAGCCTGCAAAGCTCAGAGGGATATCCTTGGACTTGGCCTCCCCTCTGCAGAAGAAGGCGATTTGGGACAACCCATGCCCCATCAGTAACACCCAGCCATTTGCCACCAAGGCGATGCCAAGCACGGGGTCATCCCATTGTGGCCGGCGGCCCACTTCAGGGTTTCCCCTGATGAGCATAGTGATCCACACCACCCAGATGCAGGCGGAGAGCAGCAGTGTGAGGCAGAGCAGCGTGGCCTGTGCTTGGCTCTGCTGGCGGACGGCCCCTGTGTAAGTGTAGCTGTATGTGAAGCAGGTGCGGTGAAGGAAGTGCAGGGAGAGGATCAAGCTGATAGCCAGCAGGCACAGCACGTAGATCTGCAGCATGACAAATTCCTGCGGGCTATACTCGCAAGGTTTCCTGTCCCGGACCAACACTATGATCAGCCACTGGGTAGAGATGATAACCTGCACGGTGAAGAGCCCAAGAGCCAGGGCGGGCTCCCCCCAGCCCCGGGCTGCTGCAAACCCCAGCAGAGCCAGGCAGTGAGCCAGCAGGCAGGAGAAGGCCAGAGAGAAGAGCACGCTGAAGAGGAAGATCCTGGTGGGGCAGGTCTGAGGGGTGAGGCGGATGATAAAGGAGAAGGTGATGGCAAAGATCCCAGCTGTGGCCAACAAGAACATGGACATGCAGGCCACCGTGCCTCCGATGCTGTTGCGCTGGTTCCTTGACGAAATACAGATCCACAGGGACCAGAGCAGCAGGCAGAGGAGGAGAGTCATGCTGAACAGGAAGCCTGAAGAGGCCAGGGTCTCCAGTACAATACCCCACGCTGCCCGGCGGTCACACAGGTACCTGTAGATGGGGTTCAGTCGTCTGCCACAGCCTGGCACACCCTTCAGGGACGTATCATTTGAGGAAGGAGAGGAAGTGGTTGGGGTGTTGGTTGTGGCATTGACTGAGCTGCTGTTGGACGACTGGCATAGACAGGTGAGAGGGACATATAGGAGGAGGAGGAGGGGGAAAAGGGATTTGTGCTTCTCCGATAAAAAGGCCATATTCATTTTAGTAATCCACTTGGGGATTCAGTCCTTCCTTTTAAGTGTCCTTTGATATAGAAAATCTTTTCTCCTGAAACAAAATACAACAACATCAGATCGAGGTACGAGTTTCCTTAAGCACGTTAACAGCACGTTGACTGACAGTGCAAAACAAGCAGGATGAGAAAGAAAGACAGGATAACACGGGGTCACAGTGTGGAAAAGAAAAAGGTGGAGAGAGGTTTGACAGCGAGAGTGAAGAGAGCAGGAGGAGGGAGTGCGTAAACATGCCAGGACAAGGCTGAGGAGTGTGTTCGCCAGAGCTAAGAAGGGAGGGAGAAAACAGCTGCAACAATAAGGTGAGGCCGGGACAGAGCAGCACACATGAAAGGTAACTAGATTCTGCTGCATCCGCTTAGGTTAATGTGCAGCACAGATTGGAGGTGAGAGATATTCACTTCTGATAGGCGCTTGCCACTTCCTCCAGCCTTTAACAGAGCCTTTGTTTCAGCTTCAGAGAACTAAAGATGACCTTTAGTGGAATTATCACTCGATAAATACGACCCAGGCCCTCAACTCTGCCCTGACGCTGGCCTTCATTTGTATAAGCGGTCAGGAGGTCAACAGTGGGGGGGGGGATTTAGAAAACAATGGCTGGAAGTCACACAGCTTCAGGAGATTATTTCATCTTAATATAAGGGCATGAAGGTTTTGATCAGCCTGTTGATGACATTTGATGGGGATTATTAGCCAATTATAATAGATGTTGTTATACAAAACTGATTAAAGAATGCATATAAATTCCCGAAATGTATTCAATATCATAAAGAAAATAGATAAATGCATGGTTGATTTAAAATATTAACGCTGCACCTGACAGTCATATCTCCAAAGCAGGACCAAACCAAACAAAACAGTGGGACTTACCTTTTATCCGTTGGGATGTGAGAGTAAACACTTTTAAATCCCACTCCAGGCGTCTTGATTTAAAGTAAAAAGAAATGTTGCAATAAACAGCTGATTAATGTGCCTCCTATCCTTATGATGTTCCCATATCTCTGCCAGCCCAAGGTAACAGGAAGCGCACAAGACCAGGAAGAGTGTGAGGCGACAGGGCCCTTGAGGTCTGAAGCCGCAGATTGTTTTCACCTTGCATCAACAAGTTGGGTAAAAGCAGAGAAACCTGCACCCTAACTCATACTTTCTTTCAGACCCCTCCTGTCTCTCTGTGTGCTCCTCCCTCAGACTTTAGGTGGGGCTCACACACACCTGGAGGTGATGATACACACAAACACCCACAGAGAGGGAGAGTTCACTCCACCCTAGTAATGAATCCATTCGCCATAAGAATTTGCATCCCTTTTCCA
Source organism: Echiichthys vipera (assembly GCF_963691815.1). Classification (NCBI taxonomy): domain Eukaryota; kingdom Metazoa; phylum Chordata; class Actinopteri; order Perciformes; family Trachinidae; genus Echiichthys; species Echiichthys vipera. The sequence continues at coordinate 22,930,638 of NC_139842.1, forward strand.
GATAACACGTGGACTTTATGTGGAGAGTGTGTTGACCACATGAAGTGTGAGATATTCATCCGCGCTCAGAGGAGGTGAGAAGCTCGTTTTTGTCAGGGAGTTCAGGTGAGAGTTCAACTGACGCACCCCAGTCTCACCCCAGCATACAGAACAGGACCGACCGTCACCTTAGTTACTGGTAAATCACAGCAACAACATTTGAGATTGGTGAGTTTGCCCCAGGGACATTACGAATAGAAAGGGCTATTGACTGTTGTCTTTTACAAGCCCATACGTAACACCTCCACTCATGTCTGTACAAGCAGAGTGTATAGGGTGTGTTCGGTTGAATCTTAAGTCACTCTTCAACTGTAAAGTCACTGTGGTGGTGCATAACACAGCTTCATCTTTTTTTTAAAAAAAAAGCATGTTTGCTGCAGGAGCAGAATGTGTGTGTGTGTGTGTGTGTGTGTGTGTGTGTGTGTGTGTGTGTGTGTGTGTGTGTGTGTGTGTGTGTGTGTGTGTGTGTGTGTGTGTGTGTGTGTGTGTGTGTGTGTGTGTGTGTGTGTGTGTGTGTGTGTGTGTGTGTGTGTGTGTGTGTGTGTGTGTGTGTGTGTGTGTGTGTTCCTGATGTGTGTGCTAGTACCACAGGAATTCAAGTATGACGTAATTTATTTTAAGTACCCCACGCAGTTCCCTGTCACTGTGGAAATGGAAAAAATGAATTTGTGTGGATTCTCAGTTACTCCGTGCTGATAGCATGTCATCACTTTGATAGTCAAACCATAGCAACCCAAGTTTCTGGGAAAAGCTGTAGAAAAACAAGAGCAATTTCAACAATATGACTCGGTTTTCAACTGCATTCTTGACAGGTTGGATCTATTGGTTCATTTTTCTTAGAACACCTGAAACTTTGTGTCCACTTTTTGGGGTTTTGTAATACCTTTTTCACCGTTAAGTATGTGGGATTTATAATTGCGTATCCATAGGGCCTTCTACTCTTATTAGGACAGTGTGACCCAAGTGGACGAGTAGGAAGAAATGAATGAAAAAAAAAGAAATGAATGACTTCTCTGCTATTTTCAAACTTTGCAAAATCACCCAGTTTGCCGGATTTGACCCTTTGGCGGGTCGGTTCTAGCCCTAGGACTGAATGTTTGACATCCGTGATATAGCGCTATCATCAGGTCAAATTTCCCATTTGTTGATTACTTTGGTTCATGACCAACGTGGTGGTTAGCACTGTCACCTCACAGCAAGAGGGTTGCTGGTTCAAATCCCGACTGGGGCCCTTCTGTGTGGAGTTTGCATGTTCTCCCCGTGTCTGCGTGGGTTTTCTCCGGGTTCTCCGGTTTCCTCCCACAGTCCAAAGACGTGCAGGTGTTAGGGTCATAAATTGTCCGTAGGTGTGAATGGTTGTCCGTAGGTGTGAATGGTTGTCTGTCTCTGTTCGTCTCTATGTGTCCTGTGATAGACTGGCGTCCTGTCCAGGGTGGACCCCACCTCACGCCCGATGTCAGCTGGGATGGGCTCCAGTCGGGGGGTTTATGCTAAATGGTAAATGGACTTGTACTTATATAGCGCCTTTCTAGCCTTCTGACTAACTTACGATGCTTTCACACTATTTGTGACATTCACCCATTCACACCCTATCTATGAGCCAGCAAGCTAGCGTTACGGTTATGCTAGCAAGATTCAAAGTCAATAATATTGCGTATGGTTGACAAACAGTTAATACAATTTCTACTAGGCTATATGTTAATCAACAAGATAAACTATCCAGCCATGGCACTGTCCCCCAAATCAATATCAAGATTTTCAATGATAGACCTTGTTACTGTTATTATGAACACTTTGTAATGGGCACCCTGCAGGCAATCCGAATCAAGTATTCACCCAGACCATGGTACAATCTATTATATAATATATTTTTAAATTAATATTCAATATTGTTAGAGGGTTGATGTCAGAGTTGGATTCATATTTCATTCAAGCAGATTAGCATGTATAATTTATGAGAAAGAAACCAGTTTCTTGTTAATACCGTGATTCCTTTTCCCCTTCCAACAAAGAACCTTGTGGGAGTGTGTTGATGTCAGGAAGTCTTAAATGAGCGGTAATTATTATTAGATGTACTCAGACGACATTGTGGTTAAGACAACAAAGGAAATATCATCATGATAGAAGACTGCTGGGAAATGTTGGACTGTCATTTTGTTTCTCATCCAAGGGCGTAAATATTGATATCAAGTCATTGTTTCCCTTTGATTAATGTCACGCCTGCCATGCTTTTTTCATCTTTTATAAGGTATCCCAGAAAAAAAGGATGGACAACATGAGTAGTTAAAATATACACATTTTAATGCAGCTATCAGGACAGTTCAGTTGGTATCGTGCATGTGACACAAAACATGTATATGCCTTAGTTTTCTCTAAGGAGGGACGTGGGTTCAGATAGCAGCAAGGAGAGAGAGAGATGGGATAAAGGGAGTTCATCCTCCGTGACCACGAGAAAGAACATTGTAGTTCTCACCATTGCAGCATTATATTGCACACTCTCCTTGGTGTTTACAGTGACCTTGTGCACAAGGCATAGAAAATACAAAGCAAAATAAAAGTGGGAGGAAATACAAAAGGTAGGATGGAAGACAAGGTCAAAAAGTTCAACGCTGAGAGCAAAATATTTACATTTTAATAGACAGCTAGAAGCAAATACAAGCTAGTAATAACTAGTGTTTTGCTTGCGTCCATTGCCGTGGGGTAGGAGTGGTGGAGGGGGAGAGGGGAGTCCGAATGCAGGGATGCAGGGGAAAGGGAGAAAGGTATGTGGAGTTCTTTTTCTCGTCTTCTCATTTCAAGTATATATACTATATAAACAGTATCATATAATAATATAAAAAGAACAACATTATTATGCTTTCCATCCACTTAGTGGAGTGAAGCATGAGGTAGATAGACGAGAGGGTATAAGGGGGTTTGCTAGCAACCTTATCATGGTGTACCAGACTGGGGGAGGGGGGGGCAGGGTGGAGAGGATTAGACAGAGGAGAGGTACAGGCAGGCAAGGAAGGCAGGAGGCAGCAGGTTTAGATGATGCCGTATTTGGCCAAGTCGCTGAGCTCCATGTCGCCAAAGGCTTCCCATGGGCACACCACTGTGATGTCTGTGCCAAGACCCTCCATGCCGGGGATATCGTCACCAAAGCTGGAGGAGAGAAAACCAATTGGTCAGTGGCCTTGATCTGACTGTTTACATTTAATACATCTGCATAGATGGAAATGTTCTCTTACCCCTTCTGGCCTGGCTTTGGGGCCTTGCTCTTGAATGTACGGGCCTGCCTCTGCTTGAACTTGGGTGGTCCCTTCTTGGGTGTGGTGGGGCCAGCTCCTCCAGTAGGAGCCAGGGCGCTTCCTGCAGGGGGGGCGGCGTTCATTTCTGCTAAGGGCCTCTAAAAGACGGAAGACAGTTTTGGAAAAGTGTCATCACACAGAGATCGCAGTTTCATTTTCGTCCGCCTTCTCCTCTTTTATCCTCTGCTGCCCTCTGTTAATCCTGTTTCCTTCCCGGGTTTCAATGCCAATCAGTGGAGATTATGCAGATTAGTTTAAACAGCCAGATTAGCTCTAATCCCACTCTGATCCGCAGCAGACTAATTGCCCTTCTAGAACAACGGGGATGTCATGTGCAATGGGAACTCGGACTTTGAGTTTGGCTCTTTGACTGCTGATGTTGGTACGTACTTTAGATATTAAACCTTAAGATACTGACTACCAAATGAGGAACTGTTCCAACCACGTCATCAGTGGATTAAAACGTGTCATAGTGTTGTTCTCTGACCTGCCAATCTCTCGAATAAAACATCCCTGTCTGTCTCTCTTGGTTTAATCTCTGACCTGATCTTAAGCTGTATCCAGCCTGAGCTCCAGTTTTCACCCCGCCTTCCCCTGACTTAAGGCAATTTCACAGATGTGGAAAACCCCCCTCTTTGGCACATTATATAGCTCAAACATATGCACCACCTGCATCAGCAACAGCATCTTGATTGCCTGTGGAGAGTGTTCCAAAGGCTCCCCTGAGCAGACTGTTGCCCTACTCTGACAGTAAAGAGCTCTAGGAAACTGCGCCGGAGCCGCCCCACGTGTTATCAGCCATCTGTTGCTGTCATTGTTGCCCCTTAAGTCAATGCTCTTGAGAAAACACACACAAACCTGCTCTCCCCTTTGAGTTTCTACTCATGCCTTGAGTCTTTTTTGTTTTTTTATCATTGCATTTCTTTTTGACTACATCTTTACTTGTACTTTTCTTTATCCACCTCTTAATCCATTTAAAGTGCAGCAGAGTGCCCCTTTGCTAGCACAAGTAGAAAATAATTTTCAGTCATTGCTCTTCTCTTCACCCGTGTTCAAACTTCTTACCGTTTTCTTGTATCATTCTACAGATTTAGCTAGCAATGCACAAATGTGTATCTGCATTAAAGCCATCCTTATCATCACACATAGTCTTCCTCACCTGAATTCTTCACTATTACCATGTGATCATTACAAAAGCTGAACCATTAAAGTTAAACATGTCATTAGTTCTCACCTGTTATCACAGATATCCCAAGAGGCCACAGCCGAGCTCTGCTCACAGAGTTCTTCTTTGATCTTCTTGAATTTGTGAAGTGTTGTCCGTGTCATGCTTTTATATATTCCTCTCTCTAATCCCCTCCTCCCCTCACTGACTAACCTAATTGTCCTTGTTGCCATCATCCCACCAGCCGCTGCCCTACCTACCTGCCGTGGAAGGGAGGCGGAGCAGACAATGTCAAAGATCAATCTGAAAGGATCTTATCAGGCTTATCCCTTTAAACCTCAGCACGCCTGCATTCAGCTTTACTGTGAGGAGACGACCCGCCAGTCGTGTTGCAGGTCCATGTGAGATGCTGTTTTCACGTGCGGGATGTGAACAGTGACCAAACTTTTATTACAGTGCACTTGTAATATGTACAAATACAGTTTCTTGTTAAAAAAAAAAGCTCAATACAAGTAGCTCCGTCTTTCTAATAGTAATAGAAGTTGCATGTTTGATAGTGAACATTTTAAGTGCTTGACATCTCTACATGTGAAAGTGTTGTTATTATTTTGAAATATTTCTTACAATTTAGAGATAATTGTATGCTTATTTGTGTCGGAGCTTCACAGCATGTAGTTGAGCTGAAGCCAATGTGGGTGGGGCCAGCAGTAGTGATTAAACTGATGAACACCATTCACGTTAGTGCAAAATCAAACACTGGACATGAGTTTTGTCCTGAAGAAACACCTTTAAACAAGTCACTTCTTCTCAGATGAGGTAACTGACACTATTCCGAGACCCGTATTTCCAGTATTTAAGGAGAGGTCAAATTAAATGGGTTTTATTGGAGATGTAGCATAATATTACAATGTGTCTCGCAACTGGTGTGAAATAATGATAGAGTGTTTTCTCTTAGTGATTTGGCCCTTGTGAGAGGAAAATGTTAATCTAAAGGGAGGAGCACAGATTGGCTTGTTTGGAACCGGGACAAGAACTGAGAAAAAGCCATGACACACCCACGGAGCGCTGATGGGAAATTATGTCAGCAGACATTTAAATCCAAGTTCTTCAAATGATCCAACCATCCAGGCAGAGGGGAAGCTCCACACATAAGGCCTCAGCTGCCTTTGTTCCTTGTTTCATTCTTTTCTTTTTCTTAAATTAATTCATTTACCTTCTCTCTCTCTTTGCATTCAATCTTAAATCCTTATCTCATATAGACGCTACTTTTTTTTAGATATATTCCATGTTTTCAAGGGAGACGAAGCCAAGGTGACATCATCACATCCATCTACAAGCATGCTTTACATGGTACATGACAAGTCTAGCGGCTCTGTGAGGGTGTATTCAATTCAATTAAATTGTATTATAGTGCCAAATCATAACAAAAGTTATCTCAGGACACTTTACAGACTAGGTATAGACCACACTCTATGACCTATTTATGATTTAAATAAGGTGTACTTAGGCACAACGGTGCTTTGAGATAAATGCTAACCCCAGCAAGCTAACATGGTCACAATGGGGTCATCCCTATGTTCCCCGGGTCCGATGTTCCCCGCTTTCTTCCCCAAAATGGTTCTATGTTCCCCGATCACATAAGCCTCTGCCTTCACAAATTTGATTCAGCATTTTGGTACGGCTAAAGGTAACGGTTAAGCCGGGGGTAGTGTTACGGTCTACCTAAACCTATTTGCCGGAGAATTCGGCACTGATGTGGAAAAAAATAACAGACCCTTTCTGTGAAAAGTGAGGAACATCGGTCCTTTTTTTTAAAAAAAGAAAAAGAAAAAGGGTCCTATGTTCCCCGGTCACATACTAAGCGGGGAACATAGGACCGAGAGATCATAGGTATGCTCCCGTCACAATGGCAATGCTAACATGCTGATGTTTGTTTGGTGTGTTAGCATGCTAACATTTGCTCATCAAAACGTTAGAAGATCACCAAAGTCTTTAGGACTACTAACATTGCCATAACTGTATCTGTTACAGTTAGAGTAACATTAGCATTTTGTCTAGCAATTATTTTCATGAAATGCTATCCAAAGGGTGAGAGCGTAGGTTGTGCTCATTATTACAACTACAGCTTTAAATGAATAGTTCACCCTCAAAATGACTGTTTGTATATCAGTTACTCACTGACTGCTGTCTTGAATTCATGAGGAAAACTTGTTAACACTTCATAATATAGCCTGTGACTCATCGTGTAATTATCAAACACCTACAGTGTAATATTGTCATATGAATCAGCACATATAACGAATGGTTCCTACTGGTACTTAAATGTAGGTTCAGTGGAACAGGGGAGTAATGATTATGATTTTTAGCTTTCGAAATTAGAAAATGACTTATATGGTTAGTATTTTAGTCGGCCTGTTTATACAGAGTATTTTATAATAAATAAAAAATGAGTTACACTGTTAGTATTTCTAAGGACTGGGTTCTTTAATAGGATGTTTTAAAGGAGAGAAGAAATGACTTATTTCCCAGTTTTACAGATTTATCCTGTAGGACATGGGGATTGAACTGCAGGCCTCCGGTCAAAAGCTCACGTCTTTAATCCTTAAGACCACCACTAAAACCTCATCATACAACCCATCCCCTGCTATTCCTCTGTAGTACTCTGAGTAGAGAGAGAGAGTGTGGTGACTTCACTGAAGACATGAATCCCTGGAAGGTGGATGTAGTTTGCCTGCAGAAAGCATTATTGTCATAACTTTTACTTCCAGTATATCACCTTTACGGTAGCACATCACATAACTGTTAAACAGGTCATTTCTTTTTTCCTCTAAAATACCCTGTAGCCTCTCCGTCGAGGTCGGTTCGCTGAACTAAATCCAATCATCCTCGGCTACAGGAGTCGCATTCTTGGAGGGACGTTGGAGGGAGGGGGATACGTCCAAAAGGCTGACGTATACCTCAGAGGTGAAGTGAGGGGCAGGGACGAGCCGTCACTCAAGACGCCGCACCCCTAATTATTCATACATTTTAAACTCCAATAAAATAAAAACTAGCCTGGTACAAAGAAATTCACCCCCCTCAGTGTTGTCATGGAGATATGACCTAAACCTACAGACTAGAATGTTTTTTTGTACCAGGCCTTAAATAAGTTTAATGATGCTGTGAAAACGGCCTGTTTAACATGGGGGTCAATGAGAAACTGCTTTATTATGAAACATGCCCCTAGTGGACACTCTAAGAACTGCAGTTTTTGGCACTTCCTGTTTGAAGTCACTGTGTTTGGGGCTTGGTAGATATCTAATAAATACTTAAATAATTACAGTGTAAGTCATTTCACATTTCTGCTAAATGTACCAATTGTTACTCCCTTGTTCGGCTGTAGCTACATTTAAGTACCAGTAGGAACCAGTAAGTATTTATATGTTCTGGTTTGTGAAGTGTATGTAGCATTGCATTATGAATCGTGGGCTGTATTATAAAGTGTTACTTTGTTTCTGTTGCGTGCCTCGGTGAAAGAGAAATCAAAAAACTGAAAAAAGTCTAGATGCCTTTAACAACTGCAAAACTTTATCAAACCAAACATTCACACAATGTGTGCATAATAATCTTGTTTATCCAGTTGTATGCTCAGTACTTCTCAAACACATTCAGTTTTGTTAAAACCAGACTATTTACAAGACACGCTACTCTACTGCCACTGTCTGACAACATTTCGCAGGCGTACTTAGGGGGGGGCTGTGTATGAAGGGGTGTTGTATAGTAGTAGTATAGTGAAAACGCATGTTTGGGAAGTAATGAGCATACGACTCAATAAATGAGGCTTGGATTAAACTGCAGAGTTTGTGAACTGATGTTACTGATCAACTGATGAACTGAGTTTTCTCCAAAAATTCAAAGCAACACTCTAAGTAACTGATATACAAATTGACATTTTGAGGGTGAAGTATTCCTTTAACAGCTTTCATTACTAACCACAGTTATTAAATATCTATGAAGTCATATATCTCGCCGGCTGATTAACTCAGTTGAAAATAAAAGCACAAAATGGTGATTAGAGTTATCTGGGTTTTTAAAATAACAAGGAAAGCAAGTTTTTTACAAAGGTGAATACCCTTTTAGGATGAAAACCTACATTTATTTTGTGATTATGTATCACTTCATATATTGATTTGGGATTGGGATCGATCACATGCTGCACATTGATCTGCTGAGGTTTTGAGAGCAACCTGGTCCAAAAGAAATGCAGGACGATGGCTTAGCCTCTTTAACAGCATGTAGGCTGGAGATAGGACGGATCTGGCCTCATTAAGGACACAGACTGTTCTGCACTATGTAATGTGAACTTTGGATTATCAGTGTTATAGGTCAGGAACCACAGTGAGCACCAGGCCTGTTTATTCAACGTAATCACATCACAGATCTACTTGCTAGTAAGCCAAGAATGTTTTTGGACACTTTTCAGAAATGCTGCTGTAAGTACAGTTAGCTAACCTAAGCGCGCTTACCTGTGGCCTCTCTAACCTGCAGGCAGAGATTTAACAAAATACTCCTCAGTAATAACAATGAACTAGACTGAACTGTACAGCAACAGTACAGTGTTGGTCAATGTGTCAGTAGGTCAATATGCAGCCATTCCTTCTGTCTGCATACAATACTTAGGTTACTAATCGGATTAACTATGGACTCAGATTTGAGAAAAAGCACTGGACACTAAGGATTAGGGCATACTCAGGCTTAGCATTCATACGGTGCCAATGCACTATTCACGGCTAAAGTCTAGTTCATTTGACCAGTGTGGGTGCAACAGCGCCGTGCCTAGGCATCCCAGCCGTGGCCAAGGTAAGAGAGGTGAGTTTCGGCACAGCACGATTACACATGAAAGAACACAAGCATAGAAGGCGCTCCTGGCGAAGGGTTCACCCTGGTCTGATGCCTCAGATGAAAATATTCAAAAGCAGTTGGACAAAATGCACATTAACTCCGATGTCTACGGAACCCCTTTTAAAAAACAAAGTGATGCATTCTGATGACGTCAATACGTGTGTGTGGTATTACGACGTGATGACATATAATCAAGAATCAGTCATGCTGTGGTCTGGGTCTTTTGAAGGTGTGTGAGTGCAGGTCAGGCCTGGTCAGCGGGGAAAAGGGGAGGAGGGACAACAAAGGTTCGGCATGGCAAGGATCAACTGGGCCAAGTGAGTGCACCCTTAGACCCAATTTGGGATCTAATTGGCAAAGCAATCATCTCCTGTATTTTATACAATGGCAGCCAATGCTCTGTATGGTAAGACTGAGAGTCTGAGGATAATATGGCAAATGTACCTGAACAGTGAACTTGAACAAGAGCTCTGGGAGAATATTGTCCATAACACGAGTTGGCCAGTAAGGAATAGTAAGGGCAAACATCACCAACAAATTCATTGATATTTTTGGACTCCAGTCAGACTTAAAAGTCTTGGTCTAAGTCAAAGCAAGGAATGCTGGAAATGTGAGAGTTTGAGGAGTACTTTTCTATTCCTCATATGGGACAGTCAGCTGGTTTCCCCATTTTACTAACCTGACACGCCCGTTTGTTTGTTACACAGAACCATCTGAGATGCCATCCTTGGAAACTCTTCTGAAAGAACAGGCACTTTCAGAAAATACCTAGCAGGTGATTGGACGAACCATTTGTCTATCGAACTCCTGCCAAAGTCAGTCAAGCGAAGAGCAAAAACATATTTTCTGTTAAGAATGGCCTTCTGTGCCAGTCTTTAATCTTCTTTTAATGTAGAAAGAGAAATACCCCCCATGTTGTGATATAACTGATGCTATTGCAGCATCTACGCTACCCTCTTTAGGAACCTCCATTGTTGTTTTGAACCAACAGTCACCTCTCCATGTTGTGACACACCTAAACCATGCCAGTAGCTGCCAGTAGCTCCTCAAAGGATGCCGATTGGCAGTGATTTAGATTCAAACAATGATCAACCTCCCATTCACATTCCACCAAGAGATGGAAAAATATTTGCTTCTAATGGCAAAGCAAATTAGCGTGGAGTTCAAATTTGGTGAAAGTTGCAGCCTCGACAAATAGCAGAGCAGAGTGCGTGGTTAACCCTACTTTGCTGTAGTTTTCCAAGTGAGCCAAGATGGATGAGTAGCTGATTGTTGCTGTGTCTATCCGTGTCAGTATCGTCTCGGTAGGCGATGGTCACTCACCTGCATTCACGCATGTGTGACCTTACCTTTACTGGAACCCTGACAAGTCGTTTTTTTGTGTGATTTTGCAATTATAGATTCAGAGGCAACATTCACTGAAATGTGGGGTAGCTTTCGTTTTCTGTCTGTTTGTGTCCTTTGTTACCTGCAGACAACCCTGTGAAAAGTGTGTTCAGTACTGTAAGGCCACTGTGTATGTGACATGCTCAGCTTCACAGGCAGCATTTTACAGCTTGTCCAACATCGGCTAAGTATGACTTCAACTGACAAATCTGTTCTTTCATGAAGCCCCTGGATTCCTGTGTGGTGTGCGCGTGTGTGTGTGTGTGTGTGTGTGTGTGTGTGTGTGTGTGTGTGTGTGTGTGTGTGTGTGTGTGTGTGTGTGTGTGTGTGTGTGTGTGTGTGTTCAAAGGAAACCATACTCTTTTAACATCGTGGCTCTCTGGTTTGAGGAGCACCATATACAGTGCAGGTATACAGTACATATGATCTGTTGGATGTATGGAGGTTTGCTTCCCACTCCGCAGAAAGCTCAAAGAGAGCATGAGTGACTATTCTCGGCATTTGAGTGTACTTAAAAAAAAAGAGAAAAAATCAAAAAGGGTCTAGACAGGAGTGAACCACAGTCTCTAGTCTCACTTTGGTCTTAGATTCTGAACTCATGCTTTCTGTCCAAGAAAAAAGTATATGTTTAAATTCTCAGCCATCTCTACAAAAACAGGAAAACGTGACCAGTAGCACAAACTGATTAAAGTCTTTTTTTAAAGAGATAATTTAGGGTATTAGGGAAGAGACACCAGCCTACATTTACTCAGTCAACCTTTCATTGTGCTTTGATCCTCTCTACACCTTCTAAGGGTGAAACCTAAGCTGTATTCCCAGCAGCTTTTTGGCTAAATAATGCCCTATCTACAGTGTGTAATGCGTGTGTGTGTGTGTGTGTGTGTGTGTGTGTGTGTGTGGGGGGGGGGGGGGGGGGGGGGGTCTTAATGATTCATATTTCTGCATGTATTTAGCCGTATTGGAGAAAATTCACCAGAGAAGTGTATTATGGAGCCTTTCAAGCCTTCATGGGCTGACTGTTGAAAAATGTGTGCATAACGTAGCACCTAGACTAATAATAGTCTTGTACAAGAACCACATGTATCCCAACATGCCATAAATGCCCCAACCAATCTGCCCCATATGAATGAGGGCAAAGAGCTCAGACTGACTGGCTTGCTGGTGGAGGTCAGCTGGTGGTGGGCCATGACAGTTTTAGAGCATGTTTAAAGAGCAATGTACAGCAGATCACAGACAGCCTACTTTAACACAGGATACTCCCTAATCCCATTTGAACACATGGCTGACGGGGCACTGAAAGCATTATTGACCTCTGACTTACAGTACTGGCATGGTAGTGTGGTGGTTAGCACTCACCTCACAGCGAGAGGGATGTTCTCCCTGTGTCTGCGTTGGTTCTATCCGGGTTCTCCGGCTTCCTCCCACAGTCCAAAGACATGCATGTGTTAGGTTCATTGATGACTCTAAATTGCCCGTAGGTGTGAATGGTTGTCTGTCTCTGTTCGTCTCTATGTGCCCTGTGATAGACTGGAGTCCTGTCCAGGGTGGACCCCGCCTCACGCCCGATGTCAGCTAGGATCGGCTCCAGCCCTTCGTGACCCCGAAAGGGACAAGCGGTTGAAGATGGATTGATGGATGGACTTACAGTACTACAGTCAGTGGAACACAAGCTATTTCTTTTTCAGACGTATACGCCCTACAGCCCTGTCAGACGAACTCGAGTAGCCCTTCAACTAGGGGTTAGGGCTAGTTTTTCAAGCCTTTATTAGATAGGACAGACAGGAAATGAGGTGAGAGAGAGAGAGGGACAAAGGCAGCAAAGGGCCGCAGGTCGGAGTCTGCTCTTACATTGATTTTTTAAACTATTTTTGTTTACTGTTACTGATCAGTGCAATCAAATCCTTTCCCTCTGTAAAAACATAGCCCAAAAAGAGAAAATATAACGGAGCACTGAGGCCAAAGAACCTTTCTGAACAGATTTTAATTGGTGTGTCGAGTCCAATGGACATTAACAAAAAGCTACCTGTTGCCTCTGCTTGCTGCGGTGTGTCCCGTCTCCTCGCCTTCACTCTTAGCAGACTGTTTAGGATGCTGTCTCTTTAGGTGGTTGAAAAGGTTTGTTGTGTTACCATCCAGTGTGCAAACCTTGTGTGACTGTGTGTGTGGGGCAGGTTTGGGCAGAAGGCGGCCTCTGTGAAGTGATGGCGCCGGCTCCTTGTTAAACACATTAGGAGACGCAGTTGCACGGGACATACACCTGTTATTTTAAAAACATATTTTACAGCTTGTTCCACACATCCTGTAAATAAGTGTGGTGAGAGAGCTTCGATGCGATGCAATAGTGTGACGCTCGAGTGCTGTTAGGACACGGTATTTCTTTTGTGTTTTCTTCTTCTACTCTCTGAATAGCACAGGGTAGGGATGAGAAATCCTCTTCGCTGCCTGTAGTCCGCTATGATTGGTCAATCGGCGTGTCATCAGGGCGGTGCATGAAGCGGACTAGTCAATAGTGTGATTTGGCTGAGGAAAAAACCCCTGATGCATGTGTACAAGAGCATAGAAAAGCAGTAGATAGAATGTGCCCTACAGACGATACTACGATCTCTCTGCTTTGGCAGATCGTCAGTCATGTATTTAAACCAGTTATCTATGACTTAAACAGTATTTCATCCCTTTAACCAATACTACTTTTGCTTTATTTCAACCAGTTATCTATTACTTTCAGCTAAAACAGTATTTCATCCCTTTATCCAATACTACTTTTAGCTTTATTTCACCCAGTCATATTACTTTTAATTTAACTTACAACTTAAACCATTTAGCCTTCACGTTAACATACAATTGCCCACGAAAAGGGCAGAACTTCTACTAACAGGCAAAATATAAACATTTCAATAAGAACAAAAACAGTAAACCAGCCTATGTATTTCATATTTAATGTTTTTCTTTGATTTATTTTAATTTATTTAACAACAACTTTTTTGTACTTAAAAAATATTTTCTAGGATGCCCTGAGCTACTGCTAATATTGCACGGGTTGGGTCAGCTCTGCTCCTGGTAACAGCAGGTTAGCAACCACCTCGTGGTTGGGAATCATTGTGCTGAGTGACACTACACAAGCAAATAAGGTAAAGTGCATAGTTACTTGCATACTCTTTGCTCTTTAATGGTCAAAGTGATGTCAGTAACAAAGCTTTCAGACTCCTCCCTCATGAGACACCGCTGTGCCCGCCTCCTCTGACGGACGGGTTAACTGTGTCATCCTCCAGACTCAAATGTCACTATCACTCTGTTCAATCTCGTGTTAAACTCTACTCCTGTGAAGTTTCTTATTCTGTTTGATCCACCAGATCTGTGATGTTTTTCCTATGTTATGGTCTTGATGCAGTAGTGGTTTCTCTATTCTTTGATATTGTTGTATCGTGTACCGATTATCCTCCAGATATGCGTCATCTGCCACCTCTTTAATACCTCTTGATTAAAAAGGAGCTACTTTGTAAATGTAACGTTGTTAAATTAATAGTAAATATTCAAATCATAACACTGCTTTGTATTTAGCTTTAAGTCATTTTAATTCCAGTTCTGTCAGTATTCACGGGCCTCTCCTCTCCCTCTTGATTGAAATTCCACGGCAGGGCTGAGAGATATTCACTTCAAATGGGACTAATGATTTTTCTCATTCATGCAAACACATTATGCATTTCCATTTCCTATCTGCCACGCTTCTTTGAGCTTTGAAGTGCAAAATCCCTTCAGTTTGAGCCTAAATCTTTTACTTGCATGGCAACCAGCACATTTATTTCATATATGGATTTGCCTGAGGTAAATATATTCATTTTCAATTTGATTAATAGGAATTTTCATAAACGTAATGTTTCCTTTCAAAAGCGTTGCACTTTCTTTGTGTAACTCTGCGGTTGAATGAGCATTTAAAGGACACACTGGTGTTCCCTGATTTTATAAGGTTTCAAAAAATAGACACATTTTCATTGCAGTCATAAATATATGGCTGGTCCTTTTCATTTTATTAACGCAAATATCTACTTCTGGTTTTGTATCTTCCCAGGGATGCTGGGAATTTTCCTTTGTGTGTCAGCGTTATGTAAGGCTTTAAGAAGCTAGTGTGCTAAACTAATTGGAAGATTTCTCCTGAGGGCAGATTGACCTGAATCTCATTTCATAGGCTTATGCCCTTTGTCGTCATGAGGCATTTCTCAAAACATTTTCAGGAACTGTTTAAGTCTTGTCTTCCTCCTTTGCAGTGCGTATATACTTGGTGAAAATTGCGTTTCTCATTTTTATGCTTTTATCATTTCTGTCAGTGAAATAATATCTAAAAAATATTATAAAGTTATTTATCCGAGTGAGAATTTCTGCTGTTGTGTTTGTGTGATATTGTGTCATGTTAACACACAAATGTATGTAAGAATATGTAAGAAACCTTAGGAATACTTCACCCTCAAAAAGATCATGCTTTAACTTGGATTTAATCCAAACCAATATGGCGGCTTGTTTGGAAACTAAAATATGGGAACGCTTTGTAAAGAACAAGGATGACCTCAAGAAGGTCACATGCAAACTTTACAAGAAAAACTTTGCCCATCGCTCATCCATGACGAACATGACCTCCCACCATAAACATGATGGTGGTGTCATTAACAGGCGGCAGACTTCTAGCGAGCGGCTGTGCGTAAAATAATGGTTATTAATTATGTTGAAATATGTTATTCAGTCGCTGAGGCTATACATGGGGGCGATATACAGTATATGTATACAGTATATATATACAACCATCTCTAGGGTTTACAGAGAATGGACCCAAAAAGAGAAAAGATCCAGTGAGCAGCAGTTCTGTGAGCACAGATGCCTTGTTTTAGCCAGAGGTCAGAGGAGAATGGCCAGACTGGTTGGAGCTGACAGAAAGGCAAAAGGAACTCAAATCTCCACTGGTTCCAACATCTGTGAACACACAACACCACCTACTTTCTACAGAGAGGGAACAGCAGCAGAAGACCACACTGACACTTTCTTAAGCAGCAGGTGTGCCTAATAAAGTGGCCGGGGAGTAGTTGGCTAATCGACGCATACCATGAAATTCCTTGGTCAGGGGCAGCCCTAGAAAATAGTTCACTGAAATGTGCCTCTGTCAGAAACAAACCATGTAGTGGCTGAATCTGTTTAACTGATTTTATTTTTAGAAGTTCTAAAAAGCGACGTGTCACACTGGATGCCCCTGATTTGCATAAAGTCGCCTAGACCTCAACTTTATGCAAACGAGGATTCTTTACTCAGCATGGAGGCTGACGTGAATTATTCCTTTAAGAATTAGATGCACTCCTATCCACTTGTGGAATAAATCAATCTTACCTTTTGATTTGCCCATGCATTGAACCTATAGCAAGACTTTTTAAGTGAGCTAACCAGCCCCCTTTTCTTTTGAAACTCCCCGGGGAGCCTCTAGAAATTGAGATTACGCTGCAGAAACGCAGAACTTTTCACAGAAGAGTCACAGCGAGGGCCCCTCTGCCATAAAATCCTGTTATGTTTCACCTCACAGACTGAGGCGAGCTGTGAGCTACATGTTCAGAAGCAAGTATGTGGGTGTGCAATTATTAATATGCCATATTTAATCTGAGGCAGAAATAAAAACATTGTACAAAAGCAAAGAAAAGCAGGCAGTGGACGACTTCTCTATCCTGCAGCCATTATTGCAAAGTCAGAATATAAAACAGGAGAAATTTCAGATTCACGTTGCACAGTATATGCTGAATAATATGTGTTGAGCCCCAACCTTGGCTTTGATGTTATATGAATGAGAAATGAAAGCAAGGACAAAAAGAGTATTTCTTCACATCACTGGTTGTACAGTGTTGCATCAGTGACTGTTTGTAGAAAGATGTAAAGATTTCCTGTATGTGCAGGCCGGACCGATGCGAGATGTGACATGAAGGAGGATTGGTTTCAATCTTGGTGAGAGGAAAGAATCAGAAATGCTCTAACAATTCCAGGGGGGAAATTATTTAAAGAAAGAATGTTATTGTGTGAAATTGAGCACAGTGAAGGGGGCACAGCAGAGGAAACGGGTGCTGACGTGACCTTGGCTCTGATGTTAGATGAATCAGACATAATAGACAAGGGGTGGCCAGTGGAACAGTGGTTAGAGCAGTCGCCCCCATATGAAGAGGCTGAAGGGCCCTGCAGCAGCGGCTGCTGGTTTGACTCCGACCTGCAGCCCTTTGCTGCATGTCTCCCCCTCTTTCTCTCACCCTATTTCCTGAAAGGGTTGAAAACTGGAAAAGAAAAAATCTAAAAAAGAAAAAATAGACAGGAAATGATAGACAAGATAACTAAAATATGGTAGAGTTTTTATAGTACATTTCCAATTGAATAGGCCTATATTTCTGAATGAGTGCATTTATAAAGCCCCCAGTCCAGATAACATACATGGCTGTCATACGAAGATGCACACTAAGAAGTCCAGAAATCTCCATAATGACACATATGTGAAAAAGATGTTGAAAGCCGTGGCTCCTACATGAAATCTGAGAAATGTCCTGAAGCATCCCCTGACTCAGCTGAAGAATACATGTTTGAAAGTGGAACAAATCTGCGACTGAGGAGTTCTCACAAGTGGGTTAAGCGGACCTCTGTTGCGGCTCCTCATCTCTGCTGGAGGCTCCGGGCTTCATTAGCTGCCTCTCTTAACACACCTGTATCCCTGAGCGAACTGGCACCACTCGAATTGCATTGTGAGTAATGAGGGTTTTGATAAGAAAGAGGTATGTATGAAGAATAGATCAAAAGCTCTGGTTCTGCTGTTGTTCTCGATTTTGTTCCCTTTTAAAATGTCAGATGCTAAATGATGGAGGGCTCTTTTCAAGTATACCAGATTGTAAACAGTTATACAGGCTCAACAACACAGCTTAGCAAACATCCAAATCATTGTTATATACGAGTAAAGCCTGTTTCATCTGGCTTCCTCAAAAGCTTCCACCCTCCTATGCATTTTTCATTACTTTACCCCATCACACATGAATGATATTTCATCTGCTTGCCTCATTACTTACATTTGAACTGATTACTCCCTGAAGGCAAGGCGGACTGTCACTGCAGTGAGAAACATAAAAACCCAGTCACACAAAATGCTGAGCATCACACGCATGAGGTGTGAGACTCAAAAGGGACGAAAATGTGTTCAGAGATAAGAGAGGTAATCACTGAGAATAAACCTGATATTGTGATAGTAGTCGAGCCAACCGCTCAGAGTGGAAGTAGAGCAACAGAGAGAGGTTCAGACAGACAGGAGGTCAAAAGAGTGAATAGTGGTTTGAAAGCAGAGGGGCGGGTAGATTGAGCGAGGCTGTAATCTGGGTTTTAAGGCTTCCATCTGTATTAAGGCAGGACGTTTATTAGATTGGAGCAGTGAGCGTTCTCTTAGAGACTAATTGGATATCACTTCAGAGAGGCTGACGTTGTCATGACACAGGACAGGATAGAGGAGGTGGATGACACTCACACAGGCTCCAAAGTGATGGAAACAGCATTCATAACCAGCTAAAAGGCTGAGGGAGCACGACAGAAATATACCTACGCTAACGTGCACGCACACATGCGACACGCTATTGTGTATGCTTCCACCAAGCTCACATGCACACAACATGATTTTATGTACGCAATATTCTCGGGGGGGAGAAGTATGAAGAACATGTTCAGGGATTAATGGCCTCTCTTTGTTGGCATGAGTAACACATCAGGGGAATGAACACTGTAATTAGATCCCTGCACATCACACACATCTGCAAATCAACCCATTATACCGCTACAAAAGCCACGAGGCAACCAGTGGGGAAAAAAGGGTCGGAGCAAAAGGTCAGAACAGATAGAGAATGGATTTAGTCTGAATGCAAAGAGGAGCAATAAAAGCTTAAAGAAAGCAGGTTGAATTGAAGAGAAATAAGTCAGCAAAAGGCTATTGAGTGTAGCAAGTGCTCAGAGGCATCCCTCTCAGGCTTTGCACGCCAGGGGGAAATGAGTCCTTTGAGTTGATGGGATGTGATTTTACATTCTGCGGTGTCACACAGTTATGTTGCAGGCTTATAGCTCTCTGCGTCTCTGTTCCCTTTAATTGTACATTGTGCACGTTTCCTGCGTTTGCCTGCAGACCTGATAAATGCTGCATTGGTTTCTGGATTCAAATGAAAAGGAATGGTACATGAAAAGGAGAAGCGTATTTATGAATGTTTTTTTCCCCTAGCAGCCACATATTTATTGCATTAAAAAAAGATAGGAAAAAATTAATGAGTAAGCTGCATGTTCCGGTCTGTTTCATCACTAAGCCTTCAATGCCTTTTATGTTTAACTTTAACAATAAATGCACTAATTACTTTTTTTTCTTACTGCTATAAACATCATGAAGGTTTTTAATAGGAACATCTGTCTGAGCTAGTGTTCAGCATGGAAAACACATATTTCAATGCAGGGTGTCACAAATACATATTCACAGACTCACACACACACACACACACACACACACACACACACACACACACACACACACACACACACACACACACACACACACACACACACACACACACACACACACACACACACACACACACACACACACACACACACACACACACACACACACACACACACACACAAGTTTGGATGTCTCACTGTGCCTGTTTTGACGAAACATTTGATATTCTGTTATCGAATAAGATTAATGCTAATTTATATGTTTATGTTGTTCGTCGCAGCCCATAAATTCACAATCTGTTCAACTTCATTATTCAGCCCCATGTGTGTACAAGGCAGGATACGCCCTTAGCTAACTAAACATCCCATTCCCAGCCCACAGTGTAGTAATGTACTCATTAATAGTTAACAGAGTCTATTACAATGCAATGCTGTGATTGCAGCTTTTAGGCAGTCATTAAAACCCGGGAAGCCAAGGAATACACATTATATATCCTATATGTTGTGAGAGGCTGTGAGATAATAAAACCGACACCGTGCAAGGCATTTTAAAACAGCAAACCAACCCCTGTGACCTCGTAAAGCACTCTTGGACACTTAATGGAGTCTCTCTAACTCAGAGAAAAGCTCTCCCTAGTAGAAACCCAAGGCTTGATATGAAGAGTCTGAGTCTCTGTTCTTTTTTAATGTTACAGCTGCACAGCATGCTAATGCTACAATACAGTTGTATTTAAATACAGTAAAATTAATCATTTTAATCAGAACAGCAGAATAGCACTGCTTTATGAAAATAGAACCTCCAGTCTTTCTTTGACGGTTTCAAATAACCTTTTGTACAATGTCCTATAGTATGTAGTATAATATTTAAACAGAGGAGTGTATGTGTGGATCTGTGGGAGTTTCGGAGTCACAGAATCTTTCTTCATCACCTTCTGAAGATCTTGCCTTTTATCGAACTTGTGAGGTCTGCTTCACCTGCAAAATATCACTGAAAGTCACACAAAACAACTAGAAAGAGACACAAAACAACTGCAAAGAGAAACCAAATTATAACAGACACACAAAACAAATACAAAGAGACACAAAACAACTACAAAGAGAAACAAAAACTTCAAAGAGAAACAAAATTATAACAAATAGACACAAAATGACAACAATGACACAAAACAACTACAGAGAAACAAAATTATAACAAATAGACACAAAATGACAACAAAGACACAAAGCAACTACAAAGAGACAAAAAAATTACAACAGACAAACAAAACAACTACAAAGAGAATCCAAAAACTACAAAGAGAAACAAAAAATGACCAAGAGAAACACAATTATAACAAATAGACACAAAATGACAACAAAGACACAAAAGAACTACAAAGAGACACAAAATTGCAACAAATAGACACAAAACCACTACAAAGAGACACAAAATTACAACAAAGACACACAAAACAACTACAAAGATACACACAAAATTACAACAAAGACACACACAACAACTACAAAGAGACACAAAATTACAACAAAGACACACAAAATTACAACAATGACACACAAAACAACTACAAAGAGACACACAATTGCAACAAAGACACACAAAACAACTACAAAGAGACACAAAACAGACAAGACAAAGACAAAATAACCACAGACGCAAAATGACCCTAAAGAAACACAAAAGAACCCAACAGAAAAATACAACTTCAAAAACGCAGTGTTAGTTTTTTTATTTTAATTTTTTTAAATCAAAATAGCAGCAAGAATTTGCGAACAATGTGTCTATGGAGATTCAGTTGCATAGTTGGTTAAATGGCTCAGACACAGCTTTGCCACGGTATAATTTTGTTTCCTATATACACAACAGTGAACTCTGAGCTCAGATTCCAGCTGTGGGCATGTCGAGCCAAGGTGGACTTCTCACTTTAGTCCCTCACCCACTCACACTGCTGCATGTGCAGACACACAGCAGCAACGAAAGATGGTGTGACAAAGACGTCCCACAGGAAACCAGGGAGAAAGAAGAGGCGAGCTATGAGAGACAGAGAGAACAACAAGAAAGAGTGATGGGAATGAAGAAGGGATGCTACAGCTCCCTGGATGGTTGAAGGGAGGTAAATCTTCAGACGGTGCTCGGAGAGGAGAGATAGAAGTGGGGAAGAGAGAAGAGAATAGCACTTTCCACCTCTCCCCTGTTACCACTGTCAGGGCTAATATCTCATTACTAGTCTTGGCTGGCGGCTCCCAGGCAGTCAGGGAGAGGTCAGGAGAGCTCCAGAGGGACAGGTTAACAGTGAGGCTCTCAGTGAGCTTAATAGCATAAAAGTCCAGAGACATGGAAAGACTCCGAAGGAAAGAAGGTCTCAAAAGAGGATTCATGAGGAGATGCTTTCATATAGCTAACTGTGGGGGCTGAAGTATATGCATCGCTCGCATCAATATACCCATTCATGTGTAGATTTAGAATGAGTGGGGGAGCAAAAATATGTCAAAAATGTAAACTTCTCATGCTCATTTGTGTCTGTGTTATTTTAAGGGAAATGTTTGGCATTTCAGAGTATTTCATTGGTTTTGGCAGGAGAGGAGAGGAGAGGAGAGGAGAGGAGAGGAGAGGAGAGGAAGGAGGGGAGAGGAAAGGAGAGGAGAGTGGAGGAGAAGAGAGGAGAGGAAAGGAGAGGAGAGGAGAGGAAAGGAGAGGAGAGTGGAGGAGAAGAGAGGAGAGGAGAGGAGAGGAGAGGAAGGAGGGGAGAGGAGAGGAAAGGAGAGGAGAGGAGAGGAAAGGAGAGGAGAGTGGAGGAGAAGAGAGGAGAGGAGAGGAGAGGAGAGGAAGGAGGGGAGAGGAGAGGAAAGGAGAGGAGAGGAGAGGAGAGGAAAGGAGAGGAGAGTGGAGGAGAAGAGAGGAGAGGAAGGAGTGGAGGGGAGAGGGGTTCACAGGACATGAAGCTTTAAGTGAAGGATTACAGCATTGTCAGCAGATCTTAGACCACAGGCAGGTGAAAGGGACGAACAAAAAAGCCCAAAAATCAAAATAAAGGAGTGGCAAAGTGTGAACTCACTCGTTTGGGCTGTATCTTTTTAAATATATTTGATTGCGATGTATTGTGTACGCTTTTTACATAGTGCAGTCCATGGTGCAAACAGTAGGGTTTGTTGCAGCATTTCTGTTCCACAATGTCATGACCACTGGTACTGTACTCACTCTTTTCCGCCTACAGGGGGCAGATGAGTCTCACTCAGCAGAGCATCCTGCAGATGAAAACCTCTACTTTAGATTTCAGTCACTGTGGCAGAGAGGGTGAAAGAGGACAGATTACTATGGTTTCACACTGCTGTATATCTGACCACAGCTCAGCATCACACACACTTCATGCATACCAGAGTCAGCTATGAATAAAGTATGTGTTTTGTGGGTAGTGCTCTCAGAGTGTGGACTTCTAATCCTTTGCACAATATTATGTGGGCTTTAGCTGCAGTGTAGAGGATCCTGTGCTAAGGCCTGAGCTTATGCATAATTGCTTTAGTTCAAATATACCAACACACGGATATGGTACAGACCATAACATGTTATATTCAACTGTTGCAAACCTCTAATTGATTTGGTTTACGACATACAGTATATAATTGATGCTATACAGTATCTGGTTGACAGTAAACTCCTGTTTTATCTTTGACCATAAGGGGGCAGACACACTTTAACACAGACTCAGCAGCAGAACCTCGATATACAATCAGCGAATCAACTTCTTGCTGTTACCTGACTTATAGTTCAATATTTATTGGTATTTCAACTCATGACATGTGATGTGAATCAGGTTATCTCTCTTCTTATTACTACGAGTTTGAAACTCTACAGTGTAAAGCTTTGCAAGCTGGTTTAAATCCATAAGACTAAGTCTACAGCCATGTAGCAGATCTGTGAGACTGTAGACTACTTGAGCTAAATGCTAATATCAGCTGCTAACATGCTTACACAACATGACAATGGCATCAGGTTGATGTTTAGAGCCATGCTTAAAAAAACACATAGGTCTCCTGTATGTTATTGCCAATTGGAAACAAAATCTGACTTCTAAAGGACTTTTGGAAGAATTTTCCAGGAAAATCCAAAGGACGTGACGTCCCCTACAGCCAACAGTGTGCAACATTAGCTAACGTTAGCTGAGAAATGGAGTCCGTTAAAGTCACCAAACAACCGGCTGATGCCATACATGCTGTGTTTCCGTTATACATTCTGGAGCGGTGGCCCTGAGTTGGACCCAGAGACAATAGTGAAACTAAACATCCCGGATGTGGGCGCAGCCATGTTGTAATTTGGGAGCCAGAGTCAGCACAGTAGGAATCAGGCAATGGAGCCCGGCAAATCACAAGTTGATCACAGGTGTCATGAAGTTTCAGCCCGTTTTATATCATTAAATAAACAATTAAAACCAAACCGATCCAAAAAAAAAAGAAACAAACTTGATCAGCATGATCAGAAGTAGTTAAAATGACAGAAACCATCTTTGACATGTATTTTGACTGTTTAGTTTTGCCAGTGTCTCATCCGCTAACATGAAACTTCATTTGATGAGTTTGGTGACCACTTAACAGTACATTCGTTCAAATCGACATTCACAAGACTTAAACTCAGAAGAGCTCATGTTTATAAGTAAGTGTGTCTGAAAATGAAAATTAGAAATGTAAAGTTTAAGCTTGAAATGAATAAAATCTCCAACTTACTGGTAAGGATTATGGAACTTTATCTTTACACGTCCTGTCTTGGTCATTTGGGGATACAGCTCTTGAGACTACTTGAGTCCCTAAAATAAGATGACAGCTGAGAGAAAGTGAGTCTGAAAGAAGCTGAAGGGGTTGTTGGGTGCAGGCGCCAGGCACCGTGGCTCCCTGTCACACTGTACCAGTGGCTGCCTGCGTGTCACCTGTCAGTTGCAGAAGACGTGTTGGTTCACTGCTTGGCCTGTTGTGTTAGTGGCTGCATACATGTGATTACACTGACCGCTTCTGACAACCACAAAGGGAGAGAAAAGATAGAAAACTGAGAAAAAATACATAAAGAGAGGGCGATGCACGAAGGGATGACATGCAAGTTATTGTCACATCAATTTTGAGAGAGCAGTACAGAGAGGTCATAAGATACGAAGGAAAAGAAATAGAACAGGCCATCAAATGGCGATGACAAGATGAAATGTCAGTAGCAGAAGAGTGTTGTGGAAATGGATTTATTCAATAAAGATCAACAAACGGGATCATCCTTTTCTCCGTGGTTTATTTTCATTCATTCATTCATCTTCAACCGCTTGACAAAGAATTTTCTTCTGCAGACAAAATTACGTTCACCCCTGCTTCCTCACAAAGCTCAGAGTTTAGCAGGAATGCCCCCGAGCCCACGGGTGCTCAGCCTTTTAGAGGAGGAGACCCCCCATCCAGACAGACAGGGTTACAAGGTCATAGATAGAATGAGCTAAGCCTTGGATGGGTGACGTCCTTAGACCAAGGGAAACATGCCTCAGACATAACAATCCCCCTCTGAACTTCTACCATCACAAAGTCTCTAAAACAGGGTCCACATACGCCATAAAAACAGTCATGAGTTATCTGCCAGAAACAGGATGTACAGAAGCACAGATATGCCATTATACCGTCATGAGGCAGTTATTTACGTTATCCATTCAGCACAAACAAGCTATGCACTAGTTATATGATAAGGTTAAACAGAGGAGACACTGAACTGCGTCTGACCTGATAAAACTATGATTATGATTTACAAATATTCCAAATTCCCACAACAAGAGGAAAAATAAATACCAAGTAGATTGACAAGAAACGAGCAGATTTACGTGTTGTTAAGGACGGATAACGTAGCAGTATTTGTGGTCACACCAGAAAGGCTTGGTAACGTAGTGATTACTCACTGGGAGAACTGCTGTAGCTGTCGAGCTAACTGCTAACGCACAACAGCTCTCTGAGCGTGTCTGCTGCAGGAATGAGTCCAAAAACTTTGAAATGAGTTAGCATGTTTGCACTGGTTCCCTCGTCTCGCAGTCAGTGGGTCTTTTGAATGGTGTTTGGTTAGATGCATTAGTAAGGTCTGAGGTTAACATAAACTTAAGAGATTATAAAGTTTTTCACTACTACATAACGTCAGTAAAAACCCAACTGAGGAATTTTGAATCTTGTACAACTCTTTAAAAGAGCAGTTGCTAACAAGTGGCTAAATGAGACTAGGGTCACCAAACACACAAAATCAGTTTGAAGCTAATGATAGTGGCATAGTTTGTTAATATAAAGTGAACTTCTTCCTATTTACACGAAATGAAAAAGTTCATTTCTGAAGATTATCTTGCGGAGGAAAATGTGTATGTACTTCTGTTTTTAACAGAGTTTATTATTTGCAGTAAACCAAGATAAAATGGAAAAGTCCCATTGTTTTTTTTTTGTCAGGAGAACCAGGGTGATGATAACGTCCAGGGTGCAGGACGTCATCCCTTATTTGGGCCGTTCCCCTGGAAATTGCTCTCCGTTGTACACCCTTTTGTTTAGAATGGTAAAAAGCTTTTTTAGAACTATACACTACTTATATCAACTAGGGTTATGGTAACTGTCTGAGCGGTGAATAAAAGTGAAAAGTGCAACTTATAAGCTCTGTCCCCTCAAAGGTTTGCATTGTCAAGACAGCTTGCTATTGGTCAAAGGTCCAAATTTGGAGATCCAAATTCAACCGAGTTGAACTTGATGTGAAAGAAACATTCAGTTTTTATATTTTGTCTGGCTGGCCCTGCTGCAACGTTTAAGTTTAGAATAAAAAAACTAAATAATGTTCAGTCCAAGACTTTTGAATGTGTATAATTAGCAGGGATACATGTCCAAGAGGAAAGAATGCAGAACAACAATGGAGAATGACACTTTTTTTTTAAAATGGAGGGATGGCGAGGGGAAAGGGGCGGTTTAATCTGAGGATAAGACAAATAAACGGAAAAGATAAGATCTTTATAATAAATAAGTCTTTATTGTCGCTGCACACGGTACAACGAAATTGAGGGTGCTCCTCACCGTGCACCACACGATAAAGGATTTTCTATACAGATGAAGAGATTTCTGCAGTTAGTGCGCTTGTGGTCGGGCATAACAATCATTGTGGGGATCTTGATTCAAGGAAATTCCTCCGGAGCAGATTACACAGAGCAGAGCAATCTGCTGTGCTCTCATATTACTGCACTCGTCTGCCTTTTCAGAAGCAGAGCCGCCGTCTGAGATCACTTGTTAGTGAATGTTATCTGATGTGTGTGTGTGTGTGTGTGTGTGTGTGTGTGTGTGTGTGTGTGTGTGTGTGTGTGTGTGTGTGTGTGTGTGTGTGTGTGTGTGTGTGTGTGTGTGTGTGTGTGTGTGTGAGATTCCTGACAGGAGTAGGTGGGTGCTGGTTGCATGCCCTGCAGGTCAGTTTGTTGGAGTTGGCACCACAGAAGAGCAGTGGGGCACCAAAGTAAACGGCACATAAAACGAAAAGTTTGGATGGTGCTCTTATGAGAAATAGAGGCAGATTATACTGAGCTATGCAGTAACCGAATCATGTACATACACACACATACACACACACACACACACACAGACATGTGGGATGTCTCCTGAATTGACCCCAACTATTCACGCGTTAAAGACATACTTAAATAATTTAGACTGATTAAAACTGCTCACATGCCAAAACCAAGCACATCTGAAGGTTTAATTTAAGTGTTTAATTTAAACCTAAAATAAAATAAAGTTTATTTGTGTGTTATATGCGTGGGCTACAGATGAACATAGAACGATCTTGTGAAACCTCTCACTGAAGATTAAACCCCAAATTATGTAGGACTCAACCAGATGCCATTTTCCTCATACTGAGGCAAACTATTTCCTAATTGGAATTATATGCACTTATGTGATCTCTCTGTAATAACAGGCTGGCAGCAGCAGCAGTGAGAGATTACAGGAGATGGAGGGAAAGAGGTGAGACACTACGTGTTAGTCTTTGGCAGCCGGATCACTCACTTATCCCCACCACCAATCAGCTTGACAGTTAGGAGATTTGTTTGGAGAGGAGGGTATACTGGAGCATAAGAGTGTATAAATACTATGAGTCATTTGTGGTTCAAAACCCAAAATCCACCCGAAAACATTGATTCAGCCAGAGGAATTAGCAATCCAAATATATTTCTACTCAGTCGTGTTACAGCAGGAATTGCGTTAATGAAATGATGGCCGCAGTAGAAGTTGTTCTTTATCATCCGCAACATGCACTGGTTAGCACTTCATGCATTAAATTGTTAATTTTAAGGAATACAGGAGAGTAACAGTAAATATGAAGCTACAGTCGGTTAGCAAAGCTTAGCATAAAGGCTGCAAACAAGGGGGAAGCAGCGAGCCTGGCTCTGTTCAAAGGTAGCACAATCCACCTACCAGCCATAGAAATAAAGACTAAAAGTGCCTTTAAATACAGCCGCCTATGGGAACGAATACGTCAACAGAGCCGCCATCTTGGTTTGGCTTTTAAATGAACGAACGTCAATAGAAGCTAAGGTGACTCACGCAATTAAATTATTAATCAACACATTTGTCCAGATTTGTTACTAGTGTCGGCATGTATTAAACAGGGGGTGGGTAAAATGATAGAGAAGCGTTTTGTTGTTGTTGTTTATGTTCAAAACGTAATACGCATTGACAATTTTTCACATTTACACAAACCCCTTAAACTCACAGGCCAGTTTGGTCAAGCCTAAAAACAAACTAAATTACTAAACAACCTCTCCATACCTTTTCTAGGAGTGGGTCTGTGCCAGTGTGCACCTGGCCTGGAGAATGCCTCACTGAACATTAATGTGGCCGACCTGTAACCACCACCATCCAGCTTAGGTTTGGATAATAGAGGCTAAACAGCTCTACACTGACGGGCATTTGGATGATTTGTAGACAACTATAGACAATGTACACAATATATTTAACAAGCAAAGATTTTTTTAAATATATATTTTTACATTTAAGATGAAAGGTGAATAGCCATTTACCTCCTTATTTTGGAAAAAGAACCAGACAGGGCAGGTCTTAACACACAGGCATTGAATAAGTTTGGTAAAATAACTATTGATAATGAAATAGCTACACAATATTTACAATATATACACTTGACTGCAATATTTACAGTATACACATTTGACTGTAAAATGTACAATATATACACTTGATTGCAATATTTACAATATTTAGTATCCTTGCAAAAACACTACTTCACACAGTTTCTTCCTCAAACTCTTGCTCTGTAGTTGGAGGAGTTTTGGCCACATGGTGTTTTCTCAACATGTGAGAGCCAGACAAGTTGAGTGAAATTAAATTGTAGTGATGGTTGTCAATGCCATCTTGAGTTTCAGCAGTATGATCACAAAGATTAAGTACAGTTATTTGTCGAAAACAAACCTTCATAACATACAAGATAACAGAGTAAAATCATACCTCTGAAAAGTTATGCCTTGATGCTTTGTCGTCTTTGTTTGTTTGTTACTACAGCCGCATGCGGCACAAAAGTCGGATATCGTCGCTGGTTCTGACAATCAAAGAAGCACGGTTGAACTGCCTTGGAACCCTGACACAAGATGGCGGCTGTATCAACACATGCCGAGGGGAAGAAAGGCACTTCTAGTCTTTATTTCTATGCCTACCAGCAAGGAGAGTCTTGTTTCTTATTTCATTTTTCTTAAAGCTAAACAGTAATTTCAATATTCTTTGTACAGTCCCTACCTAGCTGCTGGCTCCAGCTACACATTTACCGTACAAACGTGGGAGTGGTATTGACCTTCAGAACTCTGGGCAAGAAAACGGCAAAGCACATCTCATAAAATATTGAACTACTTTAACTCTATGCAGCTTTTCTAGAAGAAAAAGTGCTTCTGGTTTTCTCCGTTCTACACCTGCCTAAAGTTCAATAAAGTTCAATGCTGCTGTGGGAATTTTGGATATTTGTAATTCATAATCATAGTTTTATCAGGTCAGACGCAGTTCAGTGTCTCCTCTGTTTAACCTTATCATATGACTACTACATAGCTTGTTTGTGCTTAATGGATAACATATATAACTGCCTCATGACGGTATAATGGCATATCTGTGCTTCTGTACATCCTGTTTTTTGCAGATAACTCATGACTGTTTTTATGGCCTATGTGGACCCTGTTTTAGAGACCTTGTTATGAGAGAAGTTCAGAGGGGGATTGTTATGTCTAAGGCATGTTTTGTTTGGTCTAAAGATGTCACCCAACCAAGGCTTAGCTCGTTCTATCTATTACCTTGTGACCCTGTCTGTCTGGATGGGGGGTCTCCTCCTCTAAAAGGCTAAGCACCAGTGGGCTCGGGGTCATTCCTGCTAAACTCTGAGCCTTGTGAGGAAGCAGGGGTGAACGTATTTTTGAGGAAAATACTTTGTCAAAATAAACCACAGAGAAAAAGCTGATCATGTTTGTTGATCTTTATTGAAGAAATCCATTTCAACAACAATGCCAAATGTTTCGTTATTTGCCCTCCCTATTTCTGTTGTATGTCGTATGTACAGTAGGCATGGAGGGAGGGTTGAGAGTTGATGAAGAGATTGTGCCTGATAAAAGTGGTACAAGATCCTTGTTCGCCACATACTGTGCCTACACTACAGCATGCCCTTTTATTAATAGGTGATGAGGCCTGGGAGAGCTGCCAAAAGAAACATAACTGACGGGGATCAAATCCTCCAAATCCTTTTTTTCCAAATGACTTCCCGGAAAGAGAGATGATAAATCACTTGATTTGTACATGTGCAAATCGTGCAGATTTAGATCAAATCAGTCCAAATGAGTCAATAACGAAACAAACAGACGGGAAGATCCATACTGTATGTCCTGCAGGATACCAAGGTTATGCAACACCCATAAATCTGCCCCCTGACATGTTGGCATTTCTATGGCAAAATTCACAGCCACAGGACAACAGGGCCATCAGAGGAGCGTCCTGAGTAATGTCTGTCCTTCATCCCGTCTGACCACTCTCCTCCATCCCACAGACAGAGCAGGGGACGAGCGTCCCTCGCATGATGTTTTCTATCTGAGTCACTCACTCCTAATGTGTCTAACTGTTTTCAAGAATTTTTATTAGGTGAATCACAGCAATGACCGTGAAGAAAATAAGATGTGAAAAATAGCGGGAAAAATATCTGGGCTTGCCAGTTAAGGGCTGAACTTCATTTGGGAGTTGTTGTTGTTGTTGAATTAGTGCTTGTGTGTGTTCTGACCGACAGCCACAGAGCAGCCACAGGTACACCTGCTCAACCACTGAGGGAAATACGAGCCTGTCCAGACAGGTTAGAATATGTGTTTGTGCAGACATTATTTGGATAGTTTGTGGTCATGGCCTCATTATGAAATTCATGCACTTTCCTTCACTTTTTTTCATGAATTCTCTTGCCAAAGTCTCACTCTTTCCTTCCATCCCTCCTCCTTCCCGCACAGACTCTTGCTATTATAATGTTTAGCTTTAACAGAGTCAGATCCAGTCATTTCCTCGCTCCAAGGTTGCATTGTGTCTGCAGCTTCCTCCTACCTGCCTTACTTGAATTACTTGGCCTTTTATCACCTACTGCTCCTGTTAATGACCTCTCTCTACAGTCTAAGCACAGATGCACAGGTGCGTTCTCTTAGTCACAGGCATCATACTTAACTCCACCGGGCGTATCCCATCCTGTTTATCACTTCCCTCTGTTTTTCATTTATCATTTATCTGGGCCTCTGGCACACTTCACTGCTTACAAAAAAAATAAGATTCTGGCCCTCTAACGTGCATTCATGACATTTCTCAAGAACAGGATATTCTGTTGCACCGCATAGACACAGAAGGGCGGAGGGGGTGGCTGGACAGAGCAGGACATAAGCTGCGCAAGAGGGAGTGAGGAAAGGGAAAAGTACTAAAGTAGAATGGAGGTAAAGAAAGGGGGATGCACATAAAGAGAACAGCAGAAATACAACGTAAGAGAGGGCATAAATAAGAGACAACATTGGGAGGAGAAGGGTAAAAAATATATTTGACTCTTTTTTTCCATGCAATCACCCACTCCACCTTTTTCTCCTCTCCTCTTGCCTGTCTCTAAGTTTAGGAACACAGTCAAACTACTTAACCAAGTCTTTACAATCTAGAGGAAAACAGTCCCTCTACTCCATCTTTCTTTCCCTCCTTTGTGTTGGTATCTGCCTGTGGAAATTGGACATGTAATATTTGTGCTAGAGGACCAAACCTCCAGAGTTAACAGCCTAATATGACCACATCACTGAATGTCTGCAGCCCTAGCGCCAAAAACATCCAAGACTGCAACAGCATGTGCTTTCTCTTGTCACTCCATCTGAATAACTCTCTTATCTGCAGGCGGCGTTTATCTCCGTCTTTATGTTTATCAGTCTGTCTAAGTCCAGCTGATTCCTGGCATAGCCTAGTCCTCCTATTCTGGTTTGTTTACTGTTGGCGAGGGTCTGCTCTCACACAGCTATTCACAGATGTTCTAGCTGAGCCAAATGTGATGTGCTGTTATGTAACTCTGAGATATACACCATGGGCCGTTGTTCTGTCTCTAGACATGACCCTCCAGGCCTGAAGAGTGAAGCCAATGTCCAGCAGGGGGCGACTCCACTGGATGCAAAAAACAAGTCAGTTTGTGCAGAAGTCAATGAGAAAATTCTCTGACTTCTCACTTGATTTATTGCCACAGTAAACATTTTCCAAATGAGTTTATGATTTCAAGTCCCCAGTGTCTTTTTTCAGAGCGCTCCACTGCTTTTACTCAGCGGCTGTGAGGGCTTCTACTGGTGTTGTCACGGGCACTGCTGTTCAGGAAACTATCGCAACAACGATGGAAAAGCTCATTTTTTGGAGCAGATCAACCCGACACTGACTATTGATGGTGAGTGTTTTGCTTTTATCACTGTAGGCTTGTTGTGAGTTGTTAGGAATCTAGCTAAAGTAAATATTTTTGTCACAGAAACAAAGCCCACTGGCAGTGCATCGAGGCGCTAGGATGGAGCGTTACCCAGCACCCTACCAGCACCTTTCTGAAGGAAAAAAAAAAATGTAGACACAAGCTCAAAATGTCTTGTTTAGCGTTCGGTTGTACTGAAGACACTCTAAGGAGTCGACTGATAATTTTTTCAGGTATATTTTGTTTTTTTACGCCTGTTTTATGCTAGCCAAAATTTGCATCCCAATTAATATCACTGTTAATGTAAATTATGGAGGCCCCTTGCTAACCTAGCTGGCTAGCGCTAGTGTTAGCTTGTAAGTGTTTAGTTTAATGCTCCTCCCTAACTCAAGCCACTTTGGTCACTTTGGGTCCAAAAACTAAGATGGTGCTGGCCAGAATGCCAAACTCAAGGCTTCAAACGATAGTCCACAAACCAATGCGTGACGTCACAGGGCCTTCGCCACTGCTTTTAAACAGTCTAACTACAGTGGACTGACATGTTTTTACACTCAAACACAGAAATCACGACCTACATGAAATTACAGCTTCCATTCATGAAATCAAATTAAACAATGATAAATGTGTTCTCTGGAAGAGCACAATACCAACCCAATATTCCTGTACATGATACATATAAGGGTCAAAAAGTGGAGTTTGTGCATGTTGTGTATGTATGGACAGTCTTTTCATATCATGCTGCCATGCTGGCAAACAACAGCGAATATTATCAGGTACCTGCTATGAAGCAGGTTAGATGTCCCGTGCCAGCCTTCCATCACCCCCTCCCTGTCTCTCTGTTTAGCCCATGCTTGTTTTTCCCCCTTCTTCCTCCTCGCCTCTCCGTCACCTCCTGTATTTTTTCGGTGAAGGCGTGGGAGTTGGGGAGAGAGTGAGCTAATACCCCTGTCTGATTAAATGCTGGAAAAGAGGGCTGATAGTATGAGAAGGGAGGAGAGAGGGCGAGGGCTTAGGGGAGGGAGTCGGTGGGTAGAAATGGAGGGGTGGGGGGAAGAGAGGTGAGTATAAAAGCCTTGCTGTGAGGAATAAGGGAATATTCCTTGGGAGAAAATACACACAGAGAGATATTTCCAAGACTTCTCACTCCATAATTATTTTTCAGGGTAAGTACATCAGAACGAATCATCTTGAACTTAATGGCAGGTGAATAGTAGAAGTAGTTGAAATCTTTTAAACAAGCCAAACCTGTTTGTGTGCAAAAACGGCTCATTGTATTTATCAGCTGATGCTTTTCTATAATGTTATTAGTATAATGCTGCAACATGCAATCCTCATAGTTCAATGGACCTACAGTACTAGTCTGTTTGTGTAAAGAGTACTTAAAATGTAGCCTCAGGTTGGTTCTGCGCGGGCCCAGCATCATGCCTGTGGCTTTTTCCAGTGAAGTGGGCACATTCTGCCCGCAAGGAATATGAACCCACCAGGACCCCTACTGAGATGCAGACAGGCATAAAACTATGTAGACACTGTTGTCAGCACCTGACACACACACACACACACACACGCATGCACGCACACAGTGCAGATGTTTTTGCCAGTGTGAACTTTGGGCCCAAGTCTCTCTGTTTCTGTGCCCACTTTGAGTCTGGGTACAACTGCAAGCCAAGGTATGCCTGGGGATATGATGTTATGAGTGGTGTGTGTGTGTGTGTGTGTGTGTGTGTGTGTGTGTGTGTGTGTGTGTGTGTGTATGTGAGTTGACCATGTGTAACTGCGTGTGTTTATGTAAAAAGAAAGCTGCTATTGATGGTGAAAAGGAGGGCTTCTGAAGCAGAATCCCATCCAAATCCCACAAACAGAAGATGGGGATGAAAGCTTTTCTGCAGTGCAGGCATTCAAAAACAGTGTGTGCCTGTGCCTGTGCGTGTGCGTGTGCGTGTGCGTGTGCGTGTGCATGTGCGTGTGTGTGTGCGTGTGTGTTCGTGTTCGTATGCGTGTGTGCCTGTGTGTGTTAAACTGGAGCCTCTGTGGACTCTATTAGTTAGGTTATTGAGTTGTAATTGTGGATTGGCCCAGACTTAAGATCCTTGGACTCTTGTTTATCTAAGTGAAAATCTGCTCTTATGAATATATAGAACTATGGTTTGTCCTCTGCAGAAATTCTGTAGTCACGTGCAAACATGTATAGATGTTTATGTGCTCGTCATATGCACAAAACCTCAAGCACAGATTTAGAAACTTTCAGCCATTTATCCCTGCTTGTGGTTCCTTTCTGTTTACTCACTTTCAAAACCAGAGCCACCATCTCTCTCTCTTTCTATTACTCTGATTTCTATCCTTCTTTTCCTCCCTAGCTTTTACTTCGGTGCCAACATGATTCACTTAAACACCTTTGTCCTCTTTTCCAGCAGACAGGCAGATAAACAAGCCACAGGATGAGGAGCCTTCTTCAGTTTCTGGCACTGTGTGCTGCGATCTCCTTCTGCGTCTGCTATGGTACAGATCGTCCCAGACATCCCTCATCATCATTCAGCAGCTTTTATATATTCATAACATATAATACATCCCATTTATCATCATTTATGATTAACAAGATTCCATGTTTTTCCCGTAGACTCTCATGAAAGCACAGAATCCGTGGAAGGTGATTAAATGTTGTCTGTCGTTCATGGAAAAACATGCATGCAATTCTAACACACATGACACCGCCTGTTATAAAGTTGAATGTATTTAACTGGAGCTGTACAGAATAGTTGGGAGCTTTGTTCATAACTTTGACATCTGAATTCTCAAATCAACATTTGAATGCTTTCCGACTTGTGTGATCCAAACATTTCCAATAACTCCAGAGTATTGTAAAGTCCAAAAGCCAAACTTCATTGAAAAAAGACGGATGTAATCATGTTTTCAATCTATATTTTGGATGTTTAGCCTTTCAAAAAAAACAAAAAAAAATTTGCTCTCCTACTGTTGCACACAAAGGGAGGCATGCACGTATTAATGCAATCTAACAGCACCATGAATTACATTTACATATCCACATTTTGGATTTTTTTTCAGGTAATGATTCAAAGTTTACAGCCCTATATTTAACCCTCACTAACGTACCCCTACCCTTTATTTCACTTGACATACATGGGGTGCAGGATGGGCATGCCTTACCTGATTAAAATGGGGATTTTTTGTCTAGTAAACATTTGTGGTTCCAGATCTGTTTGTGCCTCCAAACCAAGCCAACTCATTCATCACGCCACAGCGGGGTAACATATACAACCCACCCCGAGGGAATGGCCACAACTATTACAACTTCATGAGGTAGAGGACACAACCACAGACATGCATACACAGCACATAAACCTTTATATCCTACATATGTAGAACCACATACCCACAGACAGGCACACACATTGTAGTAGGCAATTAAAGCCAAACCTAATAAGACTATTAAACGTGTACATGTGCTTGAAACACCCACTGACACACAGAAACTAGAGGAAGACTTTAAGAATAAATGCAATAAAAAGAGAAGACAACCTGTTTCTGATTATGATCCTCCTCACCATTCTTCTGCTCTAACTATCTTTGTATATCTTGTACAGGACAATAAAGTCTCCAGCAGAGAGGCGTGCGGAGACCTGTGAGGACTATTCTCCCTGCCGCTTCTACGCCTATCGCCACGGCTTTCAGCAGGCCTACCAGAGATACTTTGGCTCCCAGAATCAACCCCAGAGACCAGCTGTGGCTCGTCGATACTAAACCCAAAGCGTCTGTCAGTCAAATGCAGAATTATCGTTTGTCGTCTGGGAATGAATGCACCTTCCTTAACTCCACATATCACGACTTTTATATCATTTGTGTGGTTGTTCTCGTGGCCTCTTCTGGATGTGAATTGAATCCTTGTAGAAAAAACACATTTTTATAAACACAAAGGCATCCAGTGTGGCCCACAACCCATCATTACACACACATGTAGACATTCACGGCCCATCTCTTGTGTAATCTCAGGATAACTTTTATCCACTATTATCACACCATTTATGAGCTTTATGTCATCTGCATGAGTAAAATGTTTTCGCTCACTATCCACTAACTGTTTCTTAGGGCGCGCTCACACTATCCTCCCGGACCGAGACCCGGACTTTAGGGTACTTGTCCCCCCTCCCTCTCCCCCCCGCGCCCCAGCCCCGTTTGTACTCACACTACCAGGGCCTCGGCCAATGCTTCTTGCTGTCCATACGCCTTCAAGCCGTAACACGTCACACGCATTGATCGCGTGTGTGTGGCTTTGTTTACAAATCTTTCCACAGACCTCAGAGTTTTTGTGCGTCTTGTCGACTGTTTTTGAATATTTTCATCCGACCAAATCTGCTGTAAACACTCCACCTCCGCACCACACCAGCGTGAACCTTTCACCACCATTGTTGTTGTTGTTAAATGTCCGCGCATGGTCCGTCCTTCTATTTACATGTCCGAACAGGCGCACATAGCGCTACTGCCGTAGGGCTCGTGCTCGTGCGCGTACACGTGCGCACGCTCGTGCTCGTACATGTGCAAACGGCTCCGCTAAAGCCCACCTATTTCAAGCGGGCCGTGGCGGCCCAGCTGGCCCCAGTTGAGCGCGGAGCGGGTGCGCTCACACTACTTAAAGGTACTAGACTTTAGCTGAAAAACCGGTTTTGGCCGCGGCCAAAAGGATAGTGTGATCACGCCCACATTATTACACTTATTTATCCAGGGCCAGCACTGCTGTCAGTGATTATTTCTATTGCTTTGAACAAATAAATAAACTCCCCTTTAGTGGGGTTTTGCCTTAATCCTGTTCATGCATTTTCTTTGCCATATGGGCGTGTGTAAGAACATTTGGTGTTAGTGTTTGCGATGCACGGCAGATGTTAGAGAGCATTGGTCCAATTTCTGTGACTGCTCGAGATGATTTTACAGCTCAGTGTTTCCATGCTTCTTATTAGGTTTAGGAGATTAACACAAAGGCGTATGAGAGCAGCCAGGGAAAACTAATGGGTCTTTCCATTCAAATATTGTATTGTAGTATTGTAAACTGTGTTGTTCAAGGTATTTTGTTCTGCTTGAGATACAGTTAGCTAGTTTAGTCCAGTCATTCACAACCTAGGGGTTGAGCTCCTTCAAAGGGACACAAGATAAATCTGAAAAAAAGAGTTCTGCTGTATTCATTTCAGCTCATGCGCAAGAAAAATAATATCTGATTTGTACATTCCTGCAAACCACAGTTACGTTGATATGAAACATATTTGGCACTCGGCCTTTAGCGTCTATATGAGATGCACCAAGCTTTTAACTAACTCTAGTGTTGACTGTGAGGGCTCATGCACATCTTCCACTCTTGTGAACAGATAGGAAATGTCCATAGTTCCATAGAAACTTGTTTTTAAAACAAAAGTTAATTGCAAGTAAATAGGACAGTGTGGGAATTTTCTCTCCTCTTTATTAAGTCAAATATAAAAACATCAGTGTTAATATTAAACTCTCAGAGAAGGCAAATTAAATCACCATATCATATCCTACAAAATATTGTCACATTTTTAAAAGGTATGAAATCATGGGACACAGAGATGGGGTGGCCCCCTCCCCATAAAAGAAAAGTGATGCAAAGCACTGCCCTATGGACCCTATTGGTGGCAAACTATGCGCAAGATAACTCTTCAGTTGTTTTTTATAATATATGATTTATTTGTGAATTTTTCACGACAAAAAACAACAATATAAAACCTGAGTCATCGAATGTACACCTGGATAAATGTGATAAATGGAAAGCATTTTGTAAAACAAAGTAGACAGTGGCAGAAGTAGAAATGATACTCAGACAAGATGGCAGTATCAACAATACAACAAAAAATAAGGAAAGAAATACAATACATAAATGAGGAAGGAAGAAAAACAAACAAACAAATAAACCTAAACGAAAAAAGAAAAAAGGCCAGCACAGGGGAAAAAAAAAAAAAACATCCATCCTTCCGTTGTGACCTTTACATAAGTGTTCTGTAGAAATACAGGGATCTGGTATTTTTGACATTTTGACTGGATCAGTTTTTACACTGACTGTTATCAGAAGTGTCTGACTGGATTATATAAAGATGGAGAAGTTGCTGCTCTCCTGCCATGCTTTGGTCTGTAGCTACTGATGGGGAGCATACCTATGTTCCTCGCTTTGTATGTGACCGGGGAACATCGGACCCT
Source organism: Echiichthys vipera (assembly GCF_963691815.1). Classification (NCBI taxonomy): domain Eukaryota; kingdom Metazoa; phylum Chordata; class Actinopteri; order Perciformes; family Trachinidae; genus Echiichthys; species Echiichthys vipera. Next base: position 22,969,045 of record NC_139842.1, read on the forward strand.
TTTTTAAAAAAAAAAGTCAGATGAAAATATCCTATTTTCCCCGGTCTGTTATTTATTCAATCAGTGCTGAATTCCCTGGGAAATAGGCTTATGTAGACCCTAACACTACCCCCTAACCCTGAACCTAACTGTAACCCCTAACCCTAACAAAATGCTGAAGTGAATCAGCGGAGTCAGAGGCTTATGCGACCGGGAAACATGGGATCCTTTTCGGGAAAACATAGGGATGACACCCTACTGATGCAGGTCAACCCAGTGAGTTTAGCTAATAGCATTAACCTACCTCCACTGCCTACAGAAAGTGTCTCCACTCTTGAAACCTGATGGTCTGTAAAGCCCAGTTCAGACCAAAGATTCGCAAAGCAACAAAACCGTTTTAGACCGGCACAGGTGAACGTTGCAGCGGTGTGAACTGACCCGTCTGGTTGCGAATCTAGTCGGCTGATGTTGTCGCCAGTGATCAAGCTCGTCCGATCTCCAGTGGCTGGTTTTAGAACCTAACACACGTCACCTGTTTCAACAGCCAATCAATCAATCAAAGGCTCAACGAGCGTGTGTGTGAGAGAGAGAGAGAGAGAGAGAGAGACTTAGAGAGAGAAGGCCGAGCAAGCAATACAATGAATAAGGAGAGGGAGCACCGGCCATAATCCAGAACAAAGCAGTGAATCAGAGAAATAACATCACAACTAGAAATGCAGCTGTAGAAAGTATCTCACTGCCTCTGTCCTCATTTATATTTTATAATGATACAAATTATTTACAGCTATGAAAAAAGCCTTAAAAGTCAGAGGTTAGAGCAGAAGTACAGAGAGGCGATGATACACCGCCTCGTCTCCTTGGTCTGAACGGGCAGGTTTCAGAATGTTGCGGACCTGAACATGCAAGTAGTTGCAAGTTTCAACTCGACTCGACTCGTTGCGAATCTTTGGTCTGAACTGGGCTTAAGGAGCGGTGTATCTGGAGTTATTAGGATCCATTTGTAGCACAAGTAGACCAAACTTCTGCCTGTCTGCATCCAAAGGGAACATTGGTCTATGAAAGCTGCGTGAAGTGGAGCTCCACATATTGTGGCCACAATTTCGGAAATGGGGTTTAGATAACACAGAGATACTTCATAATACTTCCCCTCTCTGAAGTTCCACTCCAGTGTTTCCCGGCAACATCCTGCAACTTTTCAGAACAAGACCCCTTCATCTTTCATAACACCGTCACACACTTGATAACAATCTGAGCTTGATAACGATCTGAGCATGTCGGGGGCAAAAACCAGCATATTTAATGGATGTATATTGTCAGTGTGCAGGTGCAGCAGCCAGGCTGCAGCTCTCACACGCAATGCCGGTCCAATTTCAAAAAAACGTGTTGCCATTAGTCACAAAAATACATGGGGGGAAAGGGTCCAGGTTAAAAAACAGTGAAATTCTCCTTTAAGATTAGAGCAACAGCCCTTTCCCTATTCAGAAAAGTTGTATCTGTGGTTTGCAGACACGTACAATGTCAACATTTAATTCTGGCGACTGGGTTGTTTATTTTTATGCATTATTAGGCTCTTTGTGACTCAAACAATTAATTAAACGAAACCATCTGAGAAGCTCCGTGAGGAAATGTCTCTTTGGTGGAACCACTAACAACTCATAGACATCTGAAACGTGACAAAGAGCAGCAAACTTCACACTCACAAGCAAAGTGGTTCTTTAACAATGCATTTTATCGTATAAACTGTTGCAGAGGAGAGTAAATATATTTGTTTCTAGGAGGGTAAAATGGACAATATTTACCTCTGAAAGTAGCTTAAAACTCAACACTGCAAAAAAATAAAATAATACGAGAGTAAGTATTTAGTTAGTATCCCCCTGTTAAGGAGTTCGACAAAGACACATTAGTGATTTCAGTAAGCGTATCAACATCTGGTGTCTTGTAATCTCAGGAGGAATCTGCAGATAGTCACACAAACAAAGGCAGGTCAGCACACAGTAGATGTCAGCACGGCAGTCCCTAAGACTGTCCTCATACTGGCTGTTTGGTTTTTCATGTTGCCACAAGGCCGCAGATGTGCACAATTAAAGTTGTCCTGAGGTTGAATCCTTGAAGTCTGTCCCATTGACCCAGACAGTTAAATTACACCTCCCATAATGCCGTCAGGACCAGTCCAGAATCTAAATATCCAGTCCCAAAAAGCAAGAACAGAAGAGAAAGGATGTTTTCATATCATGAAGGAAGTTCATACGCTCATGAAAATGTAACAATAGGCTGTTTCTAGTAGCTACAGTGCATCATTACCAGCGTTCTAACGAAGCAATAACACACAAAAGAATTAGATGTTTTAAAAGTGGCCCACATTACAAAAACAACCTTCTAGTGGCGAGTTGTGTTTTAATTAACATGTTCCACTGAATGAAGCTTTCCACCACTTTATTGGCAAACCACCCACTTGTTTTTGGTAAAAAAAACATCTTTCCACATTTTCAAATGACCCTCCCACAGATCTTCAAACACACTGGGGATGTTTCTAAATGTTACTTTCTTTCTTTGTGTAGGAAATTACGGCAGTTTGCAATAAAAGAGAGGACGCTCGGATTAAAATCATGTCACATAATGAGGGACGGCGGTTTTTCCCTTTGGTTTTGTGCTTTTCTCTGCGGCGTGCACTTAGTGACCTGCGTGTAGAAGTGTGTGGTGCGCTGTGAAAGTGTGACCTCCCCAGGCTGCCAGCTGCCATTGCATTCCTAAGATTTCGTTTAATACTTCATTCCTGACATGTGGCTGCTCTGCTGATGTGTTTTCACCCCATTCAACATCTTTTCAAATGTTTGAGCATTTCTTCTTCACTTCTTTTTTTCTCATCTTTATACAAAAGACTTTTTTTCAAATTCACATAAATCACAACAACAGTCTGGTTTAAATGACCTGAACAACATAGTTTTCAGTCAAAGACACATCCAGTGGCTCATGTCACTTATGCTCCGAAACAAATACCCACCACAACTTGCATGTCCATTGCAAACGCACACAAACAGATACAGAAATTTTGTTGGAGGTGTGTATCTCTGCCCCTGTGTGGGTGTGTGATACATGATTCCTTAACCAATCACATACCCATGTCATTGTGAGGGCCACATCTATAATCCAAGTGTGTATTTATGTATATCTATATATATGTGTAAGAGAAAGAAAGAAGGAGAGAGAAGAGTGACAGAGCTGTTAAAGTCTCCGGTCCTACTTATACAGTCTGATAAGTGCTGACGCTGAAAGATGAAAGCTTTGTCCGTGCTGGTTCTCTGCTCCCTGGCTGTCATGTGTCTGACTTCAGGTAAGAGCTGCACAACAGTATGTGTTAGAAAAGCTTTTGATTACAGTATATTATTATATGATTTCAAGTGTACTGTATGTTGCTCTGCGAACAGAGTTTAAAACTCCTGCTACTAAAGGTCTGGCCAACTGATGTACTGTATTTTAAATGACAGAAGAGGATTGAAAATAAGAAAATCAAAATATGTGGTCATATTTTCCCCCTCATGTTTGACAGATGCCTCCACCAGCTCCCAGCCTGCTGACAACCCTGCTGCGGAGGGTAAGATCAGGATTCAGGAGCACTGATTCTGGCTGTATGATCTGAAATATGTCACAGTAGTTTGACAAGATAAAAAGCAAGATTTCCAGATTAAATAATAAAATTATTATTAGTTTAACATTTAGTTAAATAGCCTTCTAGTCAGATTTCTTATATAAATGTAGAATAATGATAACGATGTTTAAACGTATATTTCACTGCATAAATTCTATACTAATCCATATTTTACTTGCAGCAGCTGAGTTCCTACGGTTTAGTTGTTGATATCAGATGAGTTGCTGTTTAAAAGTTGAATCACACATGCATTTGATTTTGGTCGATGGATAGACCTCTTGTGTATTTTTAAAGTGATGTTAAATGATTCACAGGGTTGTTGGTGGAGAAGCAGCAGGCCTCCACTGTGGTGAGGCAGAAGAGAGCGGCTGGACAGTTATCTCTGACCCAGTTGGAGAGGTTAGTAGAGTGTGTGTGTGTGTGTGTGTGTGTGTGTGTGTGTGTGTGTGTGTGTGTGTGTGTGTGTGTGTGTGTGTGTGTGTGTGTGTGAGAGTGTGTGTGTGTGTGTGTGTGTGTGTGTCTCTCTCTCTCTCCATGACCATATTGCAATGGTGTTGCCAAAGCATTCAGTGCAATAGAAATAGTGAACAATTATGTTAATTACATTGAACAAGTAGGAACTGTCAGTATGAACAACGCCCAAGAATACAAATACGTACATTACAAATCGTTCAAATGCTGATACAATAAAATACAAATATGTAATGGAAATATAGTAAAATAAATTGAGATGATAATGATTGAATGATTAAACACGGACAATAAATAAATCATAGAGCGCAGTTGTAAAAATAAATATATAAATAAATCTCTCTCTCTCTCCTCAGCCTGAGTGAAGTGTGCGAGGCCAACCTGGCTTGTGAGGACATGATGGACACGGAGGGAATCATCGCCGCCTACACTGCCTACTACGGACCGATCCCCTATTAGGAGCCAAGCCTGGTTCTCTGTGTCAAACCAAAAAAAGCATGATAAAATGTTGTCACAACATTACAAATTAAAAAGTGAGATGTGTGGATAAAGATGCAAGCAGATGTGTGAGAGGAATAATATCCGGCTGCATATTTTCCCATCCTGCATAGACCCACAGATTGTCTCTATGATTCTATAATTGCTGTAAACCTGTAGAGTAGTGTGATGGAATTAAATACAGATTAATAAAACTCTGCGGTTTGTGCTCTTTTATAACCTAGGACTCTAATGAACACAGCATTCACTTACTGAAGGACCTGCTTTGACAAGTTGTGGCCACTTGATGTCCCTGTTGAACATCACATATCAAAAACTTTGTCTCCTGAAGCCTCTCATCATTCCGTCATGTACGCAGTTGTCCCCAGAGAAATGCACACAGAAACTGTGCCTTTAACAAGCCCTCAGGACTTCTTTACAGATGTGATGTCATATATGTATATATGGACTTATATACTTGTCACATTCACCCATTCACACAGACATTCACACTGATCTACATATCATCTAATGTAACCATTCACACCACATTTACACACCCATGCGCAGCACGAGGAGCAATTTAGGGTTCAGTGCCTGTTCAGTGCCGTTACAGTCATTCTGCAGCTGCAATGACCAGGTGAGAGATGCAGAAGACCCAGAAACACTGACCAATCAGAGCAGACTGGGCATTTTCAGGAGGGGGTCTTAAAGAGACAGGCGCTAAAATGGAGCATTTGAATACAGGTATATTCAGACAGAATGAGAGAAATAATGTTTTGTTTTTTTGCGTGAAACCATGTAAACATGTTTTAGTAGAAACCAAGAATACAAGTATCACACCCATCTTTGAACTGTGCCTTCATTATGATCTCAAATACACACCTGGGGGGTTTCGTGACTGTATCTCATACAGATTCAATTGCAGTGCTAATATCTGTTGACAGACAGACAGACACACGTGGCAAAATACTGCCTCTGTGGCAGTTCCCGCCACACACACACACACACACACACACACACACACACACACACACACACACACACACACACACACACACACACACACACACACACACACACACACACACACACACACACACACACACACACACACACACACACACACACACACACACACACACACACACACACACACACACACACACACACACACACACACACAGGAAAGTACCGCGTTACTCATTCTGTACATTGTTTTAGGCTGAGTGAAGTTTTTTGTCTAAATTAAACCAGAACTGTTTTTATGTTATTCTAATTAGGCAACGATGATTAACATGTTGTTTGATCAGTTCACTCTGGGGAAGTTCCCTAACATAGACCAAATAAAACAGTACCGTCAGTATTTGGCACCTTTAAATGTATTTCATCATCAGAAGGAAAACAATGCCCAAACCTCTCTCCCCCACCCTTTGGAGCTCCCCTTGCATTTCTCCTTGTGTGTGTGTGTTTACTACACAGTATCACTGTTGACCAAGAGCATGTTGGCTGATGCCTACAGTTAGACTGGTGAACCTGTTTACTGCTGGAGAGACACCACAGAATGTGTGTGGCACATGGCATGTGATTGACTCACTCGTGTTTGTTTCTTTTTCACTCCAGTTGCTGCCTGATCTGCTCAGCCAGCCTAACTTTAACATGTCCCATTCAATGAGCTCTGTTTTGTATATAGTGCAAGAATTAGGTCTCTTGTGACATATCTACATTGTTTTACTGTTTACTATTTACTGTTACTGTCTGAAATTGTTGCTGATATTTACACCAAATAGGACATTTCATAACGTTACTATTTATGTTCAAATGCTCCACACAATACTCCAAATGTTTGATGTAACTGATTACCAAGGACTATTAAAGAAATTGTATTAATTTGACCAAGAAAAGTGACATCTTTATTTAATTTATATCTGTTTTTTATTTATAAATTTAACTTATCTTAACTGAAATGTGATATTCACATTTTCTAACATTTTAAATTAGTGCATCCTAAATTCAATTGAATTATTAATAGGCTACTTCTTAAAGTGAATGATCCCCTCCAGACATTTACATATATACAAATAGTCTGCTGGGAACAATAATGTGCATCTGATATGTTAATGTTTTTTGAATTCCTGAATCTATGCATATGCTTATTTAGTTCATTTCAGGTTTTCCTGCTGGAACAAAGATGTCTCCTATTTCACTGCAAGCCCATTCATCGTGGTGATGAAGCTAAGCACCACTTTTCTAAATCACACTTGTATAAATTGGAAATTGGACCAGGATTGGATTCCTACCTAGTTGTGATGTCACAGATCATGCTCGTAGGCAAGACCCTTAAAATCTGAATTTTAATGAATCTTTCCACTTTCAGCAGATAAATGTGAAAGCAGCCTTCTTGTGTCAAATTCTGCACAAATAATCTCATACAGGAAGAACAAGAAGACAAACTACTTTTGAATTCCTCAGACTTCCTGATTGCGAGATTTAATCTTATTCTACTGGAGTATTATATACATGCAAATCATTTGGCATTCCCATCAGCCAACTGTTCTTTGTATTGTGGACTGATAAGCGAATGTGAGTGTGCTAACATGCTAACCTAATATAGTGAACACCATTAAATTTATAGCTTAACATCAGCATGTAAGCCTTGTATTTGTAACTATGTACAAATGGTTAGACTTACAGAGCTGCTAGCATGGCTGTAGGCTCAAAGTCTTGTCTCAACATCATTTTATACTTGATGTGCCATGCATTGATTAAAGAAGTACTTTAAAAGCACACTTATTCAAAGCACATTCTGCAGAGCAGTCCCGCTCAGTGTTAGATTACTGGATCATTATTATGGATGCATTGAAAGTCATCATTTTAATACTGATATAGGTGCAGCTCATTTTTACTTTTTGTTGGTGTTTAATTTAAAAAACTATTATATTTTTTGTGCTTCGCATGGGAATTCCTTTTTAAAAAATATAACCAACAACTTTCTGTGTAGGATAAGTACATGTTGCACAGGCACACATTCATTCAATTTGTATTCCTTTGAATTTACAGGGTAACCTTTGAACTTTCAAACGTAGAAGTAAGAATAGAATAGAAATCCAAATTTGCTTCAGGTACTGCCTCCACAACCCACAACTTCCCGTCTCTTATATTTCCTGTATAACGTGTTTGTCTTCACTTGGTAAGTCCCATTTCATCATCAGGAAACAAGCTTTATGAGTCTCCGCTCAGCCTGCCGCTGACACTTAGTTCATGTGTGGTTCCAGTGCTAAGACAAATATTAGGTCACCATGATGGACCTTCTTACATTTAAGACGGAGAACCGTGAGCGTATACAGGCAGTGGAGAATTCTTTTGGTCCGGCAGGGGTGCCCCTGTCCAAGCCAGGTCGAGTTCTGCTAGGACAGGGCCGTCTGATTAAGCAGGGTCGTCGGAAGCCCCAGCCTAAGGTGTTCTTCCTCTTCAACGATGTGCTGGTGTATGGCAGCATCATCCTGAACGGCCGCTGGCACAAGAACCAGAAGGTCATCCCTCTAGGTGAGCGACTCGTCTGCTTTTTCGTGTGGCTGAGCAGAGCACTTGATCCAGTCATGTCCCCTGAAGAGTAGGATAATGATCTGAACTAGTACCAAAGCTCCATACAAGCTAGTGGCCAAGTATTTTATTGCTTTGGTTTTGTCTTTTCATGACTTTGCATTTATGTGCAGATGTTTTAGGCCTGCAACGTATCTGGTCTTTAACTGGTCTTCTTTCAAAGTACTATTTCCGGTCCAAGCCTCGTATTTCTACAATGCCGCAGAGCCGTGTTGCCCGTTGTTTGAGCAGATCAAACCAACAATAAAAAAAAATGAATTGCCATTTTACTGCTAAGATGAAGAGGTGTCTCCCTCAAGTAACCGTAAAAGATTAACAGGTTCGATGATTGTTTTTTGTTTTGCTCGACGGAGTGATTGGACCCGGACATAGTACTGTATTTTGAAAAGTTGTTACGTCAGATTCTCGTCTCCAGGTTCGTAAGCGGCGACCGGAAATCAACCACGAGACAGCGACTGTTCAGAAATTGACTGCAATGGTTACATTTGGTGTCAGTTAGGTTTAGGCAATTGAATGCAATTTTTAAATGCTTTGAACACCTCAAAATTCAATTCCATTCACCTTCACTGCATTGATGCACCTGAAGAAGGCGAATATCTTAACATCTCATACCTTAGCCTATAAAACAAAATTGTCTCGCTGAACTACTACTCAGAACTGATGTTCGTGTTCTAACTGTGTTAGCCATACCATAGTATCCATGTTTATGCCATCTTTTCTGTCATTTCAGAGGAAATCAAGCTGGAGGACATGGAGGACGGTGTGGGATTGAGTAACCAATGGCTGATCCGTACACCACGCAAGTCCTTTTTTGTGTCTGCCTCTTCATGCGATGAAAAGAGGGCCTGGATGGAGCGCATCGAAAAATGCCACTCAAACCTGCTGCAGGGCGGCAGCAGCCAACCTGGTTCAAACTTTGCTGTTGCCTGGATACCAGACCCGGCCGCATATAAATGCATGCGCTGCTTCGACAAGTTCACTGCGACCAAACGCCGACACCACTGTCGGAAATGTGGCTTTTTGGTCTGCAGTGCATGCTCCAAGCAGCGTGAGGTGATAGGCCACATTCACCCGACCAAGCAGTTGAGGATCTGCAGTCTCTGCCACACTCGGAATAAGGAAGATGAGATGTCTCGCCTGAGGGGAGACAGCACTGGAAAGAATAGCTCAGAAGAGGACGTTGAGGCAGCATCCAGTGATGAAGAGGAGGGAGAGGAAATGGGGCAGAACTTGGCTTACAGCAGCTGGCTGGATTCCCAGATGGGCACCTGGGGTAAAATGGGCACCTATGCTTACCCGAGACCGATGAATCAGCGGCCTGAGTAAGACTAACACATCAGGACTACAGTCTCTCAGATTAACAAAGAGCATTGGACTTTTAAAAGGATCCAAATGACACAAAGCTGATGCAGTTAAATGCAATAGAAGTGTGTTGGAAGATTGTTTCTTCAATATAGGCCCTTCTAAGAGAAGAGTGAGGGACAGAGTGGCGGAGCATAGATATGCCATTCGAACACGGAATGTGAATTCTCCCATGGCCAAACATTATACGGAAGCACAACACACAGACATTCATCTCTACCAGTGTCAGGTGTTGAGGTTCTTAGTGCTGATGTAAGGGTGAGGATAATTTCATGCCGTGAAGGACACCAGCTTTCCTGGCCTCAATGAAGCCTTTGACCTCTTATCCTTTAGTGATAAATATATTTTTGTTGTGAAATGATTAGACATCTTCAGATGGTTTTCGATATTATGTTTACGTCATTACTCACACATTTAAATTGGCTCTTTGTGTTCTATGTCTTTATATTCAGTTGGATAATTATTTTTTGGGTTTTGTCTGCACATTAGTTGCATTACTTCTTATGGTCTCCATTTTGTAATCCATGGTTTATGTTAGATTGTTATATTTGTATCTTGTTAATGACCAAATAGTCTGTCTATTGGCTCTGATTATGTCAGAAGTAGAATCTCCTCAGGACCCTGATGGTCCTCCTGCAGGCCTGGAGGAGCACTGCACAGATCTAAGGGTTCACAGCTGAACTTGATTTTACTAGAATTGCTTGGATGTGTCTCTCAGAGAGGCACAAGCCAACACACGTTGGTGTTTTTGAAATTGTACCCACTAAAATAAAAGGTTTCGACTTTTTCAAACCCAACTGAGTCCCTGCACGTTTTTCTTTTCGATCTGTTACCCTTTGGTTGGAGGGAGACCAGCAGCGCTCCTGCGATCCTCTTGTCTGTGTTAGAAGTCAATAGAGAAAATCCTTAGAAAGAGAATCATGTATTGTGTTTGTAAATACTTACTGATGTCGTTACTGCACTTATTTTAGTCAGTCACTGTTTACATATGGAAAAGCATTTGCACTTCATATTGGCTCTTTTACTTTGCTTTGAAATGATCTAAAAACATTAAAGCACTTACAAAAGGGGTAAAGGCTTTGTGTCTGTTGGGATGATCTGAGCATTGAGAGTCATGTTGGACGCACCCATTTAGTTATGATTCCAAACACACACACCCATTTTCATCTTCTACGCCTCCTCCAGAAAGCTCTGTAACTCACTGGGATGAGTGCTGTGAAACTCCAAAGTGTTATAAAATAAATAATTATGAAACTAATACAAATACATACATGGGACGCATAATATGTGAAATAACATAGGAATTTTAATATTTGAACCTGAACTCTCTAAACTCATTGTAAAATATGGATCCTTCTTATTTTCAAAATAGTGATTTTAGAGGACTTTTCTATTTCAAAATGCACTTTTTATTTCATGCCATGTTTCATGACGGCGATAAACACACCCCTTTAGAATAAGACAAGTATAAAATATAAGAATACAAGTTACAGTGCAGGAAATGAAGATTTATTTGATGTATTAGAGGGAGCAGGCAGCAGCAAAAAAACAGAAAAGTCTTCAGTTTAGCACGTCCTTGGCTTGCTTATATATTCATTAAATAGTTCCAGGAAGTTAATGAAACTGCACTGTTGTGCTTTTATGATGGTGGGCCTCCTGATCCACTCAACCATAAGAGCAGTGATCTGAGTGTGAAAGGAGGACTGAATGTAGATTAAGAATAGGCCTGGAACTGATGCTTTCCCAAGATTTTATGACAGATTAATTGAAATGTATTGAATGAATTGATTGTTTCTGAACATTGTTTTATCCACAGTTTATTTCCTCAAGATAATGTTTGGGATTGACATTCACAGATGTGAGGATGAGCCTTTTATGTTGCAAACCTGTGTGAGGAAGTGTGTTTTCGAGAGGCGGGGAGACAGGTGCTTTCTGTTGGGCGTGGATATCTCCGAGAGGAGGGCGGTTCACAGTAAAAATGCCCAAGGTTCTCGCATGAGAAATAGCTGCGTAATCTCTCATTGAATAGGTTATCATAACAAACTGGGATTACGTCTTCTTTGAGGTGTGCCCCTGGTCACTGCTTCTTTGATTCTGTTTAAAGGGCTGGTGCAAATACTTCACATGGTTATGACTTTTATAAACAACTGTAACAAAACAGAATCTTTTCCAGTTATGGGCGAGTCCATTTCTTAAATGTAGTGTCAAACCGGTTTGACTTCACCTCACACGACAACTAAATGTGGCCTATATTCCAGTAGACAGACACATTTGAAAACAGATGCATTCACCAGACCGTTCATTAATCCTGTAAACCTACGTGCACGATCTGCAGGATTGGAGCTGGTTTGAGTTATTTGGTTTCTTTAATAAAAATGCTTCGCCAGCCATGGTGTGTTTGAACAACTGGAGTACTGTCAGTGCTGCTGGTAAATGCAGGGGTTGTTTTTGGTGTACAATGACATACTTATTATACAGCTGAGACTCAAGTCTTTGTCTCAGGACTTTAATATATAAGTACAAGTCCATTTACTGAGACAAATACAACTTTAACTTTTAATAATGTACTTTTTTTCTATTAAACTGCTATAAACACGCTTTTAATCTAGCCGTTTTAAAACACCATCACACAGTGTATTGAACACCTAATCCCACCATTTTCAAGACATTTTATTCCTTTTAAAGGCATTTTTTATTCTATTTCTAAATCAAATTAGCCACATGTACTACTGTTTGTCACTTTAGTTCCTTTATTTATTTAGATTATTTGTGTGCCACCTCTTGAGTGTCATGTTTAATGCTCTTAATAGGTGTCATCTTTTTATGCTTTTAATGTAAAGCACTTTCAGCTGCATTTGTATTAAAGGTGCTCTACAAATAAAGTTTATTATTATTAAGATTTTTTTCTGCAACTGCATCTTAGATCCCTTTATTTGGTCAAATAAAGAAGAATGCTGATGCAAAAATGCAACTCTCTGACTCTGCTATTGCAAACACGTCCATGGTAGTTTTCCGTGGCGAGTGAATCAAGTTTGACTGTCAACAGTGACACCTGTTGGACAAAAGTAGTCATTGCGTTGTAGAGAACTATTAAAAGCAAAACCCACGATGAAGCTGTCAGTCATAATGAAGTGAATTCACCTCTCTCATCTAGAAGCGGGGATAACCATACATATACATGCTTCATTTCATAGGACCAGTGGTAATTGTAACATTGTTTACATTTTACGGCATAACTCATTCTGCAGAACAATTGTCCCGGTCAGTTTTTACCATTAAAAAGTTTATTTATCTCAAAAAGCAACACTTGGTCCTCCAGTTTTGCAGAGAAAGTCACATTCAAATGCACCAAATTTGGAGGTAAATGGTTTTCCCAGGATAGGAAAGGTTAGAAAAACTAGATTCTGAAAAGTAACTAAAGCAGTCAGACCAATGTAGTGGAGTAAAAACGGAGATGACGTGAAGCAGAAATATAAAGCTGCATTACATGGAAGAGCTCAAGTAAAGTACCTTGACCTTTAACTTAAGTACAGTGCTTGAGTTAGTATATTCAACTTTGCCAGAACATGTTTGAATTGATGGAAAAAGACAGAGACATTTCACTTTCACAAACTCTTTATTTGCTCATAACGATATTTTCAAAGTGAACTTCATTTTATGAAATGCAACAATACTGGTCAACTCAAAATAAGTCCAAAGAGCATAAAACATTTTACAACTGTGAAAGCTTTCATCAGTTCTCAGTCTGGCGTTTGACATCTGATTGAGTGAATGGAGAACAGAAAAGTTGATTTCATTTTCCATTTTGTTTAGTTTTTTATAATCCAACACAAGCAGCTGATTTTGGAAAAGTCCTTACGCAAAACAATCGTTTGACTTAACAGTAGAAAAAGTGCTGGGTGGTAACTCGCAGTCTGCAGTGGGAGAAGGGGGCAGCGGGGAAGCGGTGTCGCCCGCGGCGGTTTTAGGCAGTTGCATTTTTGGAGGACAGTTCTTTGCTTTTGTGGGAAACGTTCGGCAGGAATCAGGGTGGTTACAGCGCAGCCGTTTAGAAGCGTCTTTCTGCTGCGATAGCTTTTTAAACTGCTTTTCAGCTGCATCCATCTTTTCCTGGAGAACTTTTGACAGATTTTTCAAGGACAATAGTCTCGATTTCAATCTCCTTGCCTGCTGGTTTTTTAACTTGAGTTTCTTGCGAACTATAACAAGCTGAGCGTATATTTCGCTTTCTTGCCGTTTGAGTGTCGAGGGAGACTCGGAACCAAGCTGATCCTGTACTGCATTTGCTTCCCTTCTGAGTATTGCGGGGGACTTGGAACTAACATAGTAGGCATGATCGAGAATAATTGTCCGTGGGTCTCCACTTGCATTGGCCTCAAGCCGAACCATGTCCCCATTAAGGACACACACAACCTCATTGGTCTCCTCGGCAGTCACTTGACTCACACTGGCATTGTTAGCATCAGCAGAAGGAATGCTACCATGGCATCCTTTGTCAATTTTGGTAACGGCCTCTTCGTCCAACATAGAATACAACTGTGCAAAGTGTCCAGGGTCGGAGGTAGAGACTGGACCGTTACTTTCATCTATTTTTCCACTTAACCGGCTGGTCCGCGTGGTCCTGGCACGTGGTTTATTTTTCAACATATGTGCTGGAAAGTTGAAAATGGTAGGCACACCAGTGTCCTTCAGCTTCCTCTTGCCCTAATGGTAAATACAGAAAACATTTTTTTATTTCAATTTATGGTTTATTTTTGCCAGTGGAGGACTTTTTCAGGGTGGTTATCCTAAGGTTGAATATGTAGAATCTTTATTAAAAGATATAGGTTTTAAATATAATGCACCCACGGGGCGTTTTGAGGGTACAGAATTAAAGTATTGCTTTTCCGTAAAAAAAATTGTTTTGAATTAATATTTGTAATTTTTTTAACAGGTTTGACAATGACTTTCTGTCACATTCTGTTGCCATAGTAGCAGCCAATAGCGTTGGGCATTGCTGGTTGCCAGGGTTGTCTGTTGTTGGGTGCAGCTACTGTAGACTGGCACTGGGTGAAATGGAGTTTTCCAATCCTGCAGCTGCTTCGGAGCCACAGTGAAGGGGGCGAAATTTGTCCCAGCAGCTGAGTGAGCCGAGACAGGCAAAAACAGGGCTATATAGGCCGAGCACTCACTCCATGGACTGAGAGAAAGGAGAGAAACGCCATTCAAACGCACGCCCACATGGCTACGGTTCTCCTTGATCGCTAACATCACTTTCATCTGTACTTAGCTGGAACGGAGACTTTAGAATAGAAATACATGATATACAAAAGAAAGCCACACATTTTGCAAACATTTATTTTTAAAAAAAATATTAACATTATACAGGAGCACTGAAATCCTAATGACATTACACTTGCATGTGCACAAAATTTTGGAAGATGTTATGAAGTCAGTGCTGAGTGAATCACGATAGGGGAGGCAGCCCTGAGAAAGGGCAGTGTGCAGCTCCAGGAAGGAAAAAAGGAAGTGCCACAGGAAAGGGCTGCCTGATGGCAAGGCAGAGCGTTGGATTTATATCTAGCATATAGTCAAACTGACATTGATTTCAATAAGGTTGGTCTTTTTTTAAAGAGATGAAATCCTGTCTGCTTCTCTACTGTAGGTAATACGCGGACTATGGATAAGTACTACATTACTATCGCTTTAAGAGGACTGTCTGCAGTGGAAATGTGAAATGTTTTTACTTATGGTTCTAAAGGTACTATAGCGAAAGTGTTTGATGGAAATGAAACTTGACACAAAGCTATGTGATACCGACTGCATTATACTTCTGGCTCAGTAGCCTTTTAAGAAGTTGGAATCAAACATCTTACGCAGAGATAAACAAAACATCCATTTTGGACCCATCAAAATGTTTTAAAGAGTTCCTTATTTTTCAAGGAAAAAGTGATACTTTTATTCTGCAACTTTCTAAAAGCTCTGTGGATAATTTTATTTAATTATTTGTCTGCATAAAAATGTTACCCATAACACCTTTAAATTGAGACTTTAATGGAAACTACATTTTTATTACTACTGGGAGTAAAGTACCAAAAAAGGTACCGTTGAGTACCAGTGTTGAATTCCAGGTGGCACTAGTGTACCCAACCCTAGTGATTTTGAATTAGGAGTGCAAAAGATGTATCCGTCTACCTTGCTGTCTATCAAGAACTGATCCTCCTCAAAGTGCATACTGCACAGACGTGACGATTCAGTCGGGGACCAGTTTATTCTCTTCATGTTCCAATACCATCGCCTCAGTCTTGCAGAATCTCCGAAAGGAAATCTGTTAGAAAAAGAAAAACATTTACTGTACTGTCCCTGGCAGGTTGTTTAAAAATATGCACATACGCACAGACACATCGTAAAACTATGCAAGAATTAGCACAAAAGAGCAGTTTAATTGCTGCCACTGAGTGCTCCAACATTCACTGCAAGGGGGGACTCATGTACCACTCAAAGCGACCGGCAGTGTTTTAATACAGAAATTATATCAAACACTCAATATGGCAACACATTAAAAATAACACACCACAATAAACACTTAACATAACAATAACATAAGCAGTACACCAGACTGTGCGAGCATATTGGATTATTCTGTAATCACAATATTTGGATCAGCAACATTAAAAAAAGTCTGCCAGTGCAGCTTGTGAAATATGAACTGTCCATAAAATCACAAAATACTGTGTGCAATTTAGGTTTTTTTGGAATTTAGTATAATCTTGAGTTTTCTATGCATATATATTTGTCCTGCATCCCCTGAGCACAAACCACCAGGTTCACTTCCTGATATGTAATCTGTTTCTATACCTGGTAGAAAAGTTCATTCTAATGCTGACTCTGACTGATGTCTACACAAGGCTACATGGACCAAACTAAGATCTGAGTGTGACTACTTTTTTCACCTGTTTAAACTGAGCTATACAACAGTACTACTTAATGTCAAGGTAGAAAGTAAATGTTACTATTGTAGCATTTGTCATGCATGCGACTCTTCACTCTAGAGCAGGGGTGTCAAACTGATCCAGTAAAGGACTGCTGTGGCTGCAGGTTTTCATTCCAACCAAGCAAAAACACACCTGGTCCAACAAATCAACTGTGAAGGCAGTTCAGGTGATGGAGTTAGTCGAGTCAGATGTGTTCTTGCTTGGTTGGAATGAAAACCTGCAGCCGCAGGTTGCTGTGCAAACTGGATCAGTTTGACACATGTGCTCTAGAGTCTAGACATTACAAATCAAAGGCTGGTTAATCCAGGGTCTTCACTATTTTAACAACATTTAAGTTTAAACTTGACGTTAACCTAAACCAGGGCTGTCTAACCCTGCTCCTGGAGGGCCGCTGTCCTGCATGTTTTAGGATTCTCTCTGCTCCAACACACCTGCATCTAATGATCTGCTCCTTATCAAGCAGCTGAAGCCTGTCACAGGTTTGAAAATCTTTAAAGCAGGGAGAAACCTAAACCATGCAGGACAGTGGCCCTCCAGGAGCAGGGTTGGGCAGCCCTGACCTAAACTGTCACAGCGTTGTAATGCAAGCACAGATATGTATGGACCTTTCAAAAGATGCAAACATAAACAATCCAAAACAGTCCCATTTTATTTCCTCTTCCTGTATATATTTCCCTGCATATGAAATCTGTTTCCATACTTGGCACAAGGCTACATAGGACTTAACTTGCTGCCAGCTGCCAACAGGAAAGAGACTAGGACACAGTTTGAATGTTTATGTTTACAACTTTGAAAAAGTCTGTAGGATCATTGTAATACGCGTTAAGCAAGCTGTCTGGAAAGAGATGCTGTTCTTAACAGTGTGGGATTGTGTGGATGTCTGAAACCCTCCCGCTGTACTAACAGGGCTCAGCCACAGCAGCGGGGCTATTCCCATCCTGTAGCCTGAGCCTACACACAACACACGTTAAGTTGACCCACAAAACAAGGTGGTTGTGCACCGTTGGTTCAATTTTTGTCAGGTTGACTGAATAGCTAACTCCGCTTTCCACAACATTACCGCACGGGTTAAGACTTCCACGGACCCTGCCTCCTTAAACACGGGTTACGAGCCTGACGGGGCTTGGTACCGTTAGCATAGCTAAAGCTAAGTTGTCAGCTAACTGTTAGCTAGCTTGGTTAGCAAAGTGCCCCGCAGCCTCGTTCACGTTAACTTATTTTGGCCAGCGAAAAACGTCTTACAGCGGTACTTACCGGTGTAAACTAACAGTCGACCCCTTGGTTTGTCTGTGGTAACAACCGAACGCAGAACAAGACATGTTTGATCGACCAAAATGCTCCAATAACTTTGGTGAAGTGAAAACACAAAGGTTCTCCTGGCTCTGAAAAGTGAAGCCAATGCGGAAGTGCCTCCACTGGTTGCAAAAAGAAGTCCGACTGTATACAAGTGAATGGGCAAATGCCCTTACTTCTCACTTTATTACCTCAGTAGACATTTTCCTAATGACTTTATTGTCTCAATTTTTAATTTTAAGTCTTTTCAATACATGCACGATGTTCATTTTGTTAACCACTGTCCATTATAGTGTAAAATATGTGATACAGCAGAGTTGGGGCTTTGTGATAGAGAAAGAGAGAGAGAGATAGATGCAGAGGAGAGGTTTAAAGCATACAAGCGTTTTATTTTGATGGCTAAACAGCACCATCTCACACGGTTACACCCCTCTCGTCCCCCTTCACCTCAATGATCGCTCAAGTAAGATCAAGAGCAAGATCAAATGCAATTCAGCACAAACTCACTTTCTCACACCTTTCGCCAGCCTACCCTACAGACATTACTGCATCAACTGCTTAAATTTCCCATTTCATTCAGGAGACCTTCTATAGGCAAATGTTCAACATTCATTACAATAATATAGTATATTTTGTGATGAAGAAACAAGAGCACGAGAGGACAGGATTATGAGAAGACTCTCAATGGGGAATCAGTTCAACACTGCAGCTGAAGTTGCTCACCAGTTCATTGCTGAACAGGGCAAGGATCTGTCTCTGCACACAGTGTCTTGTCGTTTATGACTTTTTGGACTGAAAGCCCACTCTGCAGTGACCAAACCTCTCATCAGCAGAAAGAATAAAAAGGCGAGACTTGCCTTTGCCGAGGAGCATGTTGTGTTGACAGAGGAGAACTGGTCCAGAGTCACTTCAATGATGAGAGGACGTTCAGTTTATTTGGGTCTGATGGAAACATTATGTTGGGCGTAGGACTGAGGAAAGACTGAACCCAAAGTGTGTAAAGAAGTCAGTTACATTTGGAGGAGGAAGTCTCATGGTTAGGAGGATGTTTTCTGCTGCAGGAGTTGAGTCTCTTGTACAGCTCCATGGCAGGTAAATGCAAATGTTTATGTGAACCTCCTTCAGCAAAATGCAATACTTCACTGCAACTGTCTCCCAATCAGCTGCAATTGTCATGCAAGGCAGGTTACGCAGTTCCTTGAAGCTCAGAATATTGAAACAATGAAATGTCCAGCCCAGATCTAAACCCCATAGAGAATCTCTGGAAAATCCTCTGTGACAATGTAATGTCTAAGAAACCCACTCCAGTCAGTGAACTGTGGAAGAGACTGAGTCAGAATGTACCACGTCTTCTCATTTTCATCACTGTATTTTCACACAATAAAGGTTTTTGTTGAAGTGCCTTGGTTATTTAAAAAAAACATGCAAGTACAGCAGTGGTATAGCCACAGCGGATATTTATCAAAACTTGAATTGCATAAACTTGGTCTGACTGGAAAGACTCGTGTGGATTAATTAACCCAACTGTGGGATGATGTTAGTCCTCATAGTAGTCATTACATTGTAGTGAGAACATCTTTTGAAACTTGAGCTCACTGTATAAAATGAGCTGTTGTGACCTCTAATATGCAGTGGTCCTGCATGACGCTTCCTGCTGCTATTATCACTGTTACTCATATATATTATCATTAGTCAGATAAACTATAACATTTGTAGCCATAAAAACACCATCAGTGGTATGTCTCGCTGTATCACAGCTGTTGTTACCACTACTCATCATTGATCATGTTTACCACCATAATTATCATTGTAATATTCTACCACCTTAGCTGGGCTTGTTTATTATTCTACTATATTAACTACCATAACATTTAAGTCATATTCAAATACCTATAGATATTAAATATAGTTAATGTTAGTTTTGTGGTTGCTTGCATCTCTGAAAGTGTATTTTTGTCTGACTTTGTCTCTCTCTGTCCATCTGTCTGTCTTTTCTCTCTTTCTCTCTCCTTTTCTTCCTCCCCAACCGGTGTAGACAGATGTCCGTCCTCCACAGAGCTTGGTCTGTCTGACGTTCCTGTCTGTTAAAGGGAAGGTTCTAAACGCCACTGTGTGCATAACGGTGGAATTGTTGGGTCTCTGTAAATCATAAATTCATAGAGTGTGGTCTATACCTACTCTGTAAAGTGTCCCGAGATAACCTTTGTTAAGATTTGGCACTGTAGATAAAATTGAATTGAATTGAATTAATATAATCACAGCCTCCTGAAACATTACAACTACAAACTAGAGACCTGGAGCAGTCAACAAACATATTCACTCTAGATTTACAACTGAGGGGCAACCTGTATTACAGTTTAGAAACAAAACCGTGTCTTCTAATATTGGTGTTCATCTATTAAAACTCCAATAAAATAGAGCAACTTCCACCCACTATTAAGAGTAAGTCCATTCGTAGAAGAAGTGAGAAAAGGATTCAATTTCTGTTTTACAGAAAGAACGCACTGGAGAAGTATCTGCTTAAACATGTTATGATTTATTACAAGGGTAAAAATCTATGTAATGTCTTCATGTGGACTTTTATTTTATTTAGAATGAGGAATATATTAGGTAAATCTTCATCATCAAGGTGATTATTACACATACAATCTGAAAGTTTTTTGCCACCAATTTAGTCCACTATTAGTTCCATAGTCTTTGTGGTGTTCAGTGACAGGTTATTCTCTCTGCTCCTCCTCCCTGTATGTTGACTCCTTTAAAGTTTAAACCATATATCATAAAAGCTGGCTGCACTTTACTTGTAGAGCCGGTGTAATCTCCACTAGAGACACAGGGAATTAAAAAAAAAAAAAATCAATGCCCTTTTTTGGTAGGAGGAAATGATGCGGAGTAAAAGTCTGACAAGATGGCGGCTCCCAGAGGCGAGTACAATTGGCTCAAGTTGAGAGAACAGGCCTCGACGGAGAGGCTACGTCCATTTTTTAATACAGTCTATGGTTCAGACAGACAGAATGAGAAAGTTTGTGTTTTTTGAACATGAAAGCATGTAAACATGTTCTAGTAGAAACACAAAATACAAGCATGAACCTAATAAAAATGAGCATGTCTCTCCTTTAAAAACGAGTAGAATTTCCTCATCCCATAAAGAAACACGTGATCCTTCAGTTTTGTAGAAACCTTCACATCCAAAATCCCCAAATTTGGAGATAAATGGTTTTCACCAGAAAAGTATTATGAAAAGTACGTAAAGTAAAGTACCTCAAATTAGGACTTATTGGTAAGTACAATACTTGAGCATACTTACGAGAGAGTAGACAGGAAATATGAATTTGCAAAACCACTTTATTTGCTCAAATAAATATTTCAAAGCAAAATACATCAAATTAAATTAATTCCAACCATACATAAATCAAAATGAGAAAAAAAACAAAAGCTGAAATCAGATTTCACTCTGATGTTTAACATTGTAATGAAAATGATCTTTGCATCACAGTCTTTGCTTAACCCAAGAGAAAATATAAACATTTTAAAAAAATTTAGAAATTTCGGTTGCATTTATAACCCAAAACAACCGGCAGATTAGAAAAAAGTCTTGCTAAACAAGACAAACATGGCTTAAATCGGTCATTTCATCATGTTAAACCAGTCCATCATCGTGTGCAGCAGTTCAGTGTGTGTAGTGGCTGTCTCCAGTCCCTGAGCGTGTGGCTGATGACGCTGACAGATGCCAGACCAGAGTGAAACCTTTGTGGAACGTTTCCAACTCTTTAAACAGTCCATTATAAAAACTTAAAAGATGCCCAGCTTGCGTTCACTCAAGTCCATTAAAAGCAGAGATTCGGTAAGAACTGGTCTCCAGACCAGGGGTTCATCTAAATATCCCTCCTCGGTCCCTCTTTATACACTCTCAGTGTCACTGCACAAGACCAGAGCCACAGAACACAAGAACACAAAGGCGTCCAGCGTCTGCCACGAGTTCTGGTGTTCAACTTGGTCAAAAGCCCTTTCCTTGACTTCCCAGCTCAATGAACTGGAGAGGTCCAAAATGTCCCGAACATGTTGTCAGATATCAGCCTGCTGGGCACACAACAAGTCTAGTCAACAAGAATGACATGCTCCATCACTTTTCTCAATCTTGTAGCCAACACCTTGGACAGAAGCCCATAGTTCATACAAAGAGAAGCCACTGGCAACCAGTTCTTGAGAAAGGTGAGGACCTCCCTCCTGCAGCTCACAGACAGACGCCCATTACTCAGTCTCTGAGAGCACTTAACAAGTCTCCACCAATCACAGGCCAGAAAGTCTTAGAGCAGTCTGCAGGTGGTCTTTCTCCTGTCCAGGCTCTGCATCTCCTCAGTAGAGAGCTGTGCCTCCAGCTCTGGCCTGGCCTCCAGTCCTGTTGGGTAGGCCCTCGTAGAAAGGCTGTTCCCCTTCTGCTCCCTCCTTTTTGTGCACACTGACGGATGTCAGCAGCGTCCTGCAGCAGCTGCCTAGTGTCTGACCACAGGTGCCTGAGCCTCCTCTGTCCATTCTTTTGTTCCAGACTGATAAAAAAGTGAGAGGGAGCATCCAAAACAGGAGTGAACCAGAGGGCCCTGAGCAGAAAAACCCAGCAGGTCAGATAGAGCTGACCCTTTTTTGAACTTGAACTCGTTCTCGTTCTCCTGTGGAGTCGGCTCACTGCAGCAGCTCCACCACTTCTCTCTCCAGAGTTCTCATAGACCTGGCTGTGGGCCATGTGACACTGAGAGTGTAATGTAGGAACACCTGTTTTATTTGACCTTCACCAACATCCATTCACTGTTGTAAACAACTGTACTCATACTTCGTTTTCCTGTAGTCATTCCATAAGAACTTAAAAGCGTGTTTAAAGCATTATCAGACAGAAGAGACATTTTAATGCCAGCGGGCACTATTACATTTCACACTTCTATAAAAAAAGACTGTAATGCAATGATCTGATATAACAACTGGGTTCATTAAACATCGGAATACATTACATTTTTCAAATTCTGCATTTATTTTCAACAACCATCCTTAAATAAAGTCCCAAATAGCACAAGAAGTATGCAATAAGAAAGAAAGAAAAAAAGCTAATAAAAAGATGCTAGTAACTCCATAATTATTACTGCTCTTATAATTTAAAAAAAAAAACAACTGCTGACAGAAAAGCACTTGTATTCTGATGAAAAGTAATAATTAGCCTTAGTCAAACTGCAGAGAAGCTTTTGCACCATACATGTTAAAAAACAGAGTTGTTTTTTTTCTATTGCCATTTAAGGAACAGGAAATGTATTTTCTTTACCATTAAATGTAAAACAATAAAGCAGAATGTCTTTTTTACTGATAACAATGTATGAAGCCATAGAAGTACTAGCCTGGAAACCAGAGGAATCTGCCAAACTCATGTTTCCTTTGTTTTGGCAGATAGGTCTGGCCCCTCTCTCATTCAGACAGATGTATAGCTATTATGGCCCTGTGTGGACCAATCACATCAGTTTATCTCATGTGGGGCGGGTTTAAGATGATGACTGACTGAGTGTCTCCTAACAGACCTGCAGACTGGACGAGACACTGTCACTGACACTGTCTGTTAGGACCTGCAGACTGTAGGAGGCACTGATCAAACATGACTCAATATTCTGTGACTGTGCTCTCCTCTTTCTCACATGGAATGTTTCCAGAAGTGCATTTTAGTGTACGGTTTAATACCGTTTAATTTCAGAAAGTTTCTGACCCGACCGCTTTTGATTTCCACTGAGCAAGCACCGCTGTTTCATGGCTCTGATTTAGGCCTATCCAATTGCGCCCAGAAGCATTTTGCTCTGCACTGTTGATAATGAACATGAACTGAGAGGACCAAGTCTAATACGCATTGCCATTAGTTTGGTGATGCCCGGCTATAAAGGTACCATAAAAAAATAATAATCATTAAAAATAAAACAAACATTATATATAAAAGAGGAATTAACAAAATAATTTAAAAAAAAAGTATCAGTATCAAGACATGAAGAACCTCTTCTTTGGCATCACCCAGAGATGCAGGTGGAAGGCTGGTGCCAGTCCGGAGAAGACCGACAAGAATTACATGTCTCTGAACGATGTTATGGCTGAATATGTTCAAAGTTTTAATGGCAGCTTAGTTCATCCTAAGGTTTGAGACAGATGGGTTTATTTTGGCATGATGGATCTTATTTCTAGGGAAAATGATATGTTTAAAACGGTTTAGCTGAATCCATTAAAGCCTAACTTCAACATGTCATGTCTTTTTGCAGTGTCATGCCTTATGTCTTATTCCCTTACACCACATGGTCTTTCGCACTCTCTCCCACCATGTGA
This sequence comes from Echiichthys vipera, assembly GCF_963691815.1. NCBI lineage: Eukaryota > Metazoa > Chordata > Actinopteri > Perciformes > Trachinidae > Echiichthys > Echiichthys vipera. Next base: position 22,993,189 of record NC_139842.1, read on the forward strand.
AACGAAGCTGTAACAAATTATAAATAGTTTAAAATGTTAGAGTTCATCATTCTCAATAACTGCATCGGTTTGCTGTTCCAAGAGCATCACTCATTTAGAGACAGGTTGTTCCTGAGGAAATTTGCATTTGCAGGTTGCCTTTTTGTGCCTTTCATAGTGACCTAAGTAAACTAAGAAACTGTTAACATGAATAGACTTGACCTTCTTCCCCTTAGCTGCATCTAAACTGTCTCACACACTGTCGCAATCATGATTAAAAAAGGTCCTCGACTTATTGCACCTTACCTCAGTTACTTTTACATTCCTGCAATGCACCCAACTGTTCATCTAATGCATTCAACTTTTTCTGAAGACCCCTTGTCAGACTTTTCAAGGACGAGACTTTTGACTTCATTTTTCTTATCTGCTTACACCTCAACCTAAGCTTCTTGTGAGCTACAGTGAGCTTATCTTGTACTCTAGTAACTTTATGTTTGAGTAATGCGGGAGATTCTGAAATAACATACATGTGATCAGAGGACACAGGTTCTTGCAGTGGTTTGGTGCAGAGGTAGCTGTGATCATGCAAAAGTGTTTGCGAGTCTCCGCTTGTGGTGATGCACTCATCGGCCTCTTGCTTCACATTGTTAGGATCAACAGGAGGAACAATAACACTACATGCTTCGTCAGTGTCGCTGACGAAGGATGTCACTGGATAAAAAAGTGCAACGGGTTTAGGGTCAGAAGAAGAATCTGGACAGTCACTGACCTCCATGTTTATAGCTACCAACCTGATCTGAGTCATACCGGGAGTTTGTATATTTTCAAACAAACTTACTGGAAAGGTGAAAATGGTAGGCACAGCGGTGTCCTTCAGCCTCCTCTGGCCCTAATGGTAGATACAGAAAACATCAGTAGGTAGATTGTGATACATAGGATAGAATTTCTCTTTCTTTCTTTGGCAGTTTATCATTTACTTTGTAATTTACTTTTTATGGTTTGGTTATCTTAATACTCACATGTTGAATGAATCTGAAATGAAGTCACCTCATGATAGGATTTGCATTTGAGCCACTTTCAATACTAAGTCTGGTAGATTTACATTTGCTGTGTACTTTGTGCATATTTGTTTACCTTTTTGTCTGTGAATAACTGATCCTCCTTAAAGTGCATATTGCACAGACGTGAACATTCAGATGGAGCCCAGTTTGTTCTCCCCACATTCGTCAACCATTGCTTCAGTCGGTCAGGCTCACGGAAAGGAAATCTGTTTGGAAAATAAAGCGTTTACTGTTGAGCATTTAGACTCTACATTCCAGAATGGTCAATATTAACAGTTTACACTAACAAGGTACCACATCTGCAATGACAATTATAATTGTTTGTTTATTTAAGAAGGGACAGAACACATTAATTTAATGTGAACACTTGAGTCCATCATTTAAATGTGCCAAATGTAGCCTTAAAGGTTCATTTTCATCTGTAGTCCCTGGCAGGTTGATGGTTTGTTAAAAAAACTATTAAAAGAAAACATACTAAAGCACAGATAAATAGAAAAACTATGCAATAATTAGCAGGCAGGAAACCAGCAGCTATTAGCAAACAAAAACAAATAAAAAGGCTGGCACCAATATCTAGGGTGAATCATGTAACATAGCAATACACAAAGCACACAAAAACATGTAAGTGGAGCTATAAACCTCAATATCAGATTCCAGCATGGGAGAGACTTGGGTCCACACTAAGAACAGATCGGATCGAGCAAAAGGTAAATAAAAACATTTTATTTCGCTGTAGGTCTCTCCATAACTTGTTATTACAATATCTGAACCGGTCGGCTGCAAAAACAAAGCACTTTCAGTGGACGTTTAATTCCCAATTGCCTGTTTTGCAGCTACAGCGCTCTTGCTCAATACTGGACCAGTTTCCGAAAAGGTTGTCCAAATTAGTCACTTAGACACAAAAACATGAGAAAATATGGTATAAAAATGCTGATTAAAGCTGTATTAAAAAAGGAGCATCCCGCAAATAAAAACAGAGTGAGAATCTCTGGGGGTTGGGGTCTTTGCTGATCCTTTGGGCCTTTTTCCTACACACCTGGGTGTAGAGGCAGCTCCACCCTGGTGATGTGCTGAGCAGTTTTCACCAGCCGAGGGCAGTGCAACTGCCACGATGCTGGCTGGTCAGGATACTCTTGATGGGGTACCTGTAGAGTATTCTGGAGTCCATGTTGAACTTTCCCAGCCTACAGAGGTAGAGGAGCCACTGTCTTGCATTCTCGATGATGATGTGTGTAGTGAGTCGGTTGCTGCATTCCAATAAAGGGTTCAACACGCCCTCGTTCATTTCCCCTCAGCACTTGCTCTTGGGGGAATCCCCGCCGCCATCATAAGTGTCGTTCTGATGGTCTAATAAACTAAAGTGAAATTGATGAGATCCACCCTTGAAGGGCTGAGTGTTCGAGTGAACAACGATGGTCACTCCAGAGGTCGATATCACCCACAATGCATTGCAGTTATGCATTTGGTGGAAGAGAATACATCCATGGGTAGGAGGCTGGAATGGACGTAAAACTCTGTCATTACTCACCACTTAAGAACAATATGCATAAATTGAGCAACTTTATATCATAAAAATTCACTGTCTAACATGATTTTCGGTATTCTATGTATATTATCTTATTATAAGTCCGTATTCTTACATGTTTAGGCTGATCAATCACCTATTTAGCAGATAGTTTCTTAAGACAATCTCATTCATAGCTTCATATTTTACTGAAAAATGACTAGTTGCACTAAATATTTAGTCTACTTAGTTTACATAAAGCTACACACTCGACTTGTTTTTTCTTCTCAACATTATCTGTAAACCCATAGAATAAATGTTATTTTGCCATATATCGTAGCTATATTTATGCTGATAATCATGATACAGATCACAAACAGAAGTTTCTGAATCAAAGACGGGTGCTGTTGTTTACAAAGTGTAGACGGTGCAGACGTGTTGCAATCATCCATAGGAAACACCATCTCATTAAAATGATTCTAAAGCTATTTTTGATTCTTTGTAAGAAGCAGTAGAGCGCTAAACCTACACCTGGTGGTGGATCCATGATAGTTTGGGCTGAAGTGAACGAGGGCAGGTGAGTTTCATATCACACTCTGCCCAGTTTCCCTCTGCTCTCCAAGTGGCCTCCGTGTGACTTGTGCTGTTACATAATAATATAAGGGCTGAGGGGAAGGGAAGGAGGGCATGTTGAACCACAACACAGGTCAGGTACTCACTGGAACCTGAACCTGCTGACTCTCCACTACAGTCCCATGGATGGAGATGGGGGCATGTCCCTTCCTTTGTCGCTTCCTGTAGTCTACAGTCAGCTCCTTTGGTTTAAGTTGAGACGGAGGAGGTTGTTGTCTGGCACCAACATACCAGGGCTCTGACCTCCTCTGTAGACAGAACCTAATGGTGTTGGAGCTGTGGGTGGCCACGCATTCGTGCGTGAACGGAGTCCACGAGAGAGCTGAACATGCTGCACCCCCACGGTCAGTGGACAATAAAGGTTACCAGCCCGGGGTCAGGTAGGTAGGTAAGTAGTTTACTTACTACATGGTGCATTCGTAATTCACGTTTACTGTGGTGCTAACTTTGAGTTGCAAAAAACAGGCTTAAAACCAAAACGAAATGTACTCACCGGAAAAAACTCACATCCGCCCCCTTACAGGCTCTTCTAGTGCAACCCAATGCCGAACAAGACATTTTAGACCAACAAAATTGCTCTCTTTCGAAGAAACACCTTTTCACACACCAACACCACAGTGCAAAGGACGTGCCTTGCTACCACTTAACAATACTTATCAATACAAATAAAGATATCTAAAATCTACTGTTTTGCTCTTCTTCTGCTTTTCGGCATAACTCAATTCTAACACAATGTTTACAAAGGCTGTCAGCGCCTTCATCACTTTCTAGTGACGCGTTTTGATGACGTTGTTTTAGCGTCTTCCGCTCTTGCTCGAGGCGGCAGTAAACATGGCGACCGGCTAACGACATTGTCGCATTGAGTCCTGCAGGGTTTGGGTTTCTCTTTCAGAACGTACACACTACGTTTACTTTGTTTTTGTAGGTACGCAGAGGTGCGTGTGTGGGGCGTTACGCTCTACGGGCTTTATTGAATAAAAAGGTAAAGTCAAGTTTCGCCTCCTTTGCTGCTGTCGATGCTAACGCGGCCCTAGCTACACATGCTAGCGAACGTGAACGGTTATCGTCGCCAGACGAATGCTGCTCTAGCCGCTAAGATGTGTGTTGGATATCTATCACAAGCATTTAGCTGGCTTTATCATATTTGCTATCCACTTAAATCACCCACTACGAGTGAATAACGTTAAGTCTATCAGAGAAATGTGTTGGATTGACTTAACGTTGCCCTGCGTGTGAACAAGACTTTGATTGTTAACTTTAAGTTAACGTTAAGTTGATGGCTAATAGTATTAGCTAACCGTCATGCTCGAGTACAGTGTTTATCTAAATAAGCGTTGTATTTACATTTAGCAATAACTCTGTCCTAATGTAATTTCAGTTTATTAGCAGCTATCAGTAACATTAGCTAAATGGAGCCGACCATCGTCTCAAATATGCTCTGACGTTATCAGGGATAATCGTTGAGAATTGATTGTGAAATGAAAATATAAGGCGGTGACGTGCACAATCTTTTAGCGAACACAGGTGTTTTTTTACCTTTATTTAAAAAGACTCATTGATTTAAAATCTCTTTTACAAGAGTGTCCTAACCAAGACATGCAGCAGCATAGTCATGCTGTACATACACACAAACACAATAGGGACAAAACAGTAAAACATTTCAAGGTAAACTACAATAATACAAAGCATCTACAGCCAGATGTTTCTGCCTCATTTTGTTTTAAAGTTTTCTGTAAACTGTTCCAGGCTGAGGGAGCAGCAAACACAAACTCTTTCTTTCCTAGTTCAGTTCTGACTTTTGGGACAAACAGCAAGAACAGATACCGAGACCGAAGATTGTAAGTCCCAACATTGTTTCAGTTAATGTAGAACAAATGCCTTGTAAACGAGAATAGGCAGGTATCCCAGTATGCGTTGATAAGGAGGACCATCCAGCCCGTTCATATAGTGTAATGTGATGAGTCGGTGCTTTAAAACCAGTGATGAACCTCAGAGCTCCATGATACAGTGTCAAGAGCACGTAAGCTTTGAGACGAGGCTTGCACATATACAACATAACCGTAGTTCAGAACAGACATGGAAGTGGCAGCAACCAGTCTGAAAGAAAGGAAGGCAGGATTTGATCCTAAAATAAAAACCCAGTTTCAATTTAAATCTTTTTACCAGCTGCTGAATATGATTTGCAAAAGAGAGGTATTCATCGATTAATATACCAAGATATCTATTTCACCTGTCATAATTGCTGGGATTTTGATACTCTGCAGGGTGAAGGAGACGCACCGGCACAATGGGGCGACGTTCAACCTCCTCCACCAAGAGTGGGAAGTTTATGAACCCCACCGACCAGGCCAGTAAGTACCGACCATACCCAAGAGCTGGTCTCTTTGGAAACCAACCTGCTCCATAACCCTGACGAATTATCAATCTATTGTTGTCAGATGTCAGAATAGTAACTACAGTATACTTGTTTTCTACCTCCCTTACAGGAAAGGAGGCCAGGAAAAGGGAGTTAAAAAAGGTACAACTGAGTCCCTCAAACACAAGACTCACTTTAATGTACTCATTGATCTTAGTAATGTTATTGTATTGATAACACATCACTCCATTTGTTAATATTCCTGATAGAACAAGAAGCAGAGAATGATGGTGAGAGCGGCGGTGCTGAAGATGAAGGATCCCAGACAGATCATCAGAGACATGGAGAAGCTGGATGAGATGGGTAAGGGGGCTGATTTTGTATGCTGCTGTTGAACGGGCTTTTTTACAGTTAAAAATGCTTTCTACAATGTTTGCTAGCCATAGTCATTTACTGTAAAAGTTAAAGGAAAAGAGGATAATATCTTTTTCAAGATCTAAGATTTTTTGATTACTTTCAACATTCATGTATGTATAGGTTTTGAAAAAAATAAAAATAAAAACGAAGCCTTTCTGCCACATCTCCAACAGAGTTCAACCCAGTTCAGCAGCCCTTGTTGAATGAGAAAGTATTGAGGGACAAGAGGAAGAAGCTACGCGAGACATTTGAGCGTATTGTCCGTCTATACGAGAGAGAAAATCCTGACACCTACAAGGAGCTACGCAAACTGGAATTGGACTATGAGACCAAAAGAGGGCAGCTGGCTCTCTATTTTGACTCTGTCAAGGTGTGTTTATGAGTCTATTTTTTGTACTCGATGCATGCTTTTATTTGCTCTACTGGAGTCATGAATTTGTATATATTTATGTTTAAATGAAAGGATATAGTATTCACAGTTTAAACAAAATGTGTATTTGCCTGGTGAGATTGAGATGCAGTAATGTGGAAAGGATTTTGGTTGCAGGCATAAAGCTCCATAGTGGTGAACCTAAGTTTTGATCAATCTTGACCCATTGAGGTTGAAAACATTGGTATGAAATTCTAGATTTATATTTTTTCTTTTACAGGGAATTGCCCGCATGTTTGTTTCTTTTGTTTGCTGCCATGTGTACACAGTATGTTGAGCTTCAACAGTTTGTGGAGCTTTACTGTGCTTGGACTTTTTGGTCACTCTGTCATTACTACCACGTGTTTCATTTCCTCTTTTTCAGAATGCAGAGTCAGTGGAGGTCGACAGCATCCCTTTACCAGATATGCCTCACGCTCCCTCCAATATCCACATCCAGGACATCCCACTACCAGGAGCTCAGCCTCCCTCCATACTTAAGAAGAACACCACCTTTGGGTAGGCATCAGCCTGTGTGTATTACAGGTTTCTTTGGGTAATCTCAATACATTAAGCTGCAGAATTTTGCTGTGCTACTGAGGTCAATCTTTTCTGAAGGAGTTCTGTTTTTATGTCTCTCTCAGTAAAGGACCCCTGTCAGTAGTTTCTGGGCCGGTTTTGGCAACAATGCCAGCTGTGCCACGTTTACCTCCAGGAAAGAAGCCCCCCGGACCCCCACCAGGGCCTCCACCTCCACAGGTCCTGGCACTGTACGGCATTCCTACTCGGCGATCTTTTGGCATGGACTCAGGTAACGCATATAAACCCTTAATGATAACATTGATGAATGATACTTTTCCATAATAATGATAAGACTTTGATTGCATAGTTGTGTTGCATTTCTGCAGGTTGCCCTTACATTTTCTTTTCCCTGAACAGAGCCTTCCATTCCTGGTTTAGAAAAGGACTCTCCAATGGAGTTGGGAAGAGATCGGGACAGCGGCAGTGACAGCGATAGAGATCGGGATGATGTGGACGACGATGAAAGTGACTCTGAAGAGGACAGCGAAGAAGAACGCGATGAAGGGGGAGATGGTGACCAAAGAATGAGCGTGGAAAGGCAGGATGATGATAGGGAGGAGGATAGAGACAGAAATGAAAGAAATGCTGGTGAGTGTTTAAGAAGTACTCAAACACATTTTTGATATAATGTCTCAACTTTAAAAAGGTTGTTCTGTGTTATTATTTCTATATTTGACAGGCTCATGGTCCAGATATTAAAGACAAACACAAACTATACAGACACATACATAACATAAAAATGACGCATATCTAGTGGACATGTGTGCTAAAGATTAAAATGCATACAAAGGTTGGTTCCAATATTTCCAAAGGCTGGAGGAATATCCTGTCTCACTTAGGGTAGGGTCAGTCAAAGTCCTTATCATGCTATTCCTAGACTCAGTCAGCCTGCACATACATTTTTACAAAAAAATTCCTGAGTAATGCTTGAAAAGTGGGAACTCTCCAGTTTACAAACATCTTGCTGGCACTTCCCCATCTTGGGTTTCTGTCTGTATTATGATATGGGTTAGGGTATAATGAAGAAAATTGCACTTATCACAACAGTTTTAGGAAACTAGCAGGTCCATCGTGCATTCTAATATTAATACATACTAATTTCATGTCCTAACTTCTTTAGGTCGCAGTGTACGTTTTGCGGACATGCCTCCAGAGGCACCCCATGAAGGAAAGAAGAAGAAAAAGAGGTTGGTGAAGAAGACCAAGGCCATTACCCCTCTTCAGGCGATGATGTTGAGGATGGCAGGTACTATAGTAAACCAGTGTCTTTGCTCCATACTGGTTAAGCTAGCACATCTTCATTTCTATTTCTGATGACATGGTATGGCATTTTGTTGTTGTCTTCAGGTCAGTCAATTCCTGAAGACGAGGAAGAAGAAGAGGTCGAGGAAGAATACACAGATGAATCGGACAGCTCAGACATCGAGGACAGGGGGCCCCCAGGGGAAAACCCACCACACCTTATGGCTAATCCGCGTCTACCCCCTCCCTCTGGACCAGTGGCACCGCAAGGGCCTCCACACCTGCAAGGGCCGCCAATGACTGGGCCTCCACCACTGGGTCCACCCCCAGCTCCTCCCATGAGGCCTCCTGGTCCACCTTCTGGCCCGCCTCCTGGCCCACCACCAGGTTAGATGCAACATTTGTCGTTGGAAAACCATCGTCTTAAGCCGCACATAACGGCTTACTGCTTCTTTCTGAACTTTCACAATAAAAGCCCTAGACATGGTATACCGCACCACAGATCATTTTGCTAAGAGGCAAGTCAACAAAACAGCTTACAACTCAACAAAATAAGTAACAGAAGCTATCATCAGGTAGATGGCAAAAGAAAAACAGCCAGCCGAATAAGAGAGCGATAAGAACCATTCTTTCTAACAGAACAGCACTGTCTACTTCTCAAAACTGCTAAGGCATTTATCATTCTGGTACAAATTACAGTTGTGTATTACTTTGGACAGTCGCCATGCTGCTAAAGGTATGATAACGGTATGAACAAGTATCCGATCCAGTGACTAGATAGCTAACCTGACTAGCTAAACGCTAAATTTACTTGTACTTATGCAGCGCCTTTCTAGTCTTCTAAACACTCAGGGCGTTTTTATACGACTTGCCGTGTTGGGAAAGTTCATTTTCGTTTCAGTAACATTCATCAGGCAGAGTATGGTACGTTCAGTTCACCTTCGCCCAAAATATGAACGGGTTCATGAACTATCGTGGGATGAACGCGTTTAGGCACAACACTGACTATTTGTCACATTCACCCATTCACACAACAGATATTCATACACTAAAGGCAAAGGCTTCCTGGCCCCGAGCAGCCTTATCTTGCTCAAGGACACTTCAACATGTGGGCTGGAGGAGCCAGGAATTGCGCTGCCGATCATACAAAAGGAGGAAGACCCATTCTTCTTAGCTACAGCTGCTCAATCTACTTGTTCATGAGAAAATCTGCAAACAGAAAATGTTTTACATATACATGTTATCGCCATCTCTGTTGCAATGTTTGTGTCCTGTGTTGTTGGTAACATTAGCTTTAAGGAATACAGAAAGTGATCTGTATCTGGTTTGAACCAATAATACCACTTGAGAATGCTATGGGGTGGAATCTGCTCTGTTTCCACTTTAAGGGTGTACAGGATGTACTCATTATCCATATGTACACTATGCATCATACAGATGATATACTCTGTCATCTCTAGGTGCTCCTCCGTTCCTGAGGCCTCCTGGTATACCTGGAGGTATGAGGGGTCCAATGCCTCGTCTTCTGCCGCCTGGACCTCCGCCAGGAAGGCCCCCAGGTCCGCCACCAGGCCCTCCTCCTGGCCTTCCACCAGGTCCTCCACCACGAGGACCCCCTCCCAGACTGCCACCCCCAGCACCACCAGGTAGGCACATGTGTGCGTACAGTGTATGAAGGCACACATTTGTGTGTCTGTGTGCACATGTGTAGTACTATCAATCACAATGTCAATGTGTATATAATGTGTATATGTTCTTGTGTGCATAAACACATAATGACATTATTTCTTGTCAAACACTTTGGCATTGAAATTTACAAATATTGCTATGAATATATAAAATAATACTTAGCATAGAAGAAGGTCTTATTTATTTCTCATCAAAATACATCTTTTGTCTTTTTACAGGTATTCCACCTCCTCCCCCAAGAGCAGGAGGGCCCCCACGTCCACTTGCCCCACCACTCTCCCTCTTCCCTCCACCTCTCAACTCCAACGTGCTCAGTGCTCCTCCCAATATTGTCCAGCGACAAAAAGGCTCAGGTCCCAACCAGGATGGTTCCCAGAGCAACATGCCACCCCCTCCCATGCCCATGCGACCGGGTGTCATGCAGATGCCTCCTCCTCCAGGGACAGCTGCCGCCTCCACAGGCTCCAATCCTGGAGGCCCCCCTAGCCACCACCACGCAGCCACCATCGAGAAGCGACCCAACATCACCTCTATCGCCTCAGCTGGAGGCAGCCTGGCAGCGGGTGCTGGCTCTGGTGGAGCCACCATTTCTGCCAAACCTCAGATTATCAATCCAAAGGCGGAGGTCACCCGCTTTGTGCCTACGGCACTGAGGGTGCGTAGGGACAAGGGCGGAGCAATGCCTGGGGCAGCAGCTGGGCCTCATGAGAAAGTAGGCGGTGGTATCGGAGGAAGAAGAGGAGATGATGGTATGGGAGGTGGACAGGGGCGGAAACAGCAGGTAACAGCTGCTTCCATGGGTTTGGTCAACCCAGCCCAGATGGGTGCTGTGGCTCAGCCCAACATGAAGACTAAGGACCAGATGTATGAAGCCTTTATGAGGGAAATGGAGGGACTCCTCTGAGAACTGGGAGGGTATTTGGGATGGGTGGGGGTTAACAAAAGGAGCGTATTTGTTTTCTGTTTAACGTTTTAGTGGTAGCTGTGCTCAAGGCAGTCAGTTAGATGAGTTTCTCTTTAGCGAACTAAGGAAATGCGGCTTATTTCAGCACTGGTCTCACCAGGCTCATCTTCATTTCATCTGGACTATTACTTGTTGTATCGGAGAGAATGTGAATTTGATGTTTGTAAGAAATCTGATTATGTATGGAATTGGAAACATTTCGACTGGTTGCTATGAGGAGGCGACTCATAAAAACAATACTATAAAAAAATGCCGTTATTTTTTCCCCCCCCAATAACTGTATTTTCCTCAAGCCAACTGTTTTGTCTTTTGCCTCAACAAGAAAAGGCATTTTGTATGATTATTTTATTGATGACCTCAAAAACATGTTGGACATCAAAATTAAGGTGTGGAATGTTTGTCAACCATACAGAAATGACTAAATATATGTCTGAAACTGTTCTGTTCTGCAGCTAAATAAATACTTTTTACCTCATGTTTCAGTTTCACGTAATATAAGAGGAAACATAAGCAACACATAGACAAAATGATTACATAATATGGAAGTTTATGTCAGGATACTTTATATCTGGAAAATATTTTCATAAACTCCAGTCAGGAATTTAAGTTTCCAGATATGTTTATTTTTTTCTTGAACCCCCTTTTTTAAATATCTTTTTTTTGTTTGTTTCATCTGTTTTAGGTAGTGGATATCTCATGTTGTACGTTAAGGCTATGGTGTATGGGCACAACGCATAGCAACAGCAGTGCTCGGCTGTGCAGCGTTTACCTACAGGATGCCACAACCACTAGCTACAACATGATGTTAACCCTCCTGTTACCCTCAAATTTTACTAACATCGTTTATCCTTACGGTCAATTTGACCCCGGCAATTTAAACATCCAGAAAATGATTAGAATCAAAGTTGTTACTCAAGTTTTCTTGTCAGATACTCTGTGTATTTGTTGACTACCTAAATAGCATTTTAAATTCAACAAACACAGAACCCCAGACACCTTCCTATACATCCAGAATACCTATAACTTGACTTCGGAAATATAAAATAAAATAAAATATCTTACAGATTAAAATTGGATCAAGGGATATTTGTTTGTGTTTTAAAGTGAGTTTATTATTTGTAAGTACTTTATTGTGTTATTTATAATATTTGGAATGAAATAAATTTCTATTATCAAGGACAGTAGCATATATTACATACAGGGTCACTTTGACCTCAGGAGAAACAATTTTAAACATTTCTAAATATTTGAATTGTAGAATAGATAATAATGATTAAATCATTAAAATAATCAAACTGACAAAAAGGAACACTGATGCGGCAAGTATGTATATCAGAATCAGAAATACTTTAATAATCCAAGGGGACATTGTTTTTGTTTCAAACTCCAGCTATACAAACAACATATTAAACAATAATATTATACAGTATATATATACATATATATATACATATATATATATATATATATATATATATATATATATATATATATATATATATATATATATAATATAAAAATTACAATGGTAATATATACAGATCAAAAGTACTGTAATAACGTGCAAAGTACCGTAAAATGGGCAAAGACCAGACAGGAAAAGTCATTAAATATCCAGAAATAAATATATATGTCAACCATGTATTTAGAGATATTAAACATTGAATGGGGTCAAATGGACCACAAGGATAACAGGAGGATTAAAAAGGTGAAAAACAACAATTCCCGTGAGCCATTGCGGCGTAAACTCGAAGTCGTTCCCTTGTTTCTGCGTCTGCGCGTTCCGTAGCTGACGACACGTTGGGGCGAAAAGCATGGCGGACGACGGGGAAAGCGTGAAGCCAAACACAGACGAAACCCTCGAAGATTCGAGTAGTGATGATGACAGTAACGTTAACAGCGGCGAAAACGCCGAAAAGGCGAAGACCTTCAAGGACCTGGTAGGTTTATCTCAGAGCGGAGAAGACGCGCCATTTTAGAGACATACACAAATTCAGCATAGCGGTGTAAGCTAGCTAAACTAAGCTAGTTTCAGCTGTGTTTATGGGATGAAAAGAACTATGCTTAGTCTCTGACGACGTTTTACTTTAGTAAGTTATCAAAACAGCAACTTAGAAGAGTCTGTCCGGTGTCTTTGCCGTCCACAGGGGGTCACCGAGGTTCTCTGTGAGGCTTGTGACCAGCTGGGGTGGAAGAGTCCAACAAAGATTCAGATAGAAGCTGTACCTGTAGCCCTGCAAGGTGAGTGACCACAGTGCCGCTGGGTTAAAATGCAATGCTGAAAGAAGCATTCAGATCTTTAATAATAATAACAATACATGTGTGAGTTAAAAGTACACTATCTCTGAAGAATGGTGTGGTAGTCTCAATTGAATTGTACCAAAATACAGACCTTAAAGGCCCCATATTATGCAAACGTTCAGGTTCGACATGTTAATTGTATACATGCTGTGAACACTGTCTACTTATACACTTTTCCACCATGTGTCAGAAACGCCCCTGACTGTGATGCAGGGCTTAAAGTGACAGCACAACTGGACAGATGTCTCCCCAACTCCACCTGCATTATAATTAGGGTTGGGTATCAGTTTTTGTTTTTTTTCATCACTGGTGCTTTTAAAATTATGCCCGTGCCCATACCAATACATTAAAAATCTCTCACCCCATTTCCTGCCTGGCTTGAAAAACTGCCCCCCAAAAAAATCTTTAAAACTAAATTTGGCCTGTTCTGTTGCCTGTAATGTCTGTTTCGGAGCCCCAGAGAGCAGCTCAGGCATTTACCTGGCATCGGAACAAGAAACCGAAATCTGCGTTGTCATTCGGTCCGGGAGATACTGTTTGTTTAGGAACTGGTGCCATGTAGGCACTGTGTTTTGGTACCCAACCCTAATTGTAATTTAAAAAGACACTCTCACTTTTTACTATATGGGACCTTTAAACCCACATAGCTACCCACATAACTACTCTCATCCACTGTTGACGGCCACCGGTCAAGACAGATGGCCGTCCTCCACAGAGCTGGGTCTGTCCGACGTTCCTGCCTGTTATAGGGAAGGTTTTCGTTGCCACCGTACTCTACGGGGAATTGTTGGGTCTTTACCTACTCTGTAAAGTGTCCTGAGATAACTTTGGTTATGATTTGACACTATAAATAAAATTGAATTGAATTGAATTGTTTAATACACATGTCTTATAGTCTGTCTGTACCTTCTTCTTGAACTGCAGGGAAAGATGTTATTGGCCTGGCAGAGACTGGCTCAGGAAAGACGGGCGCCTTTGCTCTGCCCATCCTGCAGTCACTGCTGTCCTCGCCCCAGAGACTTCATACCCTCGTCCTCACCCCTACCAGGGAGTTGGCATTTCAGATCTCTGAGCAGTTTGAAGCCCTGGGCTCCAGCATTGGTGTTAAGTGCGGTAAGCGTGAATTAAAAGTTAACTGCACACACTGACGCATATTAGTGATACAACAAATGAATGTCTGCTGGTCAGGTCGCAGGTTCATGAAATAATAAATCATTAAAGAAAATATGAATTACATTCTGTAAATGTAGCGGAGAGCTGCTGTCCACTGCTGCAGACAGAGGATTTGTTTTTTGTCAGGCTTGTGTGCCGATGTCGCCATTAAGGGAGACGGTGTGTGTGCGCATTTACGCACCAGGAGCACAAGCTTTCAGTGATTATTTCAGAATTGTAGTGTTTGGTTCTACATACTTTGTGCTGAGCACTCTGCGGAGGGCAACTCAACATTTCCTTTTGGCTTTGGTGGCACTATTGCACGTAGCGCAATACACTCACACAGGGACTGGTAGAGGGGGGTGAAATGTCCATGAAGATCTCTGAAGGGGTGAAAACTTACTTTGGTGGTTGGATTATTTAAGAGTGCACGTGATTTTGGACGGCGTCTGAGTGTATTTGTGAATCTTTAATGCAGGCGTCTTTCTCCTTTTCTTGGTCCTAACACTCGTCTCATTTCTGTTGCAGCTGTTATAGTTGGTGGAATCGATATGATGTCCCAGTCCTTGGTGTTGGCTAAAAAACCACACATCGTCATAGGTAAGACTGTCAGCTATTATCTGTATTTTACATAGGTATAGGTTCATACAAGGTCCTAAAAGTTTAGGAAATGCTTGATTTTAACCGTTATGCTTTCAAGGTTGGAATATGCTCAAATTCTTGATTTTCAACAGAATCTAAACAATCACTCATGTAAATATATCATAACATTTCAAATGAATTGAATCTTATAATGGTTTCCCTTTTCTTACTGGGATATAGGATATATGGTAATACACAAGTAACAGTGGCTTGGATTTTTGGTTAATAGATGCAAATACCAATGATGGCTTGGCGCATTTAGTGTGACGTCTTTAATATTTTGAGTTTCCGTCAGCCCGGCTAAATGAAAGACGGGGGTTTTTCTGTCTGCAGTGTTATTTAGGCAACCATCTGCTCTCTGTCCCTTTTACATTGCGTGCCTGAAACTAGTGTACCTGTTCATCAGCTAGAGGTGAATTTTGTTATTGCTTTAGCAACATGTCATGCTATAGTTTTAATGACAATGGGCTGAATAACGAGAAATATCAAAACTGTCTTTGGAGAGGAGCCACAGTAAGAAAAGAGTTCTGCTCAACCTTTTTCTTTTCTTGTATTCACTCCTCATTCATAACCAGATAAGTCCTCTCTTGATCCTTTATGCTGGGAATTAAGCATTAAATAAGCATGATGAAAACATCTGATCAAAGTAAATAAGAACAGCTGTTAAAATAAGTGCCGGTATACATCAGTTCTCCTGTAAACTTCATTTATAATCACAGATGTGGTAATAAAGCCTATTTTAATGTGATGAGGTGAATGAAATGTGTTTACAGCAACACCTGGTCGCTTGATAGACCACATGGAGAACACAAAGGGCTTCTCTCTACGAGCTCTCAAGTTCCTGGTCATGGATGAAGCAGACAGAATCCTCAACATGGACTTTGAGACTGAGGTGGGTAGTTCAAACTCACTTATTGATGTCAACAGTTCCCCCTTTTGCCATTTTGCTTTAGTTTGTTATGTTATTTAGTGTGAAGATACATAATCACCTGAGTCGAAATAGTCTTCATTTAATAAAAATAATGAACGCGTGAGACATTTTTCGTCTGAAGTAGGTTTCCTCCGTTCTTCCAGGTGGATAAAATCTTGAAGGTGATTCCCAGAGAAAGGCGCACCTTCTTGTTCTCTGCAACCATGACCAAAAAGGTAGAGAAACCAAGACTATTCCTGTAAAAAAGTTCTTCAGGTGCTGGAAGTCCTTGAAAACACTTTGATGTTGTGTTCAAAGATCGAAATGTGCTTGGATTATGAATGAATCAGAATCAGAAATGCTTTAATAATCCCAGGGGGAAATTGGTTTTGTTTCAAACTCGAGCTATACAAACAACATATTTAACAACAACAGAAATATTAAACAGTATATATATATATATATATATATATATATATATATATATATAAAACTATATATACACAGTAAATAGAATATAAAAATGACAATGTTAATATATACAGATCAAAAGTACTGTAATAACATGGAAAGTACCGTACAAATGTGCAAAGAACAGATTGTTTATGATTGAGTCCGTATTACAGAGAGGGGGTGACAGACTCTTATAGGGATGTGTTGTATAGTTTAATGACCACAGGCAGCAATGATTTCCTGTGGCTCTGTGGTGCATCTGGGTGTTAGGAGTCTTCTGCTGAAGGTGCTCCTCTGCTGGGCCAGTGTGTCGTAGAGGTTTATCTGTTTACAAACAGGAGACAATTTTTCCCCCCAATTATTTCTTTACTTATTTCCATATTTAACAATTAAACACATTTAAATGGATGCAATAGAAGAATAGAATAGAAATACTTTATTGACCCAAAGCTGGGAAATTGCAGCTGCAATGACAGTAATATTAATACTAATAATAATAATTAAACAAATGAAATATATATTTTTATTAATATTATAATGTACACTGGAGATCAAAATTAGAGTACAAAGTAAATACTTGATTTATTCTGTTATATAGTTATTTTTTACTATTCAGAAGTTGATAGAATATCCTCTGTCTACCACTGCTGTACTAGCAAAAATCAATAAAAAGATCCACTATGGTCACAGGAGACGCATTTTGAAACATGTAACTTTGTTGTTTTTCTTTAGTGCGTCGCCGGTCTGTAGAATGCTGTCGATGAAACATTTCTGCTTATACAATAGATTTTTAAATTGAAATATCATGATGGAAATATAGACTCAGTGAGACCAAAATATCACAGAGACACTTCAGTGTTTAGTTACTGATTGCTAGTGCTGCAGGTTTACCAGGAAAGCCCAATCAGCTGACACCAGAGCATTCCCCCACTTGTGGTGCTGGCACACTTTTCTCTCGCACTGACATTCTTTGCTTTGGGTACAGGTCGCGAAACTACAGAGAGCAGCTCTGAAAGATCCTGTGAAGTGTGCCGTATCAACCAAATACTCTACAGTAGAAAAACTACAGCAGTACTACGCTTTCATACCATCCAAGTACAAGGTAGGGCATGTCTGAAGCCGCATGCTGGAGGCTGTCCATCCCCTCACTGCCACAATCGCCTTATAATGGTATGTTATTGGAGTTTCTAACACGGCTTTGTGTTTGTATGTGTCCTGTGGCAGGACTGTTACCTGGTGTCCATCCTGAACGAGCTGGCCGGCAACTCCTTTATGATTTTCTGCAGCACGTGTAACAATGCCCAGCGAGTGGCGCTGTTGTTGAGGAACCTTGGCATCACTGCTATCCCTCTTCATGGCCAGATGAGTCAGGTAGAGCGTCAATGCAGTGAAACAAAACACAATGGAGTGCAGCACACACACACACACACACACACTAGGCCTTTTCTCACACAAATCCAGCTGGTGTTAAATAGTGCAAACAGTTGTCTTCTGAGCTCTTGGTGTCAGACATTAGCATTGATGATAATGCTGTACTATGAACTATAGGGCTGTACCTGTCAGTCAAATTAGATTTGGCTGTTCAATCAGAATATTGGACGATTTATCCTGTGGCTGAAGCCTGTGTTATTTGACTGTTGCGGGGCATGATGTGCGCCGTGCGAGGCGGCTTTACGGCATGAAAATAAACACTAGTCAGATGCACAGATCACCATCTCCTCTCTACTTTTTTATATTGACTTTGTGTTAGTATGAACATGTCACGTTTTGTTTTGTTTTTATATGTAGACTATCAAGCAACGCTTTGTTGAGCAGGAGATTTGGTGGGCCGTTTACAGTGACAGGGGCGCTCACCAAATACAGTAAACAAGCCAAGTTATCACTTCAGTCACCACTTCTAAGGAACGTAGTCTCCATCTCACTCAGAATCACCCTGGGCCGAGTCTGCAGAGCAGCGTGAAAGCGAGTAATGCTCTTTGGTACATCTTTAAAATGTTGTTGGAGTTTTAATTTTTTGTTTTTCTGCTCTGAGAAATCTTTTGTGTAACTTTTTCAAACATCAGCAGGTCATTGTCACCGTCATATCATTGTCAGTATGTTTACCATTAACAGATAAGTCATGTTTAAAGCAATTCCGCCCCAAAAGAGATCTGCACTGAGGCTAGCCTTTGTGTGAATATGGAACAGCTGTGACACTGTTTGGGCGGGAGAACAGCTTCCTCTTCTGGTTTTGTGCCATACATCAATACAGCTTTTTTCCACCAGATCTGACCTGAAAGAACAGAGTGCTGTGTGCTCTACATGCTGCTTCAGCAATCAGCTATTCTGCATTATTTTTGTTAGTTTACTCTATTTATAATCACAACATACTTTATACTATTGAAATACAAAGTACTCTAATACTACTTTAGGCTTTTGAGAAGGGCTTTCCATCAGTATCAAACACTTCTCTGCTTTCTTTTTTTGCATTCTGTGCCTTATTCACTCTCTGAATCTTCCCACATGTCAGAACAAACGTCTCGGAGCGCTTAACAAGTTCAAGTCCAAGTCTCGATCGGTGCTGCTGGCTACCGACGTTGCGTCCAGAGGACTGGACATTCCTCATGTTGACTGCGTCATCAACTACGACATCCCCACTCACTCCAAGGTACATTGGTGCTGAAGTTCACATTGCTGTTTTCTTAGCTGATTTAATTTGTTTGGTTTGATTTGAATGGATATTTGATGTGTCTGCCCTCGCAGGACTACATCCATAGAGTCGGACGAACAGCCAGAGCAGGGCGGTCTGGGAAATCAATCACTTTTGTCACACAGTAAGAACTACCTATTAACGTCTTGATATGTGATTAGATAGTCTGGCCATTTCTATCAATGTCAAACGTGTGCTTGTCCGTCACCAGTTTATATCGTTTATTTATTAGTTCATTTTGGTCATGTCAGTCAGATCAATCATCATCACACATTATCTTAGTTTAAATCATGGCTGAAAGGGAAAGTGGGAGAAGCACAAACGTATCTAGTCCCGTCCTGTTATCAACAGAATGCATTGTCTCCATCATGCTATTTTTTTTTTAATGACATTTGACATAACATGTTGCAGGTAGTAATTCAGAGCTGCAGTCCAGCTTTAGATAGTCAAACAGACTACAGGTGTGTCCATATTAGTCCGTCATGAGTGAGCTTACGCACAAGTTAACATTTCTGTTTGGGTACAAGTGGTTTTTGTTTTTACACCCATATTATCTCATATAGTAAATGTTGGGTTTAAAAAAAAAAAAGTCAGTTGACTGTAAAAAAAACTGACATTCTGTTATCATAGATACGACGTGGAGCTTTTCCAGCGAATCGAAACCCTGATAGGGAAGAAACTTCCTGCCTTCCCTACCCAGGAAGATGAAGTGATGATGTTGGTGGAGAGGGTGAGCGAGGCCCAGAGATTTGCCAGGCTGGTAAGTCACTTTTCTGATGGTTTACAGATATTATCCCAAACATGGGAAACCATTTTGCTTTTATAAAACAGACACAAACAGGCCCTCCTGGGCTGGCTGCCTGCACATACCGAGGCGGTTGTCATGTAGCCTAGCCTACACTAACAGATGGCTTTCACCAGAGTCACACAATAACACAAAAGTACAACGGGGAACTGAAGCAGTTTCTGTATGTTATTCCTCTCTTCAAAGCCGCCAGACTGAATTGCAAACGGGAGTTTTTGTTCTACGGCTGCCTCGACTGGTTTGTTAGTTTTTTTTAGTTCCTAACCCTTTGAAACACCAAAGTCACACAATAACACAAACAAACTAACCGATCAAGGCAGCGATAAATGAATGTTTTTTGTCAATGGAGTCTGGTGGCTTTGGAGAGAGCAGAGATAACAGCTTCAACTGCCCATCGGAAATGGCTGATGCGGAGTGATACTCAATTGTGAAAAGGAATTATACGACATAGCACCAATCAGATTGCTTGATTTGAGCGTGACAGTTTTGATATTGCACAAACCCTCTTAAGCCAACTAACACTCAATAGGTACAGACTTTGTAATGGTAGGAATAAGCTCAGGAACGGCATCATTTTAATGGATGTCTAAGGGAATCAAATACTGTAGCAACCGGGCTGTTAAGTCATGACGTTACACCCTTTCAAAATATGATTTCCGGGTCCAAGCCGGTCCAAGCCTCGTGAGTTTTAAAAAAACAAAAAAAACAACATAATTGTCATTTGACCTCTTTCGCATCAATGAAAAACATGTCTAACTGACGAAAGAGGTGATCGTAAGTGTTCACATGTTCAGCCGGGGTATGTTTTGTTTCAACAGAGTGTTTGGACCCGAAAATCGTATTTTGTTACGTCAGACTTAACACCTGGCTTGCCATTTCTTTGTATTTAATAGTATTAAACAACATCCAGTTTAAAGTCAGTTCAAATCCACACATTTGCAACATAACGGGTGGTGTTGATGAAGGGGGGCTTGACTTCTGATACTGCTGTGGGGGTTTACAACTGGAGAAAAAAAGGAGTTGGGAACCACTGCTTTAAAGAAAGATAGATGTCATATCTAGACTGTATATGGAAAAAAGAAATCAACCCAAAAAATGACTGTCTCATCTTAGGAAATGAAGGAGCAAGGTGAAAAAAGGAAAAGGCCCAAAGGAGGCGATGGAGACGAGGACGACACAGAACAAGCAAGCGGAGTAAGGAAGAAAGTGAGAGGAGGAGGAGGAATGGGAGGAGGAGGAGGAGGAGGAAGAGGAGGAGGAGGAAGAGGAGGAATGAAGAAGAGGGGTGCAGCAGCCTGGAGGGGAGGACGCTGAAGCCCCCCACATTAACAGACTGTACATAACCATAACAAGACTATGCCTTTTGTGTTTTGAATGTAAAACTTGATCATGACCCCAGTATGTTTTTCAACGTTCAGTACGGCAGTATTGAATTCCAGAAACTGTTTCCTACCCCTCTGTGAGATGTTTCCATTTGTAATAAAACGCCACTGTAAAAACCAAAGCCTGTGTTGGTGATTGGGGGTTTTGCTGACCTTAAAATGCTGCTGTTGGTTTCAGACACCAGAGGGGGCTGTTTCACTTCGCAGCAGAGAATCAATGATGGCTTCATATTGTATTAGCCCTTTGAATGGGATGAAGCTACATGTGTTTTTTTTTCTAAAGGATATTTTAAGAATTAAAACCTTTGAGCTATCAGAAGGTACCAGAATGATCAGCGGTGATAATGCAACTCATCTTGGAACTGATGTGTAACGCAGGCATGCAACAGTTGCAATGTCGTTCATTTTTGCACGCATTTCATTGGTTTGCAGATTAGAGGGCTGGTTTCTTTCAGCCAATGACTGAGGAGGGGAGCGAGACCGCAAAGTGAAAGCCCAATTGTCTCCAGGCTGTATGTGGTGGGCGTGTGCGATGCATAGATATTTGGGGATTAAAACCTCTAACTGACTCCTAATGTCCTCATAACATGCTTATCAATGTGTGTATTCCTCAGTGAAAATAGACACTGACGGGCATCTTCACACACAACCCACATTTGTTTTGTGATGAATCATTCCAGAGGGTGTCACACTGTGGTGTATTGATCTGCATGGTCAGTCTCTATGTGAGCACAGTCCATCGTAGGCGGGAGCAGCAGCAGCAGCAGCGGTCAAGTCTGCTCTGTTAGGAGGGGCCCCAGTGTAGAGGTGGCACTGTGCCTGTGGTGCATACCGAAGCCCCAATACATGCCCGCAGTTCACTCACTGTGTGGAGCAGCTAGTTGCATACAGGGTCGCATCAAGGGGAGAGATCGGACTGCTTGGTGAACAGGATCTGTTCGCCGCTTCACTGACTACGCCAGGTAAGTTACCGTTATCACTGCGAGCACGGGGATGAGAGCGCATGGGGAATATAGACCCTCACAGTGGATGGACGCAGTGGTCTCGCGGGCAGAGGATGGAGGTCTCTGGAAACTTAGTTGGACTATGACGTTAGTTCTTATTTAGGTGACGTTGGCTTGTAAGTTAAAACGCACTTTTTAATATGAGGTATCCTGTACTCCACCTTGCTCACCCTTTTAACGTAAGGTAGACAAACATTAATGAGGTAACGTCAACACTCATACGGATAACATAATAAGCGCTATTTAGCGGTGTTAAGCTAGCTTTATGAGCAACGTTACAATTTGTATTTGGATGAACATGGCTGCTATTCATTGTTCTTTGAAGTAAACTGTTAATTGTTTTTGTTTATCTTAAGGGCATTTCTCCTGATAACAGCACTTTTAGCCCTTTGTAACCATGTCATGACTCATTACGGTGACCTAATTTAGCTCACGGACATAAGTTAGCTATGTTAGATGGGCAGGTTAATGGCTGCAGGTATTAGCCATATATCTGTAAACAACACCAGTAACTTTCCCCCTGCTGTTCCCCGTTCATCCTGTGCTCCTTGGGGACTTGTCAATGCACAGTCATCGTATCTGTTATATAAGCTCCATCTGTATCAAGCGCAGGTTATAGGTATTATCTGGACGGCAGGGATATCATGTGTTACTGTGGGTTATTTTATATACTGCAAGATTTCTAGAGGAAGAAGGGGAACTAGTAATGTGCCATTCACGACGGCGCTCCGTCCCCTTTGATCTGCTGTGAGAGCGGTGAAGCCTACGCAGTATGCGCATTGATATTGTGCAGACTCAGTCAGTGAGAAGTGGTGCGGGCTATCAAACATACAGTAAAATGTGGTCCAACTTTTACCTTTCGGCACTAGTCATGCCCAGAACTGGTGACATAGGTATATCTGCCTGTGTCCTGTGCATTACTTTGTTATATACCAAATGTATTACATAATAAAGGCCTGTACCTATGGCCTATACATCCTCCCCTTCTACCCTGCAGAATTACCTGACTGTTTCTAATACGGTTGGTCATACAGTTCTTAAATATGTAGAGCTACAAAAGGAAATAAGAGTGCACAACATATTAGTGAAACTCATGATCAAGTGAAGGTAAAAACCATCAGCCATATTGAGTCAGTGATACATAGAGGGTTATTAGATACTTTTAAAGGGCACATAAGATGTGTATTATGTGTCTAATATTTCATATCTTACATTTAATGTCTAAGGTACAAATCCCTGCACTCTGGTCTGTTCTAGGTGGCCACATTGCACGGGTAAACCCCAGGTAAGATGTCTCATCGGAGCGGACAAGAGGACCCAGAGCGGTACCTGTTTGTGGACCGGGCTGTGGTTTACAACCCAGCCACGCAGGCTGACTGGACAGCCAAGAAGCTGGTGTGGATACCGTCAGAGCGCCATGGCTTTGAGGCAGCCAGTATCCGGGAGGAGCGTGGCGAGGAGGTGCTGCTGGAGCTGGCTGAGAATGGTAAGAAGGTGGTGATCAACAAGGATGACATCCAGAAGATGAACCCGCCCAAGTTCAGCAAGGTGGAAGACATGGCTGAGCTCACCTGCCTGAATGAGGCATCTGTGCTGCACAACCTGAAGGACCGCTACTACTCTGGACTCATATACGTGAGTGACTTAGACCTGGACCCTTTAAAGATTGTCTGTGTTTTTGTAACAGTTTGTACCACACAAGGGAGTGATTAACCTTAACACTTACAGATCCCCTGGTTCTCACAGCCTTAGATTGAACTTCACCCCTAGTTGTTATAATTTAGAAATGATGTTTATGTTTATCAGTCTTTGTCTGGGGACAGAGAAGGCATTGAGCGTTCTGCTGTTTCTGTATGAATCCTGACCACACAGTATGAGCGACAGATCTTGCTAGCTTTAACCATTGCCACATTTTTACCTCCAATGGATCTTCTCTCCTCAGTGCCTCTGGGTTACAGATTGTTACCTCCCCCCATGGCTTCTCTCTCACCTCAGTCAAAGGCAGGCCTCTTCCATAAACACTACTGGCTTCAGTTTGTTTGTCCTGCCCTGTGATCCAACTGGTGGGCCTTGTTTGATCACAGAGATGGCTTGACCTTTCTCTCTTTTTCCTGGCAGTCACACTGTGTAAAACTCAACACGTTTGGCCCAAAATGTAGGTTAACAGAATTATTTAGTCACCTTGATTTTTAGTATTGAAATTAATTCAGATCAATTTGAAAAGTCTGTTTAAATGTGGAATCACTGTTTCTAAAAGTTGATCACCAGCTTTAACCCTGAGCCAGTAGCTATTGAGAGTGAGAATGTGTCATCACAGCACAGTGCCCCGCCCCCGATATCATGGTATTCGTCGTTTTGGCAGGGACCTGCAAACGCGTTCTTTGTTTTTGTTGGCAGAGGCAGATTTCACTCATCTTGCATTCACAACGTTAATGGCTTGAGCCTAACAAGAACATTTACATCTTGCTCTGTCTCACACTCAGGGGTGAAAGTAAGCCGGTACTAACCACTAAAAGGTTTGGAGGGGGTATGTCATACCGGAAAGAAAAATATACTGTCTCTGAAAAAAATAGCACTTACGAGATCACAGGACAACCTTCTAGCAGGGTTTTTTCCATCCACATGGTTGTACAAGACCAATGATTTTAAATGTATACAAAAAGCTCTGGTATCTATGGTCCGAAATGTAATCCAAACACGTTGGACAGTTCGGTGTCCAATCTCTTGATCATATGTCTGATCATAGGTTTGCAGTGGTCTGTATCACTGCGTTGCTACTGTCCCCATAATCCAATTTCACCACAGACGGAGCTTCCTTGTGATGTTCTAGTTTTGATCTTGACCCATTTACTGACATGTTTTCCAGGAATAGAATGTGGGTTGGTTATCACCTGAGACACTCTGGTTCAAGGATTGTTGCACGTATAATTTATCCTCCACAGAAGATATGATAAAACGGCAATAAGAAAAACTAAGAACTGTAAACTTCAGTGGATGTGGTATTATCAGTTTCCCACATGCCTTGAATTGACATACCAGTCCCTCAGTTCCCTCCTCTTCATTTTCTCTCTCATACCATGGTGTCATGGTTTTGATGTTAGAGCTTCTTAATTTGCCCCTTGGCTAAAAGAAATCGAAAACATGTGTCTGACAGTGTTGGTTTTCTATCAGGAAGAAAATGTCCCAATTCAGCTCGCTCTAAGAAGAAGAAACCCCCTAAGTTCCAAATGTTTTCCAGTGTATTTGACTTTGGTTTCACTGGGCATGTACTGTCTGCTGTAGTCCAAAGCTCTCTCTCTCTCTCTCTCTCTCTCTCTCTCTCTCTCTCTCTCTCTCTCTCTCTCTCTCTCTCTCTCTCTCTCTCTCTCTCTCTCTCTCTCTCTCTCTCTCTCTCTCTCTCTCTCTCTCTCTCTCTCTCTCTCTCTCTCTCTCTCTCTCTGTCTCTCTGTCTCTCTCTCTCTGTCTCTGTCTCTGAGCCTATAGTTTATCAGACACCTTTACTAGCCAGCAACTGAAACCTTAAGGCCACCACTGCATTTTTAGGCCCCTGGTCTACGAGGGATTCATCTATCCTATACTGGCTGGCTCCTCCTGTGGCCCTTTGCCCATCAGACGGCTGGACGGCTGCACACGTGTGAAGTTAGTCAGTCTGTTGAGCCAATTCCTTTATTGTAGCAGCTTGCTTTCTGTGAGGCAGTGAGTCACAGGCTAACGCCAATGCTACACACTATGCTACGCCAAACCAGTGAGGTTACAAGCAGGCCTTTGTGTCGTTAGATAAGCCTCAGCTGTCAGAAAGCCTCAGCATTCTTCCATGGCAAAAAGATCGTCCGTCAGTCTGTCGCCCACTTCAGCTCTGCCGCTGCTCAATGTCGTCCTATCTTCACCAACTCTACTCCCTTTCCCACACTCCCTCAACTTATCTCCTCTTCCCTGCCTCACTGTACTTGCACTCTAATGCCACAGACTCTGGTTTTCCTTCTTGCATCTTCAGGGCCCTCTTATTTCTTATATCCTTTTTGGAATATTTCTGTCATTCAAGTGTTAGATGTATGTAACCCTTTCCCATTTTCCTGCTCAAAACGTTTCTATTTTCTAATACTGGATCTGCCGCAGGTTAAAAGGCACAACAGCATAGAAAAACAATTGAAAACAAAAGTGCACTGTCATGCTCATCCCTGTGGAGAGTTTACGTAAAACAGAGCCACATGTGGTCTCTCTTTCTCTTTGCAGGATATGATTTAACCTTTGACATTAGGTTGCTTTTCATGTCACCATGTTTTTGACAAACACAAGCATGATTTCCCAAGTATGAATTGAATACTGCACTATGAGTTTGGCCACTCTGCCCTAAAATCCAGGGAGCAAAAATCTCCTACTTATTAGACCTCGAGATAACCGAAGGTGTCCCTGCTGCTGTAGATGTGATTTGATGCCATGCATCTCAGTGTATTGATCATATTTCAAAAGCCAAGCAAGCTTTATTATGAAATCACTAGAGCGAAGCTCAAGGGAATGGTCAAGGTCTTCTCTCCTCCACACAGATCAATGGCACCAAATCTGCCTCTGCACCCAGAGTGCCCTCTCCAGCCTATGCAGTGAAGGGCCTATCCACGCAGGCACGCTGCCTGACTGATCAGAGATGGCAGATGGGGTCGGCTGTTGTGTCTGCTGTTGCCTGTGTGTTGCTCAGCTGTTACTAGGCCAGCATCCACTCCCCTGGATCTGATTTCACAGTGGAAATATCACCTTCTCTTTCCTGGACAGGGCCAGGCATGGCGGTTTGGCAGGCGGTGTTAAGTTAGTGCTTTGCTAGTAGGCAACAGTAATAGTAAATGTTCTTTATGCTGCATTGATCATGCAAAGTTTTTCTCAATAATAATTGCACTAACAAGCATGAATCAAGTAGTGGTCGTTTCTATTTGGTTTTGAGGCCTTTTTTGTTAATTGGTCACAGAGATTGGGGCATTAATCAGGTACTTCTAACTTTAGATAAAGCCAGTCAAATATAACCACTGTTCTGCCAAATTTCCCAAGTTTCTCAAGCAATGAAAATAAGAAAAACCTAACTCCGATGTACCATTTCAATTCTGCTGTCTATGAAGTGTTCTGTGTAGTAGTATGCATCAGCATCATGCATATAGAGACAAGATGCAAAAAAATTACAACATCTCCTTTAGCCTCTGGATTTAGCAGCCTGGGACAGTCCACATTGAACATACAAGTATCTCTCTGCAGCCTTCCCAGCTGCCCCAGTGCTGTCGCAGAACTGAATAGAATGGAACACAACCCGTATTTGTAGCAGCTCCAGTTTCCAGATAAAGGGGATATTAATTTTTCATCAACCTCTGAAAAAGAGTGTGGAGAGTTAGAAGTTCAGCTGGTTCTCTCTCTCTCTCTCTCTCTCTCTCTCTCTCTCTCTTCTCTCTCTCTCTCTCTCTCTCTCTCTCTCTCTCTCTCTCTCTCTCTCTCTCTCTCTCTCTCTCTCTCTCTCTCTCTCTCTCTCTCTCTGAGCTGTCTCCTCTCCTCAGGTAGGGAGCAATTTACAGGAAGGCTGAGAACACAGTTCACTGTGTTTGTTGCACCTCTGCTTCTGAACTGGACTGGACACGAGGGAGCTCTGTCAGCTGGCTCATTGCTGCACCCTTCATTCCAGTCTGATACCCTCTCCTTCCCCACCTGCTTTTTTCTCCATCAGTGGTACAGAGCATCCATTGCTCAGTGCTGAAAGGGCTCTACCTGAGCTGTTATCTAATGGTTTCATTATGCTGTCTGCTCTCTGGGGCCTCCTTGTGAACTGATGGCTGCTGAGTCACTCGTGGCACGGAGACTTACTCGGCCTTGGACGTAGTTTTAATTATTTAGCAGATGTCATGGTGTCTGATGCTACTCTATGAAAAAATCACTGTAACAGAATAGAGATCATGTGCTTTTTTATGATCTCAAAGTGCCATGCTGGTAGTCAAAGAATAGACTCCTTAAGAACAGAAATTCAACAATCACGCAACATGTTGCAGTGCATGATTCTACTTTAGATTTTATTGTTTTGTAATGCAAGTGTTCCTTGTAAAATAATGTCACTGTAGAGTACGTATGGTCCCAGGAGACAGAACAAACAAACATGTCTGTCACTTTGACCTTGAAGCCAGCTGCCACTGATCCCCTGGGCCTCCAGATAGGACTGACTGCGGAACTTATCTAGTGGGCAATAACTAATTTAATACTAATTGACTTCCAGTTAGTTTTACATCACAGCACATTTAAGGTCTGTATATGCTTTTACATATATCCATGTAGCTAGTTAAAGTTTACGTTCAGTAAGTACGGCCTGTATGTGGGTAAGCTAGTTAGGCATGTAGAGATGGACATTTGTAGGCCCCTAGGTTATGTCAGTGATGAAAGTCCTACTACTGGTAAGCCGCTCTTTCTCTGTGTCGTCTATAGTGGG
Source organism: Echiichthys vipera (assembly GCF_963691815.1). Taxonomy (NCBI): domain Eukaryota; kingdom Metazoa; phylum Chordata; class Actinopteri; order Perciformes; family Trachinidae; genus Echiichthys; species Echiichthys vipera. The sequence goes on from NC_139842.1 coordinate 23,021,811, forward strand.
AATGCAAAGCCCCTATAGCATCTGCAGAAAGAGACAGAGTCACTGTCCCACCAGGACCTCTCACTCATTCCTGGCTGCCTTGCTGCCTGGTCAGCATAGCTGAGAAGCATTCATACCACACTCAGTCTCTGGGGAGAAATCTTCAGGCTAATGACACAGCCAAATGCAACACCACCATTCAGAAAATAGGCTATACTTTTGCAGTAAAAGCTATTTGCTGTGTCGTGAGTCGTTATAATACCCGTATACTCTTTGTTCACAGTGTGTAATGCAGTGTTTGATTTGAACACTCTTATTAGGAGTCTCAGGGCCTTTTGTTGCTGCGCAAGAGACAGTTCTCAGTCTGTTCAGTGTTTCATTTAGTCTGTCTGACTCTCAATTGGTCTGCTCTGTATCTATCACTGTGTTGCATACCCGCTATGATGATGTAAGCTCCTAAAATGTGGGTAATGACAGGTTTTCCCTACGCTGATAGAATACAGGCATGATGATTTAAACAGCTAGAAGCCTGCATGCTCTGAGTGAATGCAATGAAGTGTTTTATCTTTATATCCACTGTCTGGAGTGTTTTTTTTTTCTATTCAAGCAGAATTTGAAAAATATAGCCCACATGTTTTTATATGTCTTTTATATCATGTAGGTATTCTGATGTTAAACACAGCCTGTCTTTATTCCTTACTGTTTATTAATTTCCCATGTTTTGTATGTTTAATTACAGACATACTCTGGCCTGTTCTGTGTGGTTATCAACCCCTACAAGAACCTGCCCATCTATTCAGAGAACATCATAGAGATGTACAGAGGGAAGAAGAGGCACGAGATGCCTCCACACATCTATGCCATCTCTGAGTCAGCATACCGCTGCATGCTTCAAGGTATGACAGACAGTTTTTTTCCCCCTCAAACTCACTCTTTATTTTGCTTTTATAAAGCTCCCCCTCACTATTGGTCATCATTGACGGGTTTATGCAAGTGGTGGTGATCATCCACGGTGTGAATTATAGTGATTCACAATGCAAATTTTTATTTGTATTTTGTTTCTTGTGTGTGCTTATTGGCAGGGAGTTTAGATCACTTGCAGGCAGCATGGGGTTCGGCTGCATATCCCAGGAGATTAGTGTGTGAAGAAAGTGTGTAAAGTGTGTGAAAGGTCATAAGGTCAGAGAGGATGAGACATCACTGATTATGTCTGAGAGGTCTGCTGTCATTGGGTCAAGTGGAAGATTAACTATCTGGCAGGTTTTCCAGCTGGATCACCAGTGTCATTTGGTCAATTAGTGATTGCACGGTAATAAGAGCATGTTTAACACATTCATCAACACAGGACAAAGGATCTAGGTTAGGTAAAGTGTTAAGTCGCATTGTTCCTACTAAGCTTGTTTTCAATATTATTGGCAAGTGGTATGCTGTGCTTATGTAACTTTCTGGCTCTGTCTTCTGTTATTTCTCCAAACCATGAACTCATTTCTCTTTTGAACCACTGTTACTTTTTTTCCAAGCACAAAAGTTCCAATTCAGACCCAAGATCGATCATTGTCTAAGACGGAAACATTTTTGCAGCCGTAAATCTTAATTTTTTTTTTTGCTCACAAAGAACATCAAAATGCAGTGAAACTCTTAAAAGCTTTGTTTTTACAATTTGATAATCAAATTACCATTTCTGAATCATTTGACAGCTCAACAAAAAGGAACCGTTATCATTGTGGATTTGCTGTACTTTATTGTGGAGGTCTATATTTGGTTTCTAATCTAAGAGAAAATCATAAAAATGAAATCTTAGTCGACTAAGACCAAAACGGCCAATTTGTCGACTTAGAGAAGCCAGAACTGTAATCTACAGTAGATCAGCATATGCTGCCAGCAGAGATAGCCTCTCTTTGTTTGAGATAAGATTAGAGTAGCATGCTGCTAGTGGCAGTCTGTAAGCTCCTAATAGTGTGAGTGGTGGGAGCTGATGCCCTGTGACAAAGGGATTTACAGAGAAAAGAGGAAACAGAAAGAGGAGTGAGACAGATGAGGAGGCAAAGAGAGAAAGCAGGTTCAACCACTGTCAATTGTCATTAACGGGACCTGCTGCACTGAAAACTTAAAGTAATCCTACACACACACTGTTCAAGTAGTTCATGCTACATACTGTTGTATACTTAAGGTTTTCACCTGTTCACAGTAAGATTGGGCGATATGGTAAAAATTTCCAATCAGCCACCGTCAGCCCAGTAACTTCCGACAGCCAATATATCCACCCAGGCGTATGTGCAACGGTGACACTTATCTCTTTTAGCGAACACCAACATACGTAACTGCCTTTTTAACTCAACGTAAAACACTTCATTCAAAATACAATTAAACTCCCCAAAACCGTCTTGTTGTTCTTTCCACTCTTCCAACAATCACCAACTCTAGTCAGGTTGAAATAAATCCTCAATTGCCTGAATAAAATGTGGAAATATGCCGGCTCCAAACGCTGTTTTTCCCCACTTTCTCCTCACTGCCTGCCTAGCAGCTGTCCGTGGGTGCGGAGCAGGGGCTCGTACTTACGAGGCAGACCAATGAATTAGCAAGTCTAATGTTGAAGAACCACTGTGATAATTAGAACCTTTATCACAGTCTACTAGTGTTTGGACAGCCTTAGCTTCTCTGCTGTGTGCCATTACCGTCAACAGCATTACTTTCTCCCTTTTGTTTCTCGTGAATGTTGTTTCACATCTAAAGGCTTGGATTCTTTAAATTGCTTGTTTGTCAATTTTTCCCTTGGCTTTCATTTTTCATTAGTCCCAACATACATCAGCCTGGTTGTGACATTGTCACTGATTGTTTGTTTGACCTCTGCAGCTGCAGCTGTAAAGTTCCATGGCTTGTGTGTCTGACTGATGTGCTGGAGGCTCCCTGTCATTACATACCCTCAGGATGGGCTCTAGTCTAAGCAGTCTGGGTCTTTCCACACAGCTGAGACTTTGACTGGAGCCATGGGCTGAGCAGGGCCAGAGCGTGGACCATGTCACACAGTGCATCGGTTTTCAAAGTCTGGTTCAGGGCTTCAAAGTGAGTCTCATGTGACGATATGAGTCCCATTCATTTAATCTAGCTTTATTCAGAACCACAAACACACAAAGAACTATATACACACTCCTCCCATCCTATCACTATGCAAGACATTTGTCTGGATATGGGACACCACTCCTGTGCCACCATTCTTCTCCCTGACCCCCTTTCCCTGTCGGCGCCGGCAGTGTTCATTCTTCAGGACTGCTGTCCCTCACAAGGGGCCGGGGCGAAGCAGCCAGTGGAATGAGGTCATCAGTGCCCCAGCTTTACCATACCATGCTGTGCTAAATTCTACAAGCTGAGTCACCGTCAAGTTGTCACAGCCGTCCGAGCAGCCTGTTACCCTGAGCAGGGGTGCGTCACCATGGATACCTGTGTGTGTATCTGTGTGTGCGACCAAAATAACCTTCCCCTGGGATCTCAAATAGAGGTGTCACTTGGTGAGTGACAGTATTTCAGGAGACAGCAATGAGGGACATTTGTGTGTGTTATTGACTGAATCTCCTTCAGTCCGTTTAGTGTGGCTAATGTCCTGTTCAGGGTGAGAAAAGCTGTGTCTTTGAACTCTCCAAAGCTATTTCTAACGTTTTAGGATCTCCCACCGTTTTATAGTCTTGTTCTTTCTTCTCCCAGTGACTAGAGCAGCTGGCCTCTCCTATTTCCACCCTTTCTTTGCTTTACTTAGTTTGTTCAGTTTCTTTCTTTCAACCAGAATGTTGTGGCTGGGAAGACACTGGAGAGGAAAATTCCCCACATCCTTGAAGGCATTTTGGTCGCCTTTCACTTAACATGAAAAATACAAACCACAGCCCTGGTGGAAGCTTTGTGTTGGCTCAGTTTGCTTTGTTCTTTCCTTCTCCACCTTTGATCAGGAAACACAGGAGGACAAGTGTGTGGAATGTCCACCTTCTCATCGCTGCTCCATAAGAGGATACAGCCAGGGTTGCCATGGTTAAGCCTCTGTTTAACTGACAACATTGTGTCCCCATTTTCTCGTATTTCACCCCTCAACTAGCCAGACCACAGGGCTTAGTTTCTGGCAGATTTCCAGTGTGTTTGCATTTGTGTGCAGTTGTTTCCTTTAATGTCATTAGTTATGTCACTTACAATCAGATGGCACCGTACAGTAGTTTTACTGCCACAGGGTAACCTAATTTTTCAGGTGAATGCCAGAAATAGTTCTGCACATATCACATACATGCACTGAATAGCAGAAGACCTCTCTTCAAAAGCATCTAACACATTAAACATTATGCATGAAGGCGTATACACTTCTCCAACAGGATAGGCAATATTTAGTTGATAGAATTTGGTTTGCAGCTATGCAAGTCAAAAGTGGGATTTTTTTATTAGTGGCAGCTATGCAACTCCACCCCATGGTTAAGGTTATGGAGCAACACAGATGACACTGTAGGCACAACATGTTCAGAATTGTGTGGGTGTGGATATAGTTAAGTTGCTTATTTGGGATACATACCGCATTTAGACCTGGTATCAACATGTGATCTGTATCAGGATAAAGGAAATCACATGTTAATGCAGAATGTAAATGCACACAGAATGCATTTTGATTGGAATGCAATATGATCTGCCAAGCCACATCTGGAGGTGGTCTTACATGCTTTGTTGTTGTATCTCAGCCAGGTATGAATGAAATCTGTACAGTTAGACCGCATACTTCAGAATAAAGGTGAAAACTGGGGCAAAATAGTGGGTTATAACCAGGAAGGGGATTGATGCAGTGTATGCAGACTTGCCTCCCATCAATACACTGGCACATTTACCTGTTCAACACTGTCATTTCATGTTGCTCACTGTATGTTTTTTATCTATATAGTTAGACTTAAACATTATGTGTTGCGGAACTTACTGGGTGCGAATTGCATTTGTTCTCACAATAACTTGCAAGGTCTTCACTCTGGTGTGGACATCGTTAAACGAGCCCTGTAGGTGCAGTAAATATACTGGTATTTGCTTGCTGTGCCTTATTCGACAGCAGTCATTATATTTATTTATTACCATCTCTTTACCTGCGGAGAGACTGCAGTTTAAGGAGCTATTTCACTAATTTACAGATTTTTTATAGAAGCATCAAGCACTGTCAGAAACAAAACTACAGTTTAATGCTTCTGAATTACCAGAATTTAGTTAAAATGTCAAAAAAAAATTAAATAACGTAAACTGTTTTGTGTCCAGTAACAATCATGAACCGTGCCTCACATGAACTACAGATACTCCTAGATATGAATTGTCAAGAAGGGGATATAGGAGGTAACACAACAGTTAGAGAAGTGGAAAATGTCTTGGAACATAGAGACCAGAGGGAGGGCCATGCTGGGAGAGACAGGGGGGAGAGAAGAGGGAATGTGGAAGGCCTTAATATTGAAGGGGATAATGGGGGGAGAGGGCTCAGCTTGGATAAAAGAGGGCAAACCCCTACAGACACGATTGACAGGATTGGTAGTAGAGATTTAAGAATAAAGAAGAGAGAGTAGAGAAGAGAGAAGATAAAGAAGGCTGTAAAGCAGAGAACCAGGGAGTCAGGCAAAAGCAAGAGGGGGCAGAAGGGACAGAGTTATGGGGGAAACAGAGCAGAGGGTACAGGGGAAAGGCAGAGGGGGCGGCCAGCATTGTGACTCACAATGGGGGCTTTGTGCAGTTTGAAGGGGGCTGGGACCAGGGTTCTGTGTGTGCGTGTGCGTGTGCGTGTGTGTGTGCGTGCGTGCGTGGAGGCCTGGAACTACGGAGCTCTTCCCTGGGAAATGAGGCCTCTTGTTGGGTCAATGAGGGCTTGAGAGCAAGGCTGGTGAAGGGCTCACCCAGGGCCAGAGTGACAAGACAGGTGTGTGTGTGTGTGTGTGTGTGTGTGTGTGTGTGTGTGTGTGTGTGTGTGTGTGTGTGTGTGTGTGTGTGTGTGTGTGTGTGTGTGTGTGTGTGTGTGTGTGTGTGTGTGTGTGTGTGTGTGTGTGTGTGTGTGTCTGTGTGTCTGTGTGTCTGTGTGTCTGTGTCTGTGTCTGTGTGTCTGTGTGAGAGAGGGAGAGGGAGAGAGAGGGACTTTTTTCCTGGTCTTCACAAGGACTGGCTATGTGTTCAAGAGATGACATTCAGACAAATGGGAAAGCAAACAATATGCTTGGACTCATAAACATATGGACACACACACACACACATGCACACACATGGGCAAATACGTATTAAATGGCAGACAGCTGTGGAATTCATACAGGATAAAGTCATATTTCTCTTTGGGTGTCATACATCAGGCTTTTGATTTATGCTTACGTTCCTCTCCACAAGTACACACAGACACTTTTCCTACCTAACCTGGACAGGCTGATGACTGGGAAAGCTGTTGTGTGTCGGTAGCCATGCATATGTATTATAGTGTGTGGCTTTTGGAAAGAAAACTGAATCTTGGCTTTTTTAATCCTTTCTATCCTCAGTTGACACATTCTTTAGATATTACAGGTAGATGGATTTCAGAGGCTTGCTGATATATTAAGTATTAATTTTAAGAAAACAAAATATGTTCCCCTTACCTCCCTTTAAGTTATTTAAAGTATTGTTTCAATTTCAAGACATAAAAACTTCTGAGTTCGCCAGGACCACAGGTTAAAAACAGTCCAGCTACAGTATTCATAGGCTTATCTGTTTGACTTTGTTTACTCACATGTAGTCAATAGTCAACACTCTTAGCTGCCATAAAACCAGGTCCTGACGTGTAGTGGTTTGTGTGTGTCTGTGTGAGTGTCAGAAACAGTTGTATATCTGATAGATTGTGGAGAGATGATTTAAGGTGGAACCTCTGTCATGTATTGCCCTCATTCTTGGATAGTGTTGTCATGGGAGACACATAGCATCGATACCAGAAGCCTCAGCACGACAGATAGAGTTACCTGACTGATGCTGTCACTAACCTCCCACTGACGCTCATAACGTTCCACTGCAGGCCAGGGAGAAAAGCAGCTTGCTGCTCAGCTGTGTGTCATACAGACTGGACTTAATTTACACCGTCACTCTTTTTAATAAGCTACTGATGACATATGTGTATTTATTAATCTGTAAACTGAACATATTCACAAAAGTCTGGCAGTAATCCAAGACTGCAAATTACAGTATATCTCATGGCAATTGTTTCACCACTACTTATGACTGCTGCAGTGACCTAGTTTCACGTGGAATAGTCATAAACACTCTTGTTACCTTTTATCCCCTTTCCGATTTTTCAATTAAGTGTGTCATTTTGTATTCTTTAACTAATTCCATCAAATTCAATCCTACACTGCCACACAGTCTCACACTGATATAGTTTCCCCTCTTTGACTGAAACCCTGCTCCCCCTTTTGTGTTTGGATTCCTGTGTGACTGCAGAGCTTAGCACTGCGATATTAGAGGTGCCAGCATAAACACACAGGCATACACCCGAAAAACAGCCTTGTCCTGTTGGATTATGGCTGGCCTAGCCCTTACAAAGAACCACTGTGGACCAAACAAGCCGCCCGACAACTTGCCATCTGCAATCGATTACATTGCCAAATACTCTCTGCCATATCTCCCGCAACTGCTTTCTCTCCTCTTTGATTGGCCTTAAGGCAACACCCAACAGCTCAGGGCTAATTTTACATTCTTGGTAAGCATGCTGTTGTGCAGCAATTACTCTCTGTTAGCATAAACAATACTTTGCACTGTCCGCTGTAAATGTTTAAGGGATAACCCCAGCCTGAGAAGTGAGTAAAATCTATCATTGACCATTCAGCAGCAGTAGTAATGTGTTTTATATTTCCGTGGGACCATTAGCAGGCAATCCTTGTTGACAGTGACAAGCGTGGAGAATGGATGGACATGATGAGGTGTGACAGTAACAGGGGATCGGGGAATTGTCTATGATGCTGCACAGGAGTAGTTTCCAGGCACATGTGATAGAAAGTAGAAAACCAGAGTGGAGTACTTTGGAAAACACTTCAGTTCTTCCAGAGGGAGATCATATATTTCATATAAAACGTTGATGACATACGTGCAAAAGCCCTCTTCCTGCTGACATACTGTGCAGTGTTTTGTTCAGCATATAGGCACTCAGTCTCAATCATAGCCTATTGCACCCTGTGCAGTAGTAATTGTCTTTAAGGTTGTCCCAATACCATAATATGAAACTTTGATACAATACTAGGTTAAAAAACGATGAATCAGTACTTCTTTCGATACTATGGCAAGAAGAAAAACAATTGGTAGGTTCATTTTTACTAGCGTCAACAGAGGTGCTGGTATTATTTTCACCTTGTGAGTTTGTGTGTATCATCATAGCAAAATATGGTCCCAAAGACACCTACCGTAGTGGGAACTAACACAGAGGCAGTTGAGATCACAATGAAGGCTGAGTTTGGGTGAAATGGGTGTAATTAGAGCAACATAATAGTGTTTATTTCAAGCAGTTATTTCTAATGAGTTTATGACTGGAATGTGGATAAAATTTGTTTAGCCAGGCTGATGAACAATGGTCTGAATAGTGACAGAGTCTATCAGGAGCAGGGAATAGACCCCACACCTCTTCGCTATTGTGGGAAATGAGAACACGAGTCTCGGCGTATTGTTTTTTTCCTCTGCTATTTAGAAGTTGATTGTGCATTATCTGGCTTGACCACTGTGCTCAGTGAACCGAAAGGTAGATTATGTCGACGCCACTGTTGCCATGTCTATCTCTTCTCCATGAAATGCTCTGTATGTAGTTTGTTCACTGCCTCTGTCACTTGTGTTTATTGCTCTTCTCAAATACAGCAAGCACAAGCTACAAAACTATTCAAACTGCATTAAACTGTCTCACTCCCACCCACACCAGATGTTATAGTCCCACTCATATACTCCCAACTGGGAAGTTGAGCCATGGATATCCATTCCACCGTCAACACTCATATGTTGTCTCTGCTATGCTGCCATATAGCTGGCACATATCTTCAGGGCAACAGACAGTTAATGCAGGGGAATAGACATATTATATTTCAAAGAGTCTTTTAATTATCCCAAGAATGTTTACCACACCAGCCCAGAACTTCTCCATGAGAAACACGTGGGACCAAGTCCTCTTCACCTCTCTCTTACACTTCCTCTATCCATCTATCTATCTCGATTCCCTCTTTTTTCTTTCCAGACTTTTCTAATTTCACCCCTGCGTCAGAAGCATTTGAAAAATGTGCTTTGTGGGACTTGGAAAAAGGAAGGATCCTGTGGTCTCTGTAGAGTACAGCTTAGACAGTATAACACAAGCCTTACAAGCCAAACACAAGCCCATAGGACACAGGGCTGAGAAGCTGAACTTAACACACAAGAGACTCTTACTTCCACACTGTATGTGTATGACACTATTCTTAAACATACTGTCTGAACTATAAAATTCCACTAATCTTACCTGAGTTAGCCATCATCACCATGCAATTTAAACATTAAATACTTAGTGATGCAGAATTCATATGTTGCATATTTGACCTTATAGCTCAATAAAGGTTGATGGTCTTTTGTATATTTGCACAAATAAAGGAACAATTCAACATATGGGGAATATATGCCTTTTTGTTTTCTGGCAGAGAGCTAGATGATCAATACCACTCTCAGTCATGTAGGAAATGCATGTCAGCTCTCACATGAATCTACGGCCAACAGTTGGTTGGCTTAGCTAAAAAAATATTGACAGCACCTCTAAAACTCACTCATTCAGGGTCTAATATGTAGTATTATCCTAAAAAAACAATGTACCTGCCTGGATTTTCTGTTTTCTTGTTGTTTAGAGAGGGACAGGGACATTTCTGGGAGTAGATTCAACCCTTGTGTGGGTTTAACCCCCATCCAATAACAGTGTGCAGGATGAGCAGCCCTCTGATTCCAACTGCCACTTTGTGATGTCCCTCCCCCTCAGCATCAGATACTGAAGCACAAACAGAGACATTCAGTGTGTTTACATGCAGTTTAAAAACCTTATTATATTCGGACTAAGGCAATACTCTGGTTTCTCAAACGCCATGTAAACACTGTATCCCGGGTAAAATTGGGAGTTTACATACCCCAATTAAAAGACCTACTCCTTCATTACCCAGACTATTGCTGTAAACAGCGTTCCCCAATTACTATCGGGACATGCCTCTGCGCATGCTCTGTGGCTTATAACTCCCCCTACCCACTCCACGGCAGTGGCTTTTGACCCAGAAATAAAATAAATCAGGAAGCAACGGCGTTGAAACAACATGAAAAAAAAAACCCCATTACCTTTAAAACGAGGAAGGACTTTGCAATGGCAAGTAACATCACTACCAAGAAGACCCATTCCTGTCGTAATTTTGTCAAAAAGTCGTCCATTTTCCCCTGCCTTCCAAGTTGTTATATTAACAAGGTTCAACCAACGCATATGACGTACTAACAGAGCGTCGGTAAAGGATATTTGTCGTTTGTGTAATGTGAATTTACGGAAAAAAGGCACAATTCCAGGTGCCCACTCCATATTCCAACAGAAGGATCTAAGAGAAAAAAGCGTTAGTTCATCTCATCCGCGGAAGTCGCCATGTTGTTGCCACTGAGCAGTCGCTTCTCGTTGCGTCACACTCTGAGCCGCCTCGAAACCAACACTGATTGTTTCGGTCACTTGGGCAACCTTTTCCAAATTTTCACTGCCGCTGGTTACCAGACTGATCTGCGAGTAAAATACAATGGAGCCTGCAAGATCAAGATGGTCTCGCGAGGCTAGGCCCCCACAGGCTAGGTCATTTATGGGAAATTGCATCAACAAAGCATCTCAACAAGTCTTGAGGAGCTGCAGCATTTATTTGTGCAGACGTACTGTACTTTCATTGCTACTCTCTGGCTCACTCATCTGCTTGTATAATTTGTACTCAAATTAAAGTTAAAGGAGAAATTTTCTGTTTTACAGTAGGTGGGATGATATGGCTGACTGTTCCATGGCTCCAGGAAGTTACTGCTATCAGCCAAGAAATAGTAACCAAACCTCTCTCATATCTGTCCATATATTTAACGGCCATTCATTTATTTGAATTGAATCCATTTTTCTTGGCTTCAAACAAACTGAAGTGAGCATGCTCAGCTGGATGGGGTGGTGAAGCTAAGGTTGTGTTTTTAAGGATCAGGTGGTGCAGTACAGTTTTATTATGAAAGCACACAGTGTTTCTGCCTGATAAAACCATTTTATGCATGTCAAGTTTTTTTTCTTCCACTTTAATATGATCTGTGTTGATCCAATCGCAGCAACAGCAAACAAAGATTTTTCCCTGTGGTCTGAAAGGGGCGAGAGAGGTGTAGAGAGAGAAGCTCAATGTGTAAATGATGAGAAAAGCTACCTCTGTGCCTTTGTGTGCACGCTCACACAGGAGGTCCCCTCACTCACTGCTGTCGTTTCCGACAGGGTTCCGACAGGGTGGGGACATTCACTAACCCATGATGACAGTCTATTTCTGCCTGTGAACTCAGCTGCCAACTGCTCTCCCGAAACTGAATCAGAAGTACTGAAACACACTCAGGATTTCATCTGCAAATATGTACAGCGGGTGACATGAAGTTATTTATAGCTGCAAAGCTCCATATCTAGTCTCTCTTTTCCGCACTCCAATGATCTTTTCCTCTGCTATCTCCATTTTCCCTTTTCATTGCCATGTCTGGTCCCTTCCCACCACACCTTTCTCGACTTAACCCTAAACTGTTGCGCACTCTTCCCTATCCTGGCAACTATCAGATGCATAGGGAAACATCCTGTGACTATCAGTGGGATTTAGAATGGCCCCCACCCATTTGTTCCATGGGTGCCATCTCACTTGCATAGTTTAAGTTGTTGCTTCTGACATTTTTTTTACTGAGAGGTAGGCTGTATTATTCATAGCTGATGATGAAACATAAAATAATAACCATAAAAACAGACACAATATCCACATTTTGACCCCACTAAAACTGCCCCTCATTTCACCTTAATGTCACTTCAGCCTCATGAAAACAACGCCTGTTCCACGCCCAAGAGGCCCCAGTGCTGGTGGGGAGGGAAACCAGGGGCATCCGAATTCCAGCACACACACACACACACACACACACACCCACACACTGACTGGTACACACACATGGCCGGTCAGCTCAGTGGGGCTGTCTGCCCTTCTGTTTGAAGGCTCATGAATGTCTATGAATGCCTAACTGGCAGCTGGTTCAACAGCATTACTGTGACTAACACCGTTGAGCTGTTTAGTCACTCAGCGGCCGAAATGGCCATATGTACAGAAAAGTACATTGTAGTCCCTGAAAAGAGTTTGATCTATGAGCCAAAATATCTGTTAATACTGCTGATTTCTTCAAATGATATTACAAATGTAGCCGATTACTAATCCCTTTACTGCTGACACATAACAGTTTGGTATAAACTGCTACAGACCTCATTTTTGTGTTTGTGATAATGAACAGGGGACCTGCACTGTTGAGACTGCTGTAATAAGAGATTTTGCAGTTCTTTTCTTTCTCATCTTTTAGCATTACTTTTAAAACTGTCACTCACTCTCCTGGACAAATCCTTTGGTGTACACCATCAGTGTGAAACTTCATTGTTTTGTCTTGAAATATTGTGTTGGCTTCAGTCCTACCTCCAAATTACCCTTGAGGAAAGTGAATGACGTATTTGGACGTGCAGTTTTCCATTTCAGCCACTTTCAGGGTTAATTTTAAAGGGGCAGTCCACACATTTCGTTCAGTTAACTCATCACAAAGAGCACTACTCAACTTGTGAAAACAATATCCGATTTAGCTCTAAAGCATTGTTCAGACAGATTTTAGATGCAACACGATTCCATTTGAAGTGAATGAAAAGACAAAGTTAGACACCCATGTTGGGACCAGACATGTCTGCGTGAGAAAATGACTGAAACTGGGCTTTATAATTCTCCTTCATGAACATACAGAGATGAGAGGACAAGTTTGTATATAGACCCAAATACAATGAAGTGTATCCTGTGATACTGTAATGTCTGCCTTTAACCTTCCTTGTCCTCTACATCGCTCAATGTAACAGGAGTGACTACTAGAAGCAATATATCCTACAATAGTGGTTAAGATTATACTAAGTCTGTTTATCTTATAAAAACTGCTGTTAAAGGATGTAGCATATTACTCTTCCTCTGCCCTCTACTTAACTGTGTTTAATTTGCGTCTTATCATAATTGTCCGGAAGCTTCAAAGTGACAGTTAAACACTGCAGGTACCCACAGACCACAACACTTCCCAGATCACGCAGACTGTTTGCTACTACCACTGTCTGGGAATGTGAATGTGCTCGGTCTCACTCTCTCTCTATCACACACACACTCTCTCACACACACACACACACACACACACACACACACACACACACACACACACACACACACACACACACACACACACACACACACTAAGAGCTTTGTTCCTCTGGTTTTAAGTAGCTCTGGATTGTGTCCTCTGCTCTAGGCCTTTATGAGTAAGCACGCCGGCATTACCTTTGCACTGATACAATCACCATACTCTACTGTGACGAGGGAGTTGTGTGTGTTATGTGTGTGATTGTGGGTGAACCTCAGCACATATAGCAGTAGTTTATAAAAGAGAAACTCACTGGCTATCACTCAGGATTTCTTATGTGTGTGGAGTGGTTACCATGGTGCTAGAATTTTCACCGTGTGCAGTTGCATTTTACGACTTCTTTTATGAAGCAAATTGTGAGCGCTTGAGCCCCATTTTGGAAAAAATGTGTTACATCCAGCCGCGAAGACATCAAAAAGTTTGAAAATCATGTTTTCAGGCCAGCTTCCATTTTTGTTTCCTGTTAGCGGTATGTTCCTAATCAGAAAGATGTGGTTTTTGTCTCTTTAATCTGCAAAAAGATTTGAGTTTTAAGTGTTTGCATGAGCATGGAGTTCCTCTACAGTACATAAATAAGTTTGCCTGGGAGTGGGCAAGGACTGGCATCAACTTTTCCCTTTAGTTATCTTTTCCAATGTTATCACGAGCATGAGATTAATGAGAATACACGTGAATGTAATCACGGATTTTTTGACAGCTGGCTGATCCAAATGCAGATTTAACATTTAAACCACAGTTTGCAACAAATAGGGGTGCAATTTGTGGGTGAACCACATTGAACTGGAGCCATATTGCTGAGGACCATTGACAATAAATGGATGTAATTATGATCCTTGAGCTGAGAATGTTCTTGGTTTACTAAGGTTTGGTGGTTTCAGCAGGGGATGTGAAGAATGGTTTTGGTAGTTGAGGCCAGTAATCCTCGAACATTTTCAGCCTGGAGTCTAAATGAGAAAATTTGTTCCTCACTCATTAAAATCATGAAAAACATAAGTGATTGTAACACTTGTTATTTCACCAATCATCCCCTTTAAATTAGCTTTAACTGCACTAATTTAATTTAAATTCAGGGTTCAACGGTAATCTTTTTTTTTTACTTGCAGAAATCTACTTTCCAAAAGTACATTTTTGCTTGTTTTGTACAAATTGTTTTATTTATTAGTCGTTATGAAATAGAGTGAATTGTTAACTCTCAACGGACATGAGAAGGAAGCGAGATGGCTCAATCCTTAGCTTCTTCCATCATCAGCTTCTTTTTTATCACTTGCCTGATTGGATAAGTGAGTTGCTAGATATACTAGTCCAATATAGCATAAGCATTAAAAATGACAGATCAACTAAAGAAATCTAAGTCAACTAAGACAAAGCAGGCAGCCCTATTACACATGCATACATACAGTACGTACATTTGTTGTATACTAATACGTTTTGTATATTCAGTGCCATTGTTCCATGTTTTTAAGATTAGGGAAGAAGCTGGTACTCAGGGTGGAGGTCATGGGTGGGGTCTGGAATCATTAAAGACAGATTGGTGTTAGGGATGATGCCTGACTTCCATGATTTTCATGGCTCTTTGTATTAGCCTGGTAAACTGATTAAATCCCATGAGCTATAATGCAATAAATTACCCAGGCCCCAGCCTTGAGTCTATTTTCCTAATTATCCACTTTAATCCACAAGTAGACCTTTACTTCTTGTTTAAAAACTTTTAGTAGCTGCCATTTCAATAGTAAGTGGAAGGCTATTCTATATTCAATATAATTCCAGTGTAAAAAATAGACTTTCTTGCCTCATAATCTACACATAGCACCAGCATGGGCATGTTGAGTGTGCACCATCAAAATCTGAGAAGCCAAGTACTTAGGGGCTACTCCATAATGATATTGAACATGTGATTGAGTTTCAGTTGTTCAACCCTAAGCTTTACGGGCAGAAACGCCACCCTCAAGTTTTTTTATTTTGCTGTAAAAACTGGTACACGGTACAAAAATTTCAATTTGAAGGCACTTTTGTTCAGTAATTTCTCTGCGATGGCATGCCCTGTTAGTGTCTGATCCAGTGTAATACCAAGATACGTGTCTGTAACATTATTCTTTGTTTCAATTTCATTTTCATTACATGTAACTTTTAGCAGGTGCCTTTTGTAGCTTACGTCTTGTGCCAAATAGGGTGCACTCAGATTTCCCTTAAGTGCAATGACAGTCTACTGTCTAACTCTTAGCTCTCCACTAAGAGTGTCTTGAATTTGAGAGATGTCTTTTCCAGACACTAGTAGTGAGGAGTCATCAGCATACAATAACAATTTAAATTTGACTGCTGCTGGCATATGGTTTAGATAAATAACAAATAACAAACGACCTAATATCTGTTTATGTTTATGTGTTTAATGTGTTCCATTGCAAAGAGCTGTGACTGTAGGGGACAAACTTCCGAATAAACCATCTTGCAGCAAGTCGTGGACTTTCTGAAGTGAGGTTGTGTGAGAAGTGGAGTAGTACCAAGGATATAGAAGTGTCTTTTGTGCACTTTGTCCGTTGCCTTGCTGCTAGGTAAGAATTGAGGATGGCTGAATTTAATTGCCTAATATTTCTTTTGGTATGACATCAAGGAAATGGAGTTCTCAAACTAGCAAAGGTGACACTTTACGGCTCCTCTGATGTGTGTTGGCAGTAAAGCAAATTCAGCCTTTTCTCTTGCACACTTTCTAATTGAAAAAAATTGAAGCTGCTGTTGGACCCTTTGCAGACATTTGCTACCTGAACACTCCATGTCAGTTTGTCGTGTTTTACTTCCAATCATTTATAGTTACAATATATGTTTTCCCTACTTTCCAGCAGGGCGTAGCTTTGATAATACAGTCCTAATCTCTTGGCCTCTTTTTAATCAAAATCACCTTATCTACTAAGAGTGGGGAACTCCATATAAGGAGGGTGTGTATCATTTACAGTAAATTAGATGAATGGGTTTGAAAATAGAACAATAATCTGAGTTACAGTCAGGAGTGGGATACTGAGGCTCTACAAGGTTAAATGAGGTTGATAATAGGGGGTTATTGTAACGATTGGGGCTTTTGTGGAGATGGAGGGAGAGGGGGATTGCTCTGGAATGTGAAGAATGAGAGTTTTTTTAAACCTTGTGGGGGATAAAGTATTAGCGGCAAAGGGAACCCTGCTGTGCAAGACCGTCACCTACCATGAGAGAAGGTTCATCGTTTTTTGTGAGTAATGGATGCAGTACATTAATGGTTTTACTGCGTTTTCCACCTTTTTTTAATTTGATTTGACATGATAAGTGACCTTTACAACAAACTCAGGAAATAAGTGTCACTATAGAGCTGGAAATGGCTGTTACGTCGGTTGAAAGTATTGTTTTTAGAACTGCCTGCTCTCTATCTTGGAGTTGAAGTATGTCACCCTTCAGTGAACTGTGGAAGCAACACTGATTGGTCTGGAAGCCTGCAGCCTGTATCCAAACAGAGACTGAACTGTGGTCTAACCTAAAAGTTGATGAATGAATGGGTCAACTTATTATCATCTCACATTAACATTACCTAGATGATTGGCTGTGAGTAGCTGTGGAGGAAATAACCGTGCAACTAAAAGTTCTAATGAGGTGATCAAATTAAAAACATCTGTTGGTGTGGAAAAGGGATTTTGTCTCCAGTAAAGTTCCACTCTGTAGTGGTCTGAGTAATGTGGCTGCACCATTCACGGGGGGAAAGGGAAATGAGAGTAGCAGAGTGAAAGGGGAAACACAAAGGGGGTAAAGATTTAGTGAGGCACTAATGAGCTACTGGAAGGGAAGAGCATGCTCAGTTTGATTGGTCCACCTATGCCTAGCCTACGCCTCGCCAGCATGGCATCCTGGGTAAATATGACCCAGCAGTTAGTTGTTGTGGTAATCAAGGAAGCAGCAGCTGCCAAGGTGGGAGCACGGACCAGATGGATGCACACATTCACTCACTCGAACAGCACAGGTCACATTAGACCGTTGAAAGTAAAATCTTACAAAACATATTCATCACGAGACGGTTAACAACACAGCAAGACCATACAAGTTGTAATAAGAAACAGAAGTTTATTCTGTAATCTGAATGTATTTATAACTTCATAGGATCATAAAATCTGCGAATGTACTTGTCTTATATCAGTCTGATTGCTCTCTATGTGATGGATCAGTATAGCTCCTTTCCCACTGGCCAAAAAAACTAACATCTGGCTTTTGTCTTTAGTGAGAAATGTTACAATCGGTATTCCCAGGACAAACGACTCTGCAGAAGTCATGGGTATTTATCATCTCCAGCTCTGATCGGCAGTGATGGAAACCCAGGTAGACACGCTTATTTTCGCTCCTTTTTCTGGCTCTGTAAAGTCTGTGACTCTTTGTTATTTAAGCCACAAATTTCATCTGTCTGTGCAATAAGTAACAGATATTTAAAAAAAAAAAAAAAAAAAAGATTTAACCACCATAAATACCATTGTCACTAGCCTCTATGCTGCTTTCTCCTGTTTACGAACTGTTTTCCGGTGCGTCCGTGATTTCAACCATAACACAGCAGAAAGAAAACAGAAAGGCATACTCATCTACTAGTAATGGGAACGGAGTCTACGTCTGCGTGCGTGCGTGCGTGCGTGCGTGCGTGCGTGCGTGCGTGCGTGCGTGCGTGCGTGCGTGCGTGCGTGCGTGCGTGTGTGTGCGTGCGTGCGTGCATGTGTTATTGTCTCGCACAAGATTTCCTATTCCATTCCCTTCCCATCAGCCAGGACTGATCACACAAACACATCCCAACCTTTACTTCCCTTATAAGAACATATTTGCCAGTCTTCCATTTCATGTCAGTGATCAAATCTATCAACAGAGATCAGCTGAGATCATCTTATCTCCCACACAGAGCATAGATTTCTTCATAATTATAGGCAGACACACACAGGAATATCTGCACGACATGTGAAAGGCTGTACAACCGTGACACATGTTTCTGAATTTCCTTTTGTTGTTGTAGTTGTTGCCTGTAGAGCCATGGTATCTATTACTGAGCAGAGCCACAACTCCAAACAAATGCTTGCCCAAGGGACAAAGCATGTGCACCAGAGGATTTTCTGCAGGAAAGACTTATCTGTCACATGGTGTTTGTTAAGGCACCAGAGCAACACTTGAGGTGACTGTATGGGCATTTAGGCTGGCTGCCGTTGTGGGGCACTTGGAGGCTCCAGAGTGTTGTTTCGAATACAAATGACCAAAGAAAATCACAATTTCTAACAGATGTTTCACATTTGTTGCAGATTGCAGTCAAGAGCTAATTTCAGAAGCATGAGGTCACACATGCAAACTGGTCTCTTTAATCATGTAAAGCTGAAGTGATGTTGCTCAGAGGCTGTTTGGTGAGTGTGTATTTGGTTTTCATACTCATGATAGGTTACGCACTGCAGCGTGCCGTAGTCCAGCGAGGCTGGAAGTGCAAGGTCTTTTGGAAATCAACATTAGGTGCAACTGATAAGCTTCAGGTTTATGTAGATGTGTTTTTTTCCGAAGGCTACCTCATCATCAAGGCTGATGGGGCCAGTTAAAGTGAGCAGCACATTCATCATTGCCATTATTACAGTAACTCTCATCCAACACAAATGTGCGTACATTTGTTTTCTGCATATTTGTGTTTGAGTAAGTTTTTGGATGAGAAAAACAGACTTTTGATGACACAAGGTTTCCAGATGCAAACACACACACACACACACACACACACACACAACCACACACACACACACACACACACACACACACACACACACACACACACACACACACACACACACACACACACACACACACACACACACAGAGCCAAAGTCATTTTTAACAGCTTTTCTCAACCGAGGGAAGTTTGCACTAAAAAGCAGGAACAAAAGGTAATTTCTTGGTTAAAAGTAACACCTTAAAGACTTTCTGATCCATCTGTGAAAGCTGACCATCAACAAGGTGGGAGTTAATGGGTTGTAGGAAGCACATTTGTTCTCCACAGAGCTCCACTCTTCATCCCAACAGTGGATAGCTGTTATAGAGTCCACTAATATTATCCATTAAAGGTTCTAGCTCATCATGGTCTTTTGCTGATTTGGCTTTATTCAAAAGTAATGGAAGAAGAGCTTAAAGATAACTACACCGAGGGATTTTTGAACAACAGAGGAAAACATTCAACACAGACAGAGTGTAATATCTAATAGTATAATCTGCTATCATTCCCTAAGCAATGTAGTTGTGTGAAAGGTAAGTTCATATGGTTTAGGAATGTAGAGGTCTTTTCAGGAAATGAAAAATCTCCTTACTTCCTGCCACAAGAATGTCAGCAGCGGTTGACGGACAGCAGGAGGAGTCTGGCACAAACAGCATTACTCTAAAATCATAATCAAACCTGTTGTCCACACTGTATAGTTATGGTGACATGATGAAAACTCTCCTCAGCAGTCAAATGCTTTCCAAATTGCACACAGAGGTTGTGTGTGATGATAGTGCTCCTCCTGTGTGCAGCTCACATCAGATGTTTTAGCCTCTGGCCTTTGTTGTTGTTGGCCCGTGTGATGAGGTCATTTCAGACTCCATTCCCCACACAGAACACAAAAAGATAGTTTTGTAATTTTAAGTCACGTCAGGTTTCAGAGTTTCACAGTAAACAGTTACTACACTACGTGTTTTTTGTCAGATCGCTCCTCTCATATGAACTGAGGAATGTTAGAGCTCTATCTTGAGGAGGTTGATGCTTGGAAAAAGTGGGTTGAATGAACGGTTTTGCATATTCACAGTTGTAGTTGAGGTTTAGAGAAAGTGCTGAAAATAGCTCAGCAGTTACTTTTCATAGAATGAAATCAGATCAGGTTATGTTGAACATTTACATAATTTCTATTCAGGCTGGGCCATAATTCAATATGAATGGAATTGTATCGTGAGAGTTGGAATAGATAGTTAAGTAATGGATGAATGGCTGGAATAGTAAGCTAAAAATGTTTGGATAATTGTTAAAACATTCTGCTTCTGCCAATCCAAGTGGTAGTAGTACAAATTTAAATGTCCTCTCTAAAAAGGAAAAAAAAATCAGTTTGTCAGTGGGTATGTGAAATGAGGACATTCTCTGACTGTGACCGTTTCTGTGAGCTGAGAAACAGGTCAGTTCCCTCTTGGTTCTGGCCTCTGCAGTTCTTTGTAGTGCACAGCTGGACCTTCAAAGTTGAGAGGTCACACACTTCAGTGGGCATGGCTAATCCTGTCATCTGGTCATCAGTCTGAATCCCCCTGTGATGAAAGGTGTTAGAGCTTCAGTTACTAGTCTGGGTGTCAGTTTATGGCCACCACACAGCATGGCTTTGCAGGGTCGTCAGAATGAAAGAGGCTGAGTAATGGCCTGTTGGCTGTTAAACGTACTCTTGACACACACACACCGGATTAATGTGACTTTGGTGTTTATGGAGCAGCATTTCAATGATTCCCATTATTCTCAGGAAAAATCAATATCAGTTGTGTTCATTTAGGAGCAATCCTCCCTCTCAGCCTTACCCAACATAGCGTAGCTCCTGTATTTGCTTGTTGATTCTGTGCCCTGTACCAAGAAAAAGAACTGGTTAAGCTGGATTGCATTTGAGTGTGTTATCGTCCAACAGCTTGACCACAGAACGCTGTCTTTGTAATTATTCTAGTTGTACTGAAGGGTAAAACCCGAGAGAGGGTGGAAAGATGCTGACTGTGTTTTTCTGATTTCTCTGAACAGATCGTGAGGACCAATCAATCCTTTGCACGTAAGTACCTCGACTCCTAACTCTCTTTTAATTGTCCTCCTCTCCTCTCCTGAGGTCATTTCTCTGTTGGGACAGATGATGGTAAGGTGGTTCTGGTGGTAAAGCAGCTTAATGGGCTGGAAGATAAAAATGAAATAGCTGCATTTTAATAGTGTTATCTTTAGTGAAAACAGGGTCACACGTACTGTTCTCATAGAATTTACAGTGAAGAAGTAGAAGAAGAAGAGTAGTAATAAGCATTGCAAGTGTATAAAATAAAGTAAATGAGAGCACTTCACACGGACCATCACCTCTGAATTACCTGGTTCCGTGGTGGTTTTGTCTCTGTAAAGTAACCCTCTGCTCTTCTTCCTTTATGTTTCTCTCTCCCTGAGTCAGTTGGCCAGCTCCCGTCGTCCTGCTGTTTTATTTAAAGACTGGTTTCAAATAGCTTTTTGTGGATGTTGGGTTGTGCAGCAGCTCTACCCAATACTGAGGGCAGTTATGAGTGCGGTTTGGTGCCTTGCCTTCATCTTCTTTGGCAGAGCGTAATTAAGTTCCACACTCTTTCAATGTGGCTTCCACTGACGCTGCCAATGAGCAGACAAACGCTGTTGCATAATCTGTCCTATATTCAGAAAACGACACCCCCTGTTGGTGACAGTGGGGCCCTTTTAGTAGTCACCCCACTGTAGGGTGGTCACCCAGCTTCATTACCGTAAAGACGATTGATTTATTGATTTCAGTACAAAAGACATTAGTTATAAGTGAATGTATAATAAAATATATTAAAATCGCAACAGTGAAGTATGTGGTCAAAATGACCCCCTCTCACTAGCAGCTGTGAAAGAAAGAGAGAAATAGATAATCCGTTCTTGCAGAAAACGACACTATTACCTTTTTTCTGGTCTTATTTGTAATGTTAAATATCCCTCATGAGATCAATAAAGTTTGATCTATCCTCTTATTTTACTTTCACTAAAATCTACATTTCATTGAAGAGGAGTAGCATCACATGGTTTCAGTACTGGTTCGGATGCTACTCTTCCTGCAAGGAAAATGATTCCTCAGGCCAGCTCAAATCTGTGTTTATCCAGGTCTGAATGTACTTAGTCTTAGAATAAAAAAGACTGCATCAGCTTTGCAACAACCACTGTTAATCCAGTTAAAATGCCACACGCATTTTTAACATATCTTAGAATTAAAGAAGGTCTTTCGTAGTTATGTGGTTTAGCAGGGATGTATTCAGCAGACCCAGGCTTTGTGTGAATGGCCAATTCCTCGTACTTGTGTCCCTGTATTAACTGATAAATAGACGTGTATGAATTATCAAAGGATGATTTTAGAGTGAAGACACTCACTGTACTCAGCTTCACGTGAGACGTAGAGCTTTTTCACATTGTTCAACAACGATCACCTGAAGCTGAAAATTAGCAAAACCAATGAGCTTGTGCTGGACTACCAGAGCAACAGGAACAACACAACATTGACATTAGACAATTCTTCAAATATGGATTTTACTGCAAAACAGCTATGAATTCTAAAACATGGATACTTCACAATCCTATCCGACCAAATGTCTCCACGTCTGTTCCTGAGTTATGGAGTTAAATAATGGAAAGAAACATTATGACGTTACAGTGAAGTTGTCCTCTGACCTTTACGATATAAAATGTCATTATTTTATCCTATAAGACATTTGTGTTTTGTGGGGTCGCAGTGACCTTGACTGCTGGCCACTAAACTCTAATCAGTTCATCCGTAAGTGGACATTTGTGCCAAAGTTGAAGACATTCCTGAGATATCACTTTCACGAGAATGGGATGGACTTGAGGTCACAATGACCTTTGACCACCAAAATCTAATCAGTTGGTCTATGAGTCCAGGTCGACGTTTATGCCAAATTTGAAGAAATTACATCAAGGGGTTTTTGAGACATCGCCTTCACGAGAATGGGACGGATGAATGTGTGGACGGACGACGGACAATCCAAAAACAAAATCCTATCGCTGGCACAAAGGCATAAAAAGGATATAATGTGTGAAAGTCGGCTAATGATCATGTCCATGAGAAATATAACTGACACTATAATACTATCAAGACATCAAGCCAAACTGGGATGTGTAACTTACTTGACCTATATTGCTATGTCTGTATCCTGTCTTTGAGGACTCGCCCATCGAATTGTATTGCGGCAGCTAAAACAGCAGTGGTCTCTGTGCAGTAGAGATAATAGCCAGCTAGACTAAAGCCACTGGTATGTAGCTAGATGCAGCATTGCTGGCCTGGTTTTGATGTTGGCCCTGTTTTTTTGGGCTCTGGGACCTGACTGTGGGAGCTGTTGATGGCCCAGCCTGAACACAGCTATCATTAGAGACGGCCCAAAAGCAAAGCCTGGAAACTTTGGAGACTGGCCCACCAAACCACAGAGTTCTCCAGTAAAACAGGCAAATGGATGGATTGGGAAAACAACAACAGATAGCTTGATAATCATCCACTCTCTCTACCTCTCTTCCTTTTCTCTTTGATTATTATTTCCTTGGGGAACATCCAATCACTCTTGGCCACCATAATGACTGGTTATTTTGGTTAGGATTTTACAGTGTTTTGACTGTACCTTTCTAAATAGTGGACAATTTACACAGATTATTTCTTGTAATGTGGCTATGCCTCACATCTAAATGCCTGTTATTCATGATTGCAAACAATTGCGCTGTAATTATTTGTTTTTAGTGAAACAAAGTTAAAAAATAAAGTTTGTTTCTTTTCTCTCACTCACTCAGTATTCACTCACACTTTTACTCCCTCTGTCCGTCCAAGTGTATATCCATGCTGGCTCTCCCTTTTGTTTTCAGAGGTGAATCAGGAGCTGGCAAGACCGAAAACACGAAGAAGGTCATCCAGTACCTGGCCCACGTTGCCTCCTCACACAAAGGACGCAAAGACCACAACATTCCTGTGAGTGCCCCACTGCCTACACTTTTTATACTCCTTTTATACTCTCCTCTTCTCTCCTCTCCTCTCCTCTCCTCTCCTCTCCTCTCCTCTCCTCTCCTCTCCTCTTCTCTCCTCTCCTCTCCTCTCCTCTCCTCTCCTCTCCTCTCCTCTCCTCTTCTCTCCTCTCCTCCCCTCTCCATACATCCCATTTGAACTATCCATGCTGATAGTCAAGTTTTTCACTTCAGTAATTAAAAACTGAATGACCTTGTATTTCTGAATTACCTCTGTACATCATTATTTGTAATTTAAAGAAATAGTTTGACATTTTTGGAAACAGACTTATTCAAGTTAACGCCAGACAATAACGATCAGATCAATACCACTCTCATGTTTATCTATTAAATATCTGGCCAAAATATATGGAGCAACAAATGGAGCATCGATTGTAATCAGCTAAAGTTGCTACACATCTTTTCTATTTTTTTTCTCTCTACACGTGGCTATGCAGCCCTCCAGGGCTTAATAACTAAAAAACAATTACAATCTGTTTAAAAATTTACATTAGTAATACCTGATTGAACCAGAGGCAATGCAAGGCAGCAGAGCAACGTTTTTAGTGTTTTTACACCTCACATTAAATTGTGCTAAGCTAACCAGCTCCTGGCTGTAGCTGCATATACTGACGTACAGACACAGTAGTAACAATCTTCTCATCTCACGCTCCACCAGAATAAAAATAAGTGTATTTCCCAAAATGTCAATTAAAGAATGCTAATGTTGCTGTGTTCTAGTCCAAATTCAATTATTGCATAGCTTAGTTTTGATATTCAGCTGATAACAAGTTGTGTATTAATCCACAGCTAACCTTATAGATTTTGATATAGCCTGCCCGGTCACTCCTCCTGCTTGTCATCCAATGCTATTCTGCGAGAGTGTACCCAACGCTGGGCCAAGTGTGTACTGGTGTTTCCTGTGGCTTGTGTCTGACATGAGCGCTTCACGTTTTAACTCTTGCATTTGTTTATCCATAACAAACAGCCCGAATCTCCCAAAGCATTCAAGCTCCAGGCAAGTGTATCTCCCGCTTTCTCAAAAGTGTGTGGTCCGTTTTTGGTGTATGTGTGCATGCCCCTCTCTCTAAAACTCATCCGCTGCCATAATAATGTTGACAGACTAAACGAAGCTTCTCTTTTTATGAGGTATTTGTTTGTGCCGGCTCAGTCTTCTCACATGATTATTTCAAGCCCACTGAATCTGCCAATAAACCTGCAGGCTCATGATACTAAAACACTGTTTCATCAGTTGCTTTGGGGTTTATTAGAACAGCTTGAAATTGCGATGTATTATTAGAAACACCTGTCATTAAAACTGTTCACATTAAGCGCTTGTCAAGTATTAACTGACTCTGTATAGCCTTTCTGTGGCAGTTCACCCGTCCGCTGTTTCTAGGATAAATATGGTGTTTATGAAAAGCACATGAATTGTGAAATCAGACTACAGCAGCACTAAACATCTCTCCTCCAATGTTTTATGACTAGCTTCATCTTTCTACATTTTAGTGAAGTAAATATATGTAAAATTAAAATATCAAATTTGAAGAAATATGATGGCAGTTGATTCAATCTTTCATACATTTCTGCATGTTTTCTACTGGTGATGTAGTCTAGGTGCATGTGTGTAGTTTGAAGAGCATTTCAGTTAATAATTCATTGGCCTATTCCATAGCTTTGTCTGTGATAATATTATCAGACGTAACAGAAATGAGACTCTGCTGACACAGAACTGAATTCACCCAAACACCTTATTCTATCTCTCTATAATACTTGATATTTTCTGGCTCACCTCTTCTCAGGTTGATTTATCCGGTAGCTATATTTCTTTCTCCCCTAAACCAATACCTGATGTTTCTGTGTCCTCTTTTAAATGTAAAAACTAAAGCAGCAGAGACTTCGCTGCAACCTAATCCTGCAGCTTTGAGCACACACAATCCGGGGTGAATGCTAGTTTAATGTGCTGTGTTTCAGTAGCTGTAACTCGGGGCCTCAGGGCTCCCCTGCCAGAGTATACCATCCACACTCGCCTTAATGCTGCTATGCTTCTGCGTTGCATTACGGCTGCCTCTGAGCAGAGGCCAGAGGAATGTGGAACCAGGGACTGAGGGAGAGCGTAGACAAGGTGGAGGAGAGGGGTTTGGAAGGGGCTGAAAAGGGGGGAGATGAAGCAGTGTAGAAGAGATAAAGCAGACTAGAGGGGACCAGACTTTCATATTTCTCTCAGTGAGGAAGACAAATGGGAATGCCTGTTTATTCTTAAGGTTTACAGGAATGTATGCACAGGTTTTTCTATTTCATTCAGAGCGTGAAAGATAAAAGAAAAAAATAGGACGACACCCTCAGTAAAAATCCACGTCAGGAGAGACGGACAAGTAATATCAAAATGCTGTGTGAAGGACCACATTGTCCATGTCTGGCTCATAGGATTGGCCTGAGAGAGTAAACTTTGTAGATCTCTAGCAGAGTAAACCTGGTCAGTCAGAAAACTTTTTTTCTGTATCCTGTTTCTGTGTCATACTGATCAATTCTGACCAACTTACTTAACACTCAGAGGACAAGGTGTCAATAAAAAATGATGATGTTATAGAATAGAATAGAAATACTTTATTGATCCCAAGCTGGGAAATTGCAGAAATATATTTATATTTTCAGTTATAATGTTTACGTACTTCCTTGTTTGAGCAGCACCTCCTCTGAACTTGCGATTTGCGATACTGTAATTGACTTTTTCGATGACAATATGACTTGAGATATATAAACAAGTATTAAAAGTTTACAGTTTTAATGCAAAAGCAGACGAAAAATAATTTGGTAGGCAGACGGGAATTGCCTATGCTTTCTAATGCAAAAGGTACAATCAGCAACACCTACCACCTTTTTCCATTAGAGGAAACTTTATCTCCCAGTACTGTCTTGAAATTAATATGAATAATTTAACTTTTAATTTCCATGCTCCCCTTCAAATATTTTCTTCTACTCTAAACAAAACAGGAAGTCTTAATGCCTGGACTGTTTAAATAAATACATATCAAATAATGTTAAATAAATAACTTATAAAAAAATTAATGATAATCAAGTGAAATGTCTCTCCATTGTCTAGTACCATTGTCTGTGTAAACTCTGAGATGGAATCTGGTATCTTCGGTCCAATTTGTTTATCAGAATCACGGAGCCGTCCCTGCTCGCTGAATTCACAGGCATCATTGTTAGGAGAAACACTTTGTCTCTCCTGTATCCAAATAACAGAAGAGCTGCTCTTTTTAGCCACGAGTTCTCCTTCGTCGCTGACGTTTCCCTCAGCGCTTGTCTCTCTTCGTGCTATTATGGTAGCTTGACACACCTCCTTGTGCTTGACCTTGAGTCACAGTGACACTTATACATCCACAAAACTGGCCAGATATGTTGACATGGAGCGTCCTAATAAATGACATATGGAAATATATACAATTAATCCGTTTCGAGCTGTGTTTTGCGATTCGTATATTGCACATGTTAATCACTTACTCACTCACTCATCCACCTAGTCCTGGGTCTTCCCGAGGCCTCCTCCCAGCTGGACGTGCCTGGGACACCTCCCAGGGGGCATCCTTACCAGATGCCCAAAAACCCTCAACTGGCTCCTTTCAACACAAAGGAGCAGCGGCTCTACTCCGAGTTCCTCACAGATGGCTGAACTTCTCACCCTATCTCTAAGGGAGACTCCAGCCACCCTCCTGAGAAAACTAATTTTGTCCGCTTGTACCCGCGACCTCGTTCTTTCAAACATGACCCAGTTTTCATGACCATAGGTGAGGGTAGGAATGAAGACTGACCGGTAGATCGAGAGCTTTGCCTTACAGCTCTGGACATGTTAATATTGCACATCGTGATAAAGGTATATTTTCGATATATAATGGAGTAATGTGAGTAAGATTTTGGCTATGATGGGATCAGATTGTAGTCATACGGCGACCAGGTTTAGATCTTGGTTGTGCATGGAGACTATTGCGTGGCCACCCCTAATATAATGGTAGGGGAAACACTGGATATAAAATAAATAAACGGTATCAGTTGAAAAAATGCATGACGTTTCCAAAGTCAGTTAGTAATTGTGTTTCATCATCATGATCTCAAGATTGACCAAAAATAACCATGATTATGATTTATACCATAATTGAGGAGACCCAACCGGTTTAGATGGCCACTTCTGTCCAGCCACCCTGTTACCCTGGGCTGTCGAACTCCAGAGGCGTTTGCGGAAGTCAGTTCAAGGCAGGATCTGATGTGTAGTAGGGGCTATTTCTGTACTGTCACTGCCCTGGATTGAGGAGATTGTGTCATGGGTTGTGGAGTTAGAGGTTTCTGGAGCTGCAGGGAATGTCCCAACCACCTATCTACCTTTGGGCATAAGCCATCATTATCATCATGGTGGTACAGTCCTCAAATATATAGGTTGCATCATCACAGCCATAGGAATGTGCAGGCCGGAAGAAGGCTGTCACTCATCAAGCCAAACTAACCACTCACTGTAGGGCATGGTCGAAACACTCTCTCTCTATTGCCTTTGTGGTTTCACAAGTTCCGTCAAACTGTTGGGTTGTATTGGCCTGTTAAACTTGTGGAGTTCCCCTGACAAAAATCACATTGTACTGCAGCTGACTAAAGTAAAGCCAACAGAGCCGTGATAAATTGCTGACTGCCTGAAAGATTGGTTTAGCATATTAACGTGGCTACATTTCTTACTGCTCTGTTTCAAAGAATTGATTTTGCCTCACCAGCTTGCGTATGTCTTGGCAGACACAGAAAACGTGTGATTTATAGTGATTCATTAGTGGTGCAAGACATATGAAATGTTTGACAGCTAGTTGGCTTCTTACCTCTCTGTCCTTCTCCACAGGGGGAGTTGGAACGCCAGCTCCTGCAAGCCAACCCTATCCTTGAATCTTTTGGAAATGCAAAGACAGTGAAAAATGACAACTCATCTCGCTTCGTGAGTTCAAAGTTTCTGTTTAAATTGTCATCTGTGTGATTTAAACATATGTACAGATAGTGTCCAGAAGGGAAACAAATAAACATAAACCTCACATCTCTCTTGTTTCATAAGTCCTGGTTCTCTGATACCATAATTTCCTGAAGAATCTAATATTTTAAAGTTGACTGGTGCTGTATTTTTTATATTTTGTGATCTCTGATCTTGTAGTGATGAGTTACAGGAAACACAACAATTGCCACTCTAAGCATTTTGTTTTTGCATGACTAAGTAAACCATGTGGCCAAGGTTAACCACCATGGTGGTCAGTCCTCATGAATGACTGACTGTCTCAGATGAGAAGCAATGACGACCAGTGGACAGATGGGCGCACACACTTTCACTGTCAGGAAACCACAGACATGCCGGAATTCTTTCTGATCTGTTAACCTGACTTTTCCTAATATAGGCATTTTGTTCTCAACTGTGTTTAAAATGTAATGGTTAGAGAAGGGAGGAGGAATATATGACAGACACACACATACAGTACAGGACAGTACACGCTAACATCATAGACTTTTTAGATAAACCTGTGAAGTTTCAAGTTTTAACATAAAGATGCATCTTGTTTCCTGCAGGGGAAGTTCATCAGAATCAACTTTGATGTCACAGGATACATTGTAGGGGCCAATATTGAAACTTGTATCCTCATTACTGGGACAGGCCGAAGCAGCGGACGGTCACAGGATTGTTTCACACACAACAAAGGGAGCATATGCTGAGTTCAGATCTGAGAGCGGTGGTTAGGCTGTAAGACTCACCACAGCTTATGCTCACTTAACCACAAGAATGCCATTCCCCATTCTGCATATTCTCCAGATGGAGCCAGAGGGCACTGAGCTCCAATTCATTTGTTTATGCCTCGTGAGGAAAATAAAGGATGGAGCTCCTCAGGATAATATTTCTTTGTTGCAACACTTGTACATAGAAGAAAGATTACCTTACACTCTTGTTTCTCATGAGCATCAATTCTTTATAATAATGACATTGACTACAACAGTTTCAGTTTCATGTTGTAATTTCCTGGTCAGTCCTTAACCTTTGCTCTCAGACCTTCTGGAGAAGTCGAGGGCCATCAGACAGGCCAAAGATGAGAGGACCTTCCACATTTTCTACCGCCTGCTGGCTGGGGCTGGAGAGCATCTCCGAAGTGAGTGTTTGACAACTGCTACAAGGAGCAAAAAGGATAAATGAAAGTATCAGTGAGGTTTCCTGTTTATGTCAGTTTACCTGAAGCGAGGAATAAAGCTAAATGAAGCTGGTTTTAATTAGCACCGGCCAACTAATCTGTTTCCCTCGTTAACTTTTAATTAACCTTGTTAGTACATTGTTCCATGATGATGCAGAACATGTTTAGATCACGCATTTTTCTTATGAATCAGTCGATTTCAAAGACCATTTGATCTCTTCTTCCCCGATCTGCCTACTCTCTGAGTGTAGAATGAAGTGTCTTTACTGAACATGGATATAAATTTAACACATACCTCACTGTACTGTTTCCGTCCATCAAACAATCATTTAAATTGTTTAAATTATTATGAGGGTGAATCAACATGCATCATGTTCCTAATACACTTAACAGACAAACACTATCCCAAAATGCAGCACAGCACATGAAATGGGAAGACAAACATCTTAGATCTAAAGCATAGATAAGAGGATACTGTTTAAAATTGCCATTAAAATACTCATACACTTTCTTTCCTTTCCTTCTCCAGCTGACCTGCTCCTCGAAGGCTTTAACAATTACCGTTTCATGTCAAATGGTAACATTACCATCCCTGGCCAACAGGACAAAGATAATTTCCAGGAGACTCTGGATGCCATGCGCATCATGAGCTTCTCCCATGACGAGATTGTCTGTGAGTAGTGCTTCCAGATGTGCCCTGAAACACTCTTATTCTCCTTCTCTTTCTATAATTAAATTCCCTTTTTTCCTCTCTTACTCTGCCATTACCTAATTTCCCCCCTGGGGATCACTCAAATGTTATTTTATCCTCACCAGGCATGTTGAAGGTGGTCTCTGCGGTGCTGCAGTTTGGCAACATTGTCTTTAAGAAAGAGAGAAACACTGATCAGGCCTCCATGCCCGAGAACACAGGTAAACATTCAACATCCATTTAAAGTAAAACACATACTGTATACACACCCTTCCTTGCTCGTGTCAGTCATGATTCATGTATCCAGTGAAATGAGATGACTGATACTTCAGCTGACACCACAACAGGTGGTGGAAAACAGACCATCATTTCCATATGCATACATGCTCTAACAATTTTCTCATTCACTGTGAGCATACGCTTTATTAGAAACATGATTACACTAGATTGTCTGTCTCCTGTTATTGGAATGCTTGGCTCATGTCAGCAACATCAGATGCTCCTGCTGTCTGAACTATAGTGTGACCACATCTCACCTCTCAGTCTAAGACAGAAGAAAGTCACTTAGTTCTATTAAATACGCTGTCTTGGGGTCAGACCCATAAGAACTCACTTAAACAAACCCTCGACCCATTTTGAGGTCTCAACCCAGCTAGGATATGCTGATTTTGGGTCATACATCCAGGGGTGTTGCTTTCAGACTTATTCATTACATACTTAATTATTTGTCCCAAGCATAAAACTGATTTCTGAAGGTCGTAGTAAAAAAACATTTTTTTTTAAATTAATCTTAAGCAATATATGTAAACCAGTGTGAAGTCTACACTTATATCAAGATAAATCCCATGCCTCCTGCTCCCTCGCACTCCCAGTGGCGCAGAAGCTCTGCCACCTGCTTGGAATGAATGTTATGGAGTTCACCAGAGCTATCCTAACCCCGAGGATTAAGGTGGGACGAGACTACGTACAGAAGGCACAGACCAAAGAACAGGTAAGGTGCCATCTCACTCTATCAATGAGGATGTTTGAATTCAATGTCCATTTATTTTTTAACTGTTAAATAAGTAAAAATATTCCTAAATCATCTTCCTAAGGGTTTGTTATTGGTCTGAAGTCATACCTTGATAAATCCGCACACACACTTTTTATTCTAATAGTTCCACTCATGGTTCAATGGGGTTTGTTTTATGAAGCGTCTGAAGTCTCTCATGGCTACTCGCCCTGTTTTTCTCCTCAGGCTGACTTTGCTGTAGAAGCCCTGGCCAAGGCAACATATGAGCGGCTGTTCCGCTGGTTGGTCCACCGCATCAACAAAGCCCTGGACAGGACCAAACGTCAGGGTGCATCATTCATCGGCATCCTGGATATCGCTGGCTTTGAGATCTTTGAGGTGCTTCATTGTGGTGCTTTACAAACAAACTCGTTTTCACAAAACTACCTTCTACCTACCGACTCAAACTACCTTCTAGATATTGTAGTTTAGTTAATTTACACAGGGATTGTATATGGAATTTTTAAGACCAAGACCTATACAGATACTGATGTTAAAGGGGGGAAATGTACCGATTACCGATATGGCGGCCGATATAGTGAGTGTTTGAGCTTAGCTGGAATGAAAATAAACCTTTTCTATGTGGATTTTTCACCAATGACTCTGCAAAGATACTCAGGCCACTTTCCTAAACAAATATCTGTTTTAAAGAATGCTTAACTTCATTATACATTATAGATCCAATGTCTGACATTGTCAACCAGTTCTAAATGAACAATGAGAAAATAAAGAATAAATAAAAAATAAAATAAATACTTAAATAAACATGTTTGGTATCAGTATTGCTGATAATTTAAATAAATAATAAATTAAAATAATAATAAATAGCTTAATGATACCTAATGTTCCGTTTCAGTGAGTTGCTTTACATTTGAATTTTTAAAAAATCAATCTTGCTTTACTGAAACATTTGACATTTTTCATGTCATCTAAGGCTCATCTAAAGAAAACACAATGATTAACAAGAAAACATGTCATCTGACCGTAACTAACAAACGTCTGCTTTACGCTTCCTTCCAGCTGAACTCATTTGAGCAGCTGTGTATCAACTACACCAATGAGAAGCTGCAGCAGCTCTTCAACCACACCATGTTCATCCTGGAGCAGGAGGAGTACCAGAGGGAGGGCATCGAGTGGAGCTTCATCGACTTCGGCCTGGACCTGCAGCCCTGCATCGACCTCATTGAGAGGCCGGTCAGTGTTCTCCATCTACTGTATGTGTGTGACTGTATGTGTCTGCCGATGAAAATGTGTGTTAAATTAATTCTGTCTTCTCAGACTAACCCCCCTGGTATCCTCGCTCTGCTGGATGAGGAGTGCTGGTTTCCGAAGGCCACCGACAAGACCTTTATAGACAAGGTGCTCCAGGAGCAGGGCACGCACACCAAGTTTCAGAAGCCCCGTCAGCTCAAGGACAAAGCTGACTTCTGCATCATTCACTATGCAGGGAGGGTATGTATTTCAGACCCATAAAGGTGTCTTGCATTCTGACTGCTCCCTTGAGAATGATAGCTGGTTGGACCTAAGTATTCTTAGAAGAGAGCTCTTAAAAGCTACAAAAAAACGCAACAGGCATTTTTGAAGACCATTATTCATATCCCCTTTATGTGTTTTCCTTATGCAACAACTCTCTTTCTGGCCTGTTTTGAAGCTTTCTCAGAGGCACAGACTTAGCTCAACTGAGGCGCCGTTAACCAGGTCATTGCCTAAAAACAATAGCCCAGTTGTCATACTGCTGCTCTAGGAAACCTACATCTGGTTCACATTGGGATGCGATTGAGTCTTTGGTGCTTGGCGGTTACATAACGGAGATTTTCAACTTTCACCTTTGTGTGGTGGTCTGCCGTCTGTAAAGAGAAAACGATACTCTACAACATTCCAGAGAGGGCGCTTGTCAGTTTCAGCATGAAAGCTAATATCATCCCTAGAGTGGTAGTTTAATTAGGTTTACCTGTCTCTTTTTCCTGTCTTGCACATATGTGCACATGAACTCAGTGAAGAGCATCAGTCCTGGACCTGAGCCTTGCCATGACAAACAGGTGGAAATCTCAGATTCAGCCTAATATCAAGAATCCAGTATGCAGTACTGAGGCCAGGATTAAATTTGAACTTAATCAAATAAACACTGCATGACAGAGTGATACTGCATAGGAAAATAAGAGCAAACATTGTGAGTTTGCCTTTCCAGAATTCTAATGAAATCCATATGGAGATCTTACATTTCTCCTCTCTGGTTGCTGACCGTGTCATTTAACTTATTATGTCCTGCTCTAATCCAATACTCTTCATAGTACGTTAGACGTTTGAAAAACACATCCAAGTACAAGTCATCATCATGTTACAGAGACTAATCCCATCACCACATGATGGTCCACTAAGAGTCCACTGTGCTGTCAGTCAAATAGAATGTGCACATAATATAAAACGCTTTATTTGAACCCTGGTGCAATGAAATATTAAGTTTAGATATAATCCAACAGTGATTCTTATGTCAGTATGGTGCATCACTTATTTTCTGTGCTTTCTTCATCTCATTGAATCTGTTGTCCCACGTTGCACATACAGCACATCTGGTTCTGTCTGTAAGTTAAAACACTGTGTGGTATTTGGAAACAATTTTAGAGCCAGATCCAGCTGTCACTTAAGACATATTACACAGACTGCAGCAGACAGGTGAAGCAACAGACCAGCAGCAATTAATCAGACTGAAACACAGTCCTCTGGAAGTGTATTTTTAAAGTATTTTTCTTTTACACTGTTACAATGGGGTAGAGCAGCAACGAAGGGAAAAGAATTGGGTGACATAAAGCAAAGTCCATGAATGACATCTGAGTTATTTTGAGGTTTTTGCTGTCAGGATTTCAAAACCTGTGTGGTCATTGTTGGTATTTACAGTTTATTTCAGCCTGTTTGGGGTTTTAATGCAGCTCACTGCCTCGAGAG
Organism: Echiichthys vipera; assembly: GCF_963691815.1. Classification (NCBI taxonomy): domain Eukaryota; kingdom Metazoa; phylum Chordata; class Actinopteri; order Perciformes; family Trachinidae; genus Echiichthys; species Echiichthys vipera. The sequence continues at coordinate 23,056,853 of NC_139842.1, forward strand.
TATTCACGTTTATCATTTGTTATAATTCTGAAAAAAACAGCATTTCATAATTTTTTAGCCTGTATGTTTCTGAGATTTTTTTATGTAAACAAAGTCTGACATTTTGTTGTCCAACATATAAACTAATGCTGATGAATCACTGTGTTTCTTAAGGTGGACTATAAAGCTGATGAATGGCTGATGAAGAACATGGATCCCCTGAATGACAATGTGGCCACCCTGCTGCATCAGTCGACTGACAAGTTTGTGGCTGAGCTCTGGAAAGACGGTGTGTAGGAGCTCCTCGAGTTTCTAATTTTACAAAAGTATATTGATATGCGATTTAATCTGTTGTATACTTTTTTAAATAAATCTATATTTATCTATATCAGTCCAGAAGGATGTTACACACCATACCTATTGGGAACGGATGAGGAACAAAAGGAAAAGCATTTAAAAGCACTTTTATCACCTCTTTTTGACGCATGGCTGTGTGGATAATAATGTCGGTCAGATGGTTGGTCCACCTCTATTGTCCCTGATATATCTTAACAAGCATTGGATATATTGCCATGACATTTTGCATTTTTGCATTTGATGTATCCTGATGACTTTGGTGATCCTCTGATAACCCCAAGGTTCAGGTTTGTGGCTTTGAGAAAAATGTCTCAACAGCTTTTATATATCTTGTTATCAGATTTGGTTCAGCGGTTGTTACCCTCAGGATGACCTGGCACTTTCCATCATCAGGTCACAATGTTAAGTTGTCCTATACTTTGGTTTAGGACCAAATATCTGCAAACCTAATGACATTCCCATCAGCCTCAGCTGCACTTTGTATTTAAGGAAAATTAAATAAATACCAACATTGTAACACATTAAACTAAGATGGTGAATATGGTTAATATTATATCCTTTTAAAATCAGCATGTTATCATTTGAGAATGCTGGTGTTAGCATTTAGCTCATAGCTGGGCCTGAATACAGCCCTACAGAGCAGCTAGCATGCCGTTAACTTCTCAAAGCATATTAGAAACAACCTAATCTCACAGTTGTTGAAAAGGGGAAATACATTATCTTCTTCCTGTCTGAGTTTCATTCAGCAGTGTGCCTCGTGGTTTCTCTAATGTGGGATGAGTTTTGCCAGCAAAAACATGAAGTGTGTAAACCAGAGCTACAGTAGGACACTCTTCTCGCAGAGCTGAATGACAACTGTATTGCTTATCCCGTATTTTCTCCCCTAGCAAGTACAATGATAATGGGTCAGTGAGATAGAAGCCATGGTCTTCATAATCATTATTTTTAATTCAACTTTTTTCAAGAATTCACAGTCAGGTCAAATGGAAAGCAAATGAACCCTTTCTGGACTAATCTTTCTCCTGATTAATGTTCAGCTATGATAACCCAACACTGACTTTGAATGATAACCAGACTTTGATAATATGCAGTGCTTGAAGTAACATTTGCTCTTCAGTCCTCTTTTTTTTAACAGTTAGTCAATGCTTGTGAAAGGTTGGTGTGTATGTGTATGGGTGATAGGTGTTTGTGCTTGCATGCCCACTTTTTTTCCTCTCTTGTCTTCTTTCTCTGTCCTTATCTCTGTTGCTGTAGACATTCAGACGTTTCAGAGAGCTTCTTTCTATGACAATGTGTCTGGGCTCCATGAAGCTCCAGGTGAATGATAGTAGCTCTTGATCTCTGTGTACTACTGGCTTCTCCTCATCCTCTGCACTGGAGGGATCATTGGTTAACGTTCCTGTCCTGGCTGCACAGTGCACCCCTCTAAAAACTCTGCTCTGGCTTTGCATGGCTGCAAAAACCTCTGGTACTAAAACATTTCATTCTTCCATAAGTGCTTGTGGCTTAATGCCATATCCCAACAACTATTGCTGGAATGATAATCCAGGCAAGGTATTTCCTTTTGTAATTGTGTGAAAAATGAACAAAAAGCAAAAAATCAGAGACAGCAAATCCTAGAAATGCACATTTGCTCGGTCAGGTGGATTTTTAAAACCTTTGATCCAGAATTGATTTAAATTCCTGCTTACTTAGTGCTGGCATTTACTGAAAGAATGTAATCTACGAGGAACCTGCACACCAGATATCTGATCTAACTCTCAAAGACGAAGGGATACACACGTAAGCTGAGAGACGTAGTGTTGCTGAACTGCCATGTAGTTGTAGGTTTAACAGAGTTTTTGACCTCTAGTAGCACTATGTAGCAGCTTTTTATGAGTGGGTCGCACATGCACACAGTCCAGTCAATGATTTGACATTATTCCACTGATATACAGGCAATGGTGGATTTAAAATACTTAGAAATTAGCTTTGCTAATGCATTCAGCACATTTGGTAGAGGTCAATGATACATGTGGCAAGTAACACTGAATGTAAACATATCTTTTGTTTTCTTAAGAGAAAACCCCACAAGGATCCTTTAAGTTTATTTTTCTTTTCATTTTGCCTTTATTGGATAGTTGACATTGACAGTAGAGTGGGAGGGTATATACACTTATGTTATGTTGCCTGTGATATCAAATCAGCTGATGGTCTCTGCTCACAGCTGGTGTGACACCCTTGTCTGTCCTCTCCATGCTTTATCACAAAATTAGAAAAGAGCAAATCCTGCTCAGTAGAACACCCCAACCTTTATTGGCAACATTTCCTGATGATTTGGATTTAAATAAAAGACTTACAAGTTATTGGCTTTACTCTTTTCTACATTCATGTAAACAGTATAGCACGTTCCCTTGATGTACTCCACGCATTTAATAGTAAAACCAGCATTACTAAAGTTGCATCAGTTATAAATGTATCCCTGCATTAATTCACTCTCCAATTCTCCTCATCTAATTTTTCATCACCAGTCGACAGAATCGTGGGTCTGGACCAGGTTGCCGGCATGAATGAGACAGCGTTTGGTGCAGCCTACAAGACCAAGAAGGGCATGTTTCGCACTGTGGGACAGCTGTACAAGGAGCAGCTTTCGAAGCTGATGGCCACACTGAGGAACACCAATCCCAACTTTGTCCGCTGTATCATCCCAAATCATGAGAAAAGGGTGAGTTTTAAGATTAAGATCACAGTTACCCTGATCACAAGCTAGACTGAGAACTGCTTCACTAAATCTGTTGACCTAACAAACCCAGAGTTCTGGTTCACTGTATATTACACATTTATAAATTGTGTGGGATTGAATCCGCAATTAAATATACAGCAATATATCCTGGGGATGGCTTTTGAGAACAGACACTAGAGGGTTTGTAACTTAAAGTGTAATTCCGGCGTCAAATCATCACATGGCCTTTATGGCACCGATAATCAAATATGCCATTGAGACAGTTTCTTTTGTGTAACAACTTTTAATGAAGAAATCCAGGAGAGATGCTAACTGCCGACTTGGCTAACAGTGATTAGCTCGGGGCAGTATGGTGAAGGCATTCAAACGTCTTTTTAACCACTAATACTGCTGAAAATAACAGCAAACCTCTGCAGCAGCATGAGAAGAGTCCCTACACAGAAAACAAAGCACCAACAACGCAGTTAATGAACCCAGAGTTTATTAAAAGAGTGTTTTAAAGACTTACCTACTGGCCCCTGTATCAGCTCCTCTCATAGTAAAGTCCATTCAAGTGGATTACCAAAGTCAATCCCAAAGGAAGGAGCCCATTGGTGCTTTGTTTTCTGTGTAGGGACTCTTCTCATGCTGCTGCAGAGGTTTGCTGTTATTTTCAGCAGTATTAGTGGTTAAAAAAGCTGTTTAATGCCTTCATCGTACTGCCCCGAGCTAATCAGGTACGGCCACGTCCGGCTGTAAGTGACTCTCCCAGATTTCTCCGTTAATAGTTGGTACACTTATTTGATGTATGTAAGTGCTGAAAAAGACCATGGGGTGATTTTGCATACGGCATCAGGACCTCTGTACGTTTGTGATGTCACAACTATACTCTATAGTAGAAAGTGCTGCTACAGTGCTGTTACAGTCATTCCCCAGCTCCAAGGACAGAACAGAGACTGAGGGCAGATGTGGAAAACCCAGAAACCAATCAGACCAATCAAATAAGACTGGGCTTTTTCAGGAGAGTGTTTCAGACAGAGGGATAATACAAATATATATTTAGACAGACAGTATGAGAAAAAAGAATGTGTTTTTTAAACATTAAACATGCAAACATGTTCGAGTAGAAACCCAAAATACAAGAATAAAACTGAGTACAACATGGGACCTTTAAACCCAAACAAAAATACAGCCTATTCAAGTCGTGAAACGTATTTATCTAGAACCTTTGCCCTTACATCAAAATGTTCCTCTTCATAATCTCTTCTTTCTTCTCTCTCCTCCCCCAGGCTGGTAAACTGGACCCTCACTTGGTTCTGGACCAGCTGAGGTGTAATGGTGTACTGGAGGGAATTCGTATCTGCAGACAGGGCTTCCCCAACCGCATTGTCTTCCAGGAGTTCAGACAGAGGTACTGTTGTAATGTAAACTTAACTAGTATCATATAAAACACAGATAAAAGTACATTATTGAAATAAGTAGATAAACACAATGGTCATAAATCGATAAATATCACAGAGATTGTGTATAAAGGTGCTTCAAAGAGTCAAAAATGTTACCCTCTTTCTACTTAATCTGACATGATATATGGCTTACATATACCATTAGTGTGACTCACCGGATGACTGTTGGGATAAAGCCTGCCATTGGCTGCCTTTTTCTCTTCCCCTTCTGCTGTCTATTAAGGGCACCATCAATGCATCTGGGGCTTAGCATCACCCAAGAAGATCATGATTGGTTTAAAGAAATGACTGCAGTCTGACTTTTCTCCACCGCTGACACAGCACTGTTGAGAAAATTGATAGAGGACTAATATACCAATTTACTTTGGTGCCCAGTAAAAGACAAATGATGGATCTGGTGTCATCCTGGTTTTTGATATTCTCTCTGCTCTGTGCCCAGGTATGAGATCCTCACTCCTAACGCCATTCCCAAGGGCTTCATGGATGGCAAGCAGGCCTGTGAGAGAATGGTAAGGACTCAGTTAAGAACAAATGAAATCATCTCGACTGTTGCCTCAGAAGTTACAAGGCTTCACATTTGAAACAAGGGTCTTCCTTTATTTTTGTTATTTCTTATTCTCTCTCTCCCTCTCTTTGATAGATTAAAGCCCTGGAGCTGGACGGCAACCTGTTCCGTATCGGCCAGAGTAAGATCTTCTTCAGGGCTGGAGTCCTGGCTCACTTGGAGGAAGAGAGGGACCTGAAGATCACTGACATTATCATTTACTTCCAGTCTGTCTGTCGGGGATATCTGGCACGCAAGTAAGGGTTCCTCTACCGCTGCAGTCTGTGTTGGGGATCTGCTCCAACCTCAACTTGAAATGGAGTCATTTCACAAAAAAGTATATTTTACTGTTCTCCCACTCAGTCCGTGTTCTCTTCCTGTCGCTGTCATGATTCAGGGCCTTTGCTAAGAAGCAGCAGCAGCTCAGCGCTCTGAAGGTTCTCCAAAGGAACTGCGCTGCCTACCTGAAGCTGCGTCACTGGCAGTGGTGGAGACTCTTCACCAAGGTGTGTGCCTGTGTGTTTGTTAGAGCTGCAACAATTAGCCGACTGTTTTGATTAATCAGTCGTCAGAAAAATAATGGCCAACGATTTTTGACCATTGATTAATCATTCAAGTCATTTTTTGTGCAATAATGGTGGAAAATTCTATTTTCAGCTTCTCTAATATGGAGATTGAAAAAACAAGACATTTAAAGACAATGGATTTGAGAAACTGGGATGGACATTTTTCACCCTTTTCTGATATTTTATAGACCAGACGATTAACTGATAAGGAAAATAGTCCTTATGTGCAGCCCCATTGTACACTGGAGATCAAACTTAGAGACAAAATATTAATAATTGATTTATTCGTAAATATTGTTATTTTTATTGTTCAGAATTGTATTAAATATCCGCTGTGGCTATCCCACTGCTGTTCTAGCATGATTTTTTTAAAGAACCAAGACACTTCAACAAAAACCTTTATTTTGTAAAAAACAGTAAACAGTAACCATTGTGTCAGAAGAGAAGATTTCAACAATGCTTTCTTTTATAGGATTCAAAAATGAATAGAAAGTGTAGAGGCCACAGCTTTGCATGACTTCAGCACATCTGCACCCACAGGACATCACTAGTTTCTCACACTGCTCTGGTTTGATCTTGGTCCATTCTGACTCAGTCTCTTCCACACTTCACTAACTGGAGTGGGTTTATTACACATTACTGTGTCACCAAGGATTTTCCAGAGATTCTCTATGGGGTTTAGATCTGGACTCTGGTCTGACCATTTCATTGTTTCAATATTCTTAGCTTCAAGGAACTGCTTCACCTGTTTTGCACTGACAGTGTCACTGACATTGTCTTGCATGAAAATTGCAGCTGTTTGGGAGTCAATTGCAGTGGAAGTATTCCATGTTCCTGAAGGAGGTTCACATAAACATTTGCATTCAACAAGAGGCCCAACTCCTGCTGCAGAAAACATCCCCCAATTCATGACACTTCCTCCACAGAATTTAACTTCTTTTTTTTTTTTTAACTTTGACTTCTTTACATACTTTGTGTTCAGTCTTTCCCCAGTCCTACGACAAACTTTCCCCAGTCCTACTCCTCAGCAAAGGCAGGATAAGACAAGATATTCCTTAATTAGTCCCACAAAGGGGATATTTCATTATTACAGCAGCAAAGTGGATAGCAAACATAGAATAAGCATCAATAAGAAACAATAAATTGTAGAAAAATATGAACAATATTAACACATGGAAATGTAAAATATAAGAATAATAGGAACAATATATAAACTATTTTTAAATCATTTAAATGTACACCAAGGCACAGTGGAAAATATTAGTATTGCACATTATTATTGAAATCACCTGAGCTAAGTATTCAAGTCTCACCTTTTTATTCTTCCTGCTGATGAGAGATTTGGTCACTGCAGAGTGGGCTTTAAGTCCAAAAAGGCTTGAACATCGAGACACTGTGCAGAGACAGTTCCTTGTCCTGTTCAGCACTAAACTGGTGACCAACTCCAGCTGCAGTGTTGAACTGATTCCCCATTGAGAGTCTTCTCATAATCCTGTCCTCTCGTGCACTTGTTTTACGTGGACGACCGGTCTTTTTGAGGGACTTAAATAAATCTGTGTCCTTGTAAAGTTTCAATATTCTTGAAATCACAGACTGTGAACGCCCACCCTCTCTCTGATGGCTGAGAGGGTCATCCCTTTGGCCTTCATCTGGACAACCTGCTGTCTCAGGGTTTCAGTCGCCTTAGAGCAGCTGACATCTTGTAAAGTAACCAGGAGAGCTGCAGATAAATAGGGTGTGTCCAACAATTAAGTAGATGGTCACCGGGTGCAGATTAACACCAATAACTGGGAGGGATCTGGAAGTGTTCTAGTTTTCTAACTCTAATTTTTTTGCTCACTGCTTTTTTTCACAAAATAAAGGTTTTTGTTAAAGTGCAGACCCTGTGTGTTTAACTTAAGAGGTCACTAATCTACTAACCTCTGAAACTTGTGCAGGTGAAGCCTCTGCTGCAGGTGACCAGGCAGGAGGAAGAGATGCAGGCTAAAGATGAGGAGTTAGTCAAGGTGAAGGAGAAGCAGACCAAGGTGGAGGGAGAGCTGGTGGAGATGGAGAGAAAACACCAGCAGGTCAGTTGCAACCACGCAGCATTAGTACCAAATTATAACAAACTCTGTTTTTTAGGATGCATAATTAAAGATTTTAACATTATGTATGTGTAGTTAGTGGAGGAGAAGAACATCCTAGCAGAGCAGCTGCAGGCGGAGACAGAGCTGTTTGCAGAAGCTGAGGAGATGAGAGCTCGTCTGGCTTCCAAAAAGCAAGAGCTGGAGGAGATCCTGCATGACCTGGAGTCCAGGCTGGAGGAAGAAGAAGAGAGGACCCAAGGCATGCAGAACGAGAAGAAGAAGATGCAATCCCATATCCAGGTGTGTCCTCTGGATGTACTTAGTTCTGGTTAATGAAAACAATTTTTATACTCTTTAAAATATATTACTATTTCCTATTACTGGAATACAACAATATGGCTGTTGCTATGATTAAATACTTGTGTGTGTAGGACCTGGAAGAACAGTTGGATGAGGAGGAGGCTGCCAGGCAGAAGCTTCAGCTAGAGAAAGTTACCACTGAGGCCAAAATGAAGAAATTTGAAGAAGACATTTTGCTACTGGAAGACCAGAACTCCAAGTTCCTCAAGGTGAGCAGGAGAAGGCTCTGAAGGTCTACATTCAAGCTAAGGGTTTTGGATGGAACGAGGTATTGTGTTCCAATGTAAGGGTTGATTTTTAATTAGAGATGGAGAGTCTCGCCCTCTCTAAGAAGCTTTTCTCCTTTACCCCGATGCATAATAAGATGTAGCTAAAAGTTTCAGCTCATTGGAATATATTGATGTTGAGTTGGGAGGCTGGCTGTGCGCTAACCTACCTGTATTTCTTTTTCTTTAGGAAAAGAAGCTGCTGGACGATCGAATCAATGAGATGACCTCGGCGCTAGGTGAAGAGGAAGAAAAGGCCAAGAACCTGGGCAAGGTCAAGAACAAGCAGGAGATGATGATGGTCGACCTGGAGGGTAAATGAGTAAAGTGAAATACAGAATGCGTAGAGCAGTAAACAAGAATAATTCACCTGTAGAATCTTTAGAGTTAATCTACAACGAAAAGATGTTTCTTGGTGTTTTGTTAAACCATTGCATCCTCTCTTTTCTAATTTAGAGAGGCTGAAGAAGGAGGAGAAGACCCGTCAAGAGCTTGAGAAGGCGAAGAGGAAGCTGGATGGGGAGATGTCTGATTTTCAGGACCAGATAGCAGAGTTCCAGGCCCAGACAGAGGAGCTGAAAACTCAGCTGGGCAAGAAGGATGATGAGCAGCAGATGATGCAGGCTAGGTAGGTGATACCGGGACCTCCATAGAGGAGCTCAGCTCAGTATGACATAACTTTGTGTGGGCTAAATATGGCTGTTAGTTCTAATATTGAGTCATTGAGATTCTGCTTCATGATGTGAGTCAGTCTGAGATAAGTGCTACATAGCTGCACGGAGCAGTCATCAAACTAAACACTGTTGAAAGATACGTTCACACCTGCTGGTTTATGTCAAGCATTTTATTGGACTGACAACACCGCAGACTAGTGTGCCGCAGTAATCGTATCATCTTGTAAAAAATGCCTCTGAGCTTTTACCTATTGTTGATACGCTGCCTGTATTTATTCACTGATTCTCACTGCATTGGAATGTGTTTGCGATGTGTGACCCTATCAGTGGTGTGCATGTGTTTGTGTGGTATTAATGTCCATTTGTAAGATCACGCTGAACAGGAAGAACAGGTGGTATTTGAAGCGTAATGCACCTTTAAGAGAGTCTGAAAAAAGTATGAACAGTGTCTCTGCTGCCACCCAGTGGTGTCTCTACACAACACAAGAGTTTACACAGACAACTAAATGTGTTTTTTAAGTTTTAAGCAATAGTTTATTAATAAAAGAAAAGCTACATCATTTTTGTAGCACTAATAAAATAAGCTCAGGTGCATCTCATTCAAATTGCGGTGAGTTTACAGGTTTTATCTTTCAAATATCAAAACATCACAATCACAATATGATATAATGATTTATGAGTTCTGGTGGTTATTGGTTAACAGGGGAGAGGACGAGGTTAGCCAGAAGAACAACGCTCTGAAACAGGTGAGGGAGATTCAGGCCCAGCTGTCTGAGCTGCAGGAGGACCTTGAGTCGGAGAAAGTGGCCAGGAACAAGGCTGAGAAGCTAAAGAGGGACTTGAGCGAAGAGCTTGAGGCCCTTAAGACTGAACTGGAGGATACCCTAGATACAACCGCTGCCCAGCAGGAACTTAGGTACTGAACTTCTATATTTTACTCTCCTTTATTTTACATTCATATCATAGACAGTGGGGCATTTAGCCCATTATGTTATTATTATTTATTATATTAAGTCCACAGGAAAGTCAAGACTGTTTTGTGTCCCTGGTCTCTGTAGAACCAAGCGTGAACAGGAGGTCGCAGAGCTGAAGAAGACCATCGAAGAAGAGACTAAAAACCATGAATCTCAGATCCAGGAGATGCGGCAGAGGCATAGCACTGTCTTGGAAGAGCTGTCTGAACAGCTGGAACAGGCCAAGAGGGTAACACACCTTTTCACAACCTACAATCCAATATCGCAGCTTTAAAAATCCACCAGAGAGAAATTCACATCACTTCATCATCTGACCACACTGCTGATTATTGTTGACTGTGTGTAGTTCAAAGCCAACCTGGAGAAGACCAAGCAGAGCCAGGAGAGTGCCAACAAGGAGCTGGCCAGCGAGGTGAAGAGCTTGCAGCAGACAAAGACGGAGTCCGAACACAAGAGGAAGAAACTGGAGGCTCAGCTGCAGGAGTTCATGGCCAGAGTCACTGAGGGAGAGAAGGCCAAGGGAGATCTGGCCGAGCGCACACACAAACTGCAGGTGAACATAGTGGATTAAATACAGTGGAATCATTCCTGACCATTAAAGAAATATTCTCAATAATAATAAACTTAGACAGGTTTATTCAATCATGAAATATCAAAATACACAGTTAAATGTGCTTCTTTATTTCACTGTAATACCTTTATCTATACTTTTATATTATCATTTCTGTTCTTTTTTATTCAAGGTAGACTTTGTTTGCTTTTTACAAACAGCATGTAAACCAAAAACTCTAAAAACTATAATGGTGCAGTTCAAATGAAAAGCTACGTGCAAAATTGAGTCCTTACAGTTGAAGCTGTGATGATTTTATCGTACTGTCTGTGAAGATCAAACCACATCTCATGGGTTAAAAAATTGTTTATGTGTGGTTTAGTCGGGGGTTTGATCCGCCAAAATCACAAGCATTATGTTGAGTTGAATAAATGGAGAGAAAAAGAATACAATTCATACAAAGTTCATGTAAATGTTGTATAAAATTTATGATGTTTGGGCAAGTTTACATTAGTTATTGTGAGTTAGTTATGGTTTATAAATAGTGTCTTGATTAAATTACAAGCACACAGAGGATTTTATTCTTTGTTTGATTTCTGAATTGACTGGTTTATTTTCATTCAAATCTTTTCGGAAAACGTTTATATTACATTGATAACCTGGGTAAACTGAGGTGCCTCTCCCTACAGACTGAGTTGGACAACGTCTCTGCTGTTCTGGAAGATTCAGAGAGGAAGGGTACCAAGATGGCCAAAGATGTTGCTGGACTAGAGAGTCAGCTACAAGACTCACAGGTGACATACGGTTTCTCTGAGCATTAATCATCAATCCTCACTTAAAACATACTTTTTATTAAACTGGACAAATGTCATTTTTTTGTTCAGGAGCTGCTCCAGGAGGAGACCCGTCAGAAACTTAACCTCAGCAGTCGTATACGGCAGCTGGAGGAGGAGAAAAACGCTATACAGGAGCAGCAGGAGGAGGATGAGGAGGCACGCAAGATTCTGGAGAAACAAATGTTGGCCATACAGGCTCAGGTAGGACATGTGCTCTCTGCTGTAGTGAAGTGATGCTTAAATAATGTTTTGATGTTTTTTTTTTATTCTGAATTGTGCTTTTTTTTGTAGCTGTCAGAGAGCAAGAAGAAGCTGGAGGATGATGTTGGAACAATAGAGGGCCTGGAGGAGATGAAGAAGAAGCTGCAGAAGGACCTGGAGCTGGCCAGCCAGCGTCTGGAAGAGAAGACCATCGGCTTTGAAAAGATGGAGAAGACAAAGACCCGCCTGCAGCAGGAGCTGGATGATCTAACTGTAGACTTGGATCACCAGAGACAGATCGTCTCCAACCTGGAGAAGAAACAGAAGAAGTTTGATCAGGTGAGAAAACACTGTTTTCTGGTGGGTTTTACAAATATTTTCTAGGGAAAACTGAACACAAGTTTTACAATTGAATCCTCTAGTTTTACAGTTTAGATTCATTTCATTCATTTATTTAATTTCCCAAAAAATTACTCATGCCATTTAAACAAAATGCTGATCCACAACGTGGCGTCCTCCTCTGCAGATGCTGGCTGAAGAGAAGAGCATCTCGGCTCGTTATGCTGAAGAGCGTGACCGCGCCGAAGCTGAGGCCAGGGAGAAGGACACCAAAGCTCTGTCCATGACCAGAGCTCTGGACGAAGCGCTGGAGGCCAAAGAGGAGCTGGAGAGGGTTAACAAGCAGCTTCGTGCTGAAATGGAAGATCTGATGAGCTCTAAGGACGACGTGGGCAAGAATGTGAGCGTTGGGAGCATCAATAAAACGTAGGATTTCACAATTGAGTTGTAGTCTCACTGATCATCCTCTGTTTATCTCCTCGTCATCAGGTCCATGAGCTGGAGAAGTCCAAGCGTACTCTGGAGCAGCAGGTGGAGGAGATGAAGACTCAGTTGGAAGAGCTGGAGGACGAGCTGCAGGCCACAGAGGATGCCAAGCTGCGTCTGGAGGTCAACATGCAGGCAATGAAGGCCCAGTATGAGAGAGACCTTCAGGGCCGGGACGATCAGAACGATGAGAAGAAGAGAGCTCTGGTCAAGCAGGTGCAGAATCACACTTTACGTAACATAAGAGTGTTAGTGGGATTACAGTATAATCCCACCACACTCATGACTCTCCCCCTCAGGTGCGAGAGATGGAGGCAGAGTTGGAGGATGAGAGGAAGCAGCGAGGTTTGGCTGTAGCTGCTAAAAAGAAGCTGGAGATGGATCTGAAGGATATCGAGGGTCACATAGAGGGAGCCAACAAGGCTCGAGACGAAGCCATCAAACAGCTGCGCAAGTTACAGGTATAACGGGTTTGATTTTGACTTCTTCATACACATTCTCCATTCAAACCACTCCCATGCTGAGCACTACAGTAAGCAGCCATTCTCAGTCAAAGGTGTTCTCTCTCAGGCCCAAATGAAGGACTACCAGCGGGAGCTAGAAGACGCCCGGGCTTCTAGAGATGATATTTTCGCAATATCCAAGGAAAATGAGAAGAAACTCAAGAGTCTGGAGGCTGAGATTGTACAGCTACATGAGGTACAGGACAGTGATGTGATGTTTGCTGTGCCACAAGGTAGGCACTGCAGAAGTAGGTGTTCATTTCTGGTTTTTGTATTTAGTGTAGATTTCTGATAAAGCATTAAAAAATTGTGAGTACTTGTGTTTAACCTTTGACCTTTCTCTGCAGGACCTGGCAGCCTCCGAGAGGGGCCGACGCCACGCAGAGCAGGAACGGGATGAGTTGCAAGATGAAATTTCAAACAGCACCTCTGGAAAGTATGTCTGCCTCAACCACTCGACCACACCATAGCATCTTTTAACAGATGTATCTACCTGTTCATATTTTCTTTTAATCTACCTGTGACCAGATAAATGGGGATTATTATTATTTTTGGTCCTTGAGATGAGTAAAGTTACGAAAAAAAGAGAATAAAAAACAGAATAATAAGAATAAAAGTGGTTCACAAATACAGAAGATACAGTAGAAATAAGAGGGAAATTATCGTTAAAAAGGCGATAAAGCAGCAAAGCCTCAATTACAGTCAGAGGATCATCCAATTACATAATCAGTACAACCAATGGATCATCCAGTTAATTCTGCAATGTCAGTTATAATTGATAATAACCTTGCAAAGGGAAATTATATTTGTATATATATTTGCCACAGTGAAGAGAACAGCCCATGTGCTCTTTATGTTTGACTCTTCGTGTGTGTGTGTGTGTGTGTGTGTGTGTGTGTGTGTGTGTGTGTGTGTGTGTGTGTGTGTGTGTGTGTGTGTGTGTGTGTGTGTGTGTGTGTGTGTGTGTGTGTGTGTGTCAGGTCTGCTCTGATGGATGAGAAGAGGAGGCTGGAGGCTCGCATTGCTCACCTGGAGGAGGAGCTGGAAGAGGAGCAGGGTAACATGGAACTACTCAACGACCGCTTCAGAAAGACAAACATGCAGGTGTGGTGTCATGAGGAAATCGTACTTTGCCTGGACCACAGACGCTGAAAGCTCCATGAATTGCATCATTTACAATCACTTTCTGCCTTGTCTCAAGGTCCATTTCACAAAACATATTGCACTAATGATACTACAGCGCAAACACGGCCATAAAGATTTGCTGCTGAGTGCAATTTGCCCATTTTTATCCCCAAAGCAATTTTAGTCTAAAGCAACTGGACTTGGTTAATTGTCTAGGAAGAAGTTTCACCTCTCATCCAAGAAGCTTCATCAGTTCATGTACGCATTATGGTCAGCCTGGTCAGATAATCAAGTCCAGTTGCTTTTGACTGAAATTGCTTTGGGGATAACGATGACCTGGACAAATGAGAACATTCAAAGGCAGGAAAATTCAAACTTCAGAAAAGGAATTTAAACACAACAGAGAGTTTTGATCTGTCAGTGCTGTTGGTGTTTTCAAACACACACCTTCAGGCTGTAAAAGAAGACAGAATGATTTGAAGCAGAGGACACCCGCGCTGCATTACCAACAACTCACTGAGAAATCATTTCACTGTGTGTGGCTGTTAGTTTGTTGATCTTTGTAAATTGGACTGCGTTTACAACACGGCTCATTTGCTTAGAAAACATTTGAATAATGATTTAAATATGACCAAATAGCACAAGAGCACAGAGACGCTATTTGCTGGCCAGCACAGTTAGGGCTGCATTTCAACCATTGTGGGTGCTTCAAGAATTATAAGGTTTCTTTTTGTCTGATTTGTGCAGGTTTAGTGGCTGCAAAAGCTGCACAATTCTATTGTGGGTTTACTTTGAGTTAGCAGAATTAGAGAACATCTTTAATGATATCATGCCTATTTTCATTGAACTTACATTACATCCGGCCATTTGCAAGAATTCTTCATTAGCCTGTGCATAATTATAAATGACATGATGTCCCATTACCTCCTCCCCTCTCTCTCTGCCCCTCAGGTGGACACTCTGACCACAGAGTTGAGTGCAGAGCGCAGCACAGGCCAGAAGAGCGAAAACGCTCGCCAGCAATTGGAGCGTCAAAACAAGGAGCTGCGGGCCAAGCTGGGCGAGCTGGAGGGCTCTGTGAAGAACAGGTTCAAGGCCTCCATCACCGCCCTTGAGGCCAAGATAGTGCAGCTGGAGGAACAGCTGGAGCAGGAGGCCAAGTGAGAGTTCATACACTGTCCTCCTTGTTTAAACTAACAGTTCAAAAACGATAAACTACGCTAAAATATGAGATCAATCAAAAATAATTTACGGGTTTTCCTGTAATGCTTAATCTTGTTTCTCTAACCTTCACTTGTTCTCCACTGAAGAGAACGAGCAGCAGCTAACAAAACTGTGAGAAGGACCGAGAAGAAGCTGAAAGAAATCTGCATGCAAGTGGAGGATGAGCGTCGTCATGCCGACCAGTTTAAAGAACAAGTATGTCTGCCACTTTTGACATTAACAGTTATCTGGTCTTTGACATTTTTCCTTCTCATCTCATTCTCTGAACATGTTTGGACATTTAAAGTGTAATTCCGGCACAAAATCATCCCAGGGTCTTTTTAGAGACAGTTTTTTTCGTGTAACAACTATTAACAGAGATATCCTGGAGAGTCGCTAACAGCCACAACAACAGAAAACAAAGCACCGACAACGTAGTTAGTGAACCCAGAGTTTATTAAAAGAGTGTTTGAAAGACTTACCTACTGGCCCCTGTACCAGCTCCTCTCATAGTAAAGTCCATTCAAGTGGATTACCAAAGTCAATCCCAAAGGAAGGAGCCCATTGGTGCTTTGTTTTCTGTGTAGGGACTCTTCTCATGCTGCTGCAGAGGTTTGCTGTTATTTTGAGCAGTATTAGTGGTTAAAAAAGACCTTTGAATGCCTTCACCGTACTGCCCCAAGCTAATCAATGTTAGCCACGTCCAGCTGTTAGCGACTCTCCCGGATTTCTCCGTTTATGGTTGTTACATGAAAAAAACTGTCTCGATGGCTTATTTGATGTATTTAAGTGCAAAAAAAGATCATGGGATGATTTTGATCGCAAGATCATAAGTGTTGACCATCATAAACCTCCTTCACCTTTCTACAATCCAGTTTAGAACCTGACCCTGCTCCCTGTTTCTCTTTTGTGTGTGTGTGAAGGTGGAAAAGGCCAGCTCTCGTATGAAGCAGCTGAAACGTCAGTTGGAGGAGGCTGAGGAGGAGGCCACGAGGTCCAACGCCTCACGCAGGAAACTGCAGAGAGAGCTGGATGACGCCACTGAGGCCAGCGAGGGTCTGAGCCGCGAGGTTCACACACTCAAGAACCGCCTCAGGTACGGTGCAGTATACGAACGCTTCCCCCATCAGACGTTCACAATCCATCATTTTATTTCACTCTTCTTTTTTTAAAGAACACTGCCTTTATGTATGTCTATTCTGTGACAACAGTTAACAGTTACACCAGTATCGGCCCGTTAAATAGGCAGTGACAGGGATACAGTCTACCCGCACAGGTGTTTTCACCATTGCCTAATTAGACTTTTTGACTGTGGACAGGTAAAGACTGTGTCTGAGTGGCATCAATGAGTTTGTTAACGTGTTGTATATGTGAGTACGGGATAACAAGCCTTTCAAACTGTCCTCTCCTCTCCGCTCCTCTACCCCCTGCAGGCGTGGCGGCCCCATCAGCTTCTCCTCCAGTCGTCCAGGCAGACGCGCACTTCAGGTCGAGGGAACCTCCCTGGACCTCCTGTCCGATGACGAGTTGGAAAACAAGATCACCGATAACAATGCCAATGAGACGCCGGCGCCTCAGCCGGAGTAGAAGAAAGAAAGCCTTAACTTTTGCTCTCCCGTCTACGCATCACCTCTCAGCCCCAACAGAAATTCTTCAACCCTCCCGGCTTGAATAGAGACCCTCTTGCTGCCTCTATGTCATGTCTGCATAGATCTGTTATCCCCAAACACATGCAGCGGGATCTAAGCAAGAAGCCCCCATATTCCCGACCTTACTCCTCAACCCTACACTTAAGCATACACCAGCAGTTGGACCCCCAACGCTCTCCTTCCCGCCCCACTGAAAGTTGCCAGAAGCCCTTCTCTGCCTTACCCCTCCTCTTCAGCTGCAGGGCTGTTTAATATAATAGCAACTTCCATCATGTATCGACTTCTTCAGTGACCTGAATGGGAGATGAGCTGCATCAAATAGAAGTGCTTTTTTAAACTGCACATAAACTGCACAGGTGCATATGTTGATAACTAAAAAGGCCCTGATCCATTTGAGCAGAGAGTAGAAACACGTAAACCTTGTGTTTGAGCTCATATTTCAGTGCGAGCACATTTGAGTGGATGGTAATTATCCTCCGTTGGACCAGTATTTAGCTGTTTAAAATGCTTCCAAATGCTAAGATAATAGCATTGCATTATTGGAAAGGAACAGATCATGATGAAAGCCGACCACTTTCTGACTATTTTTGCATCAAACTAAGATATACAGTATGTCCATCATATGAATCACTTTAGTTTTAGTTAGTTGAACTGTACCTGACTATTATTTTTCCTGTGCTAGGATTATTTGCTTGCATATGAATATAGAAATGTGACTGTAAGCTGCCTCGTCGCCTCAATGCTACAATACGTTGCTCTTTCCACAGTATTGGTTCCGCATGAGCATGTTTGACAGTAGGTCAGTGTTGACTTGTAATTATTTGGTGTGAGTGCTGCAGTCACACTCATGTTCCTTTGCTTACTTCTTCTTCTGTGCCTTTTTTTTTCTCTTTTACTCAAAACCCATTTATGCCGCAGTTCCTATATTGAACCATGCCTAATTTCATGAAGGTATTTTCATAAAATATTCATAAATTTGCATATGTAATGAGCTATTAGTGGTATTTTCTTTCATTTGTATGTTACCACAATGATTGATTTGTCAAACCGTGCGGGATTCTTTTTGGATGGGTGCTATGACTTTTCTTATTGATAACTTTTATACTTTTTGAGTTATTAAGATTTAAAAACAATCCGATAGACATCAACTGTATTTATATATCTCTGCTACTCTATACAGTACACACTCATTCATATTTCAAACTGCTCAGTATTGCACATTGATCAGCTGTACCTATGCTTATCACCATGGCATGTACAGTTCATGAGTTATTATGAGCTACATGATACATTAAAGTCTATGGAGCCCACTTCACTCACACTGTATTTATAACTCACTGTTTACAAAACAAACTGGTCACTCAGTTAGTCCATGATGATGTTATGTACATGTTAGAAGTTCTCAGCCATCGCAGTAGTGATGTCATCCATTTTCAAACGTTGGCAGCAAAATGAAGCCAGTCAGCATGGCAGCAGTCACACGCATTTTCCTACTCTTAAACATTTTGGGTGTTCAACCAAAGTGAGGACGGTGAGGTTTTATGCTCCACAGCTTGGATGTGTCTATAAGCCACCCCCGAGCTTTAGGAAAGGTTTCTCAGGAAATACTTCTTCTATTCTGAGGTTACTCTTTCCCCTCCTCTTTTTCAGTCTAGTCATATAGTGACACTGGTCACTGTGTTAACAGGTAGTATTTGGTTTAGTTTGGTTCAGCCTTGATTTCCAGGTTCAGGTTAAAATTAGGTTTAGGTTAGGGTAAGAGTTGGGAGTATTTAGAAGCACTGGCCACATGGAGATACGTGAAACACTGTTCATTTGCATACACTTGACACACACTGCAATCACGCCAAGCCAGTTAAAAATCAGATATGTTTCCCTTTATATCAATTTCCGATCATCTATACTTCTACTCCACCACATTTGAATCGGAAATATTGTAGTTTTTACTCTTCTTCATCAGCTATAGTTACTAGTTACTCTTAAGATATGAGATTTTTTTTAACATGATGAATTTATAAAATACAGTTCATTGTTTAAGTTTAAACCAAAGGTTCCAACCCAAAGCAGTGTCCACATGGGGAACGTGGTCATATTTAGGATGTAAGCTGTTTGCAGTTCCATCAAAGAAACGTTGATTATTTAAATAACCGTTATAGGCCCAGAGAGATGAAATGATCCAATATTTGACTAAACAAACAGCCAGACAAGTACAGATGATTGCAGCACAGCTTTTCTCTTCACATGACTCATCTCAGTCGTTGATCTTGGGTCTTTTGAGGGCCCAGACCCTTCGCTGTACCTCACTGTGTATAAAGCAATTCAACTAGCCCCACCTCGGCCAGTGCTTTACTCACTCATTAATGCATCAGGAGTAATAACACAATATTATTAAATCAATCACAGAAACCATTTTTCTACACAATGAATAGTGTTTACTTTTGATACACAAGTACATGTTGCTGATAATACTTTAAGTCAAGTAAGATTTGAATGTTAAACAACATATTACGTTACAATAATAATTAAGATGAATTATGTGTAACAAACTGAAGAGAAGAACAGCTTGACCAATCAGGGCCAGATGCTGTTAAAGTGAATCTATTTCGGATACAAACGGCATCACTTTCTCCAAAACACAGCCAAGTGGACGCGTTGTGCTCTGTCACAGAGGACATAAAGTGTCGGTAATGCGCCGAGTTGTGGAAACAACATGAGTAATCCTTCCCTCATGTGACTCATAGTAATAATCACTTCATAATGAAAAGAGACGTCTGCGGTGGAGCAGGTGGAACAGGCAGAGAAGAGCCGCTCAGTGCGCAGAACCTCACCAACATTCACCTCAACCTCCTCCGGTAAGTGTCTTTGTTGGCGCCGTGGGGAAGAATCCGGGAAGTTTTTTTCTTTATCGTTTTATTCATTATATTGAGGAACAATTGTTACACAGATGCGATGCCTTGAATGTCGTTTGACGAAATATTTTAGTGGTATTTTATCCAAACTTTTGTGTTGTGGATCGGTGCGCCTCCCTGTGAACACACGTGGCAAACATGCCAGAGGTGATGGTTCATAGAAAACCTTTTGTTATTATCTATCAATGGAGACAAAAACCAAACCGCAGCGATGGACGCAGTTAATTGCAGGCTTCAGTAAAGTGCCCCACGCAGTCGTGACCTTCATTCATTCACTGACATCAAATATTCAAATGCAAATGAGCTGCTGGATCACAGCCGGGAAATCTGTCCTATAAATACAGACACAAGCATGGTGTTCTCCTCGCAGGGCCCGACAGAGGTGATCCTGCAGAGCGGGGGGAGAAGAAGACCAGACCAGTTTTTTTTCTACGGAGGAGAGAGTGTAAAGTCGTACGATGTCCGTTGTTGGAGCGCAGCTTTTCATCAAACCAATGCAGCCAACACCGTCTGTTTCGCCTGGCATCCAAAGGAGACACACGCTTCCCGCGAGCGAATTCCGACCGCTCAACACGCAGGATGCCATAAGCGTCTTTGAAATCGAGCGAGAAGGTAAGTGAGAGTCTCATCAGCCATGGAATGAAGCAGAAATCCGCTTGGAAGTGTCGCTGAGTGAAAGGAAGCTTCGTGGAGGAGTGCGTAAAACCATTTGTGGCGTAGAGAGATCGAATTCCCTCTTTGCATTTCATTTGGTCACTGTCAGATATTCTTTTATCTACACTTTAAAGATGTTAAAGCTGTATTCAGCACAATGTTCACTGGGGTTTCTGGGCTTTTAATGTGCGTAAAAGTAGTGCCAAACCAATTTTGCGCACAGTTATTCACTCTCTCTCTCTCTCTCTCTCTCTCTCTCTCTCTCTCTCTCTCTCTCTCTCTCTCTCTCTCTCTCAGCATTTATCTCAGTGTCGGGTGAGTGTCCTCTCCACCTGGATGAAGTGCGTCATTTCCTCACACTGTGTCCAGAGCTGTCCATGGGCTGGATTGAGGAGGGCCGGCTCGTGGCTTTTATCATCGGCTCTCTCTGGGACCAGGACAGACTCACAACAGTGAGACACCCTGCACCTTCCCAAATCATCATGTATGTCTGACCATCACATATATATATGATCAGTAATTACTAACCACTTTCCTCTTCCTTTCCACTTCCCCCTTCTCCAGGACGCACTGACTCTCCACAAACCCCGCGGCCACACCGTCCACATCCACGTCCTCGCTGTCCATCGCACCTTCAGACAGCAGGGCAAAGGTCCCATTCTGATGTGGCGTTACCTGCAGTATCTCCGCTGCCTGCCCAACGTGCGCCGGGCAGTGCTCATGTGCGAAGACTTCCTCGTTCCCTTCTACTGCAAGTCAGGCTTCAAGGTGCTAGGGCGCTGTGCCATCACCGTGGCCAACCTGACCTTCACAGAGATGTGGTACCCCATCAGCGGCCACGCGTACATGCGGCGCAACAGTGAGGCAATCCGTTTCCCTCAGCATCTCTTAACTCAGCATCCCTTAACACTGCCAATGGCAAAGACTGATGAAAATGCTGATGTATGACGAGGTGATGTTTGTTTAAGGTATCTGCACGTCTTTCCTTTAACATCAGTGTTGTACTCTTTGTAGGATGTCAACTTTTCCCCAGTTTAAGTGGCTGTCTACTCTGTTTTGTCTGACCCTTTTTCCCTAATCTCACACAGACTCTATCTTGTGTGAAACTCTCTTATTTTGTATAATAAAATCCAGAATGTACCAGACTACTATGTATTATGTGTAAGTCCGCTTTGTTAGACGCTATTCTGTGTTCATCACTCACCCATGACAGGAGTAGAGTAGTGTGTTGGCTCTGTAACTGGAGTTACATTGTGTTAGACATTTGGACAGTAAGCTGTCTCCTGCTTAGCACCTTTCTGGGCTCTCCACAACTATGGGCTGACGTCAGTGGCCAGGCTTTAGCTGCTCAACCACAGCTCCTCTAGCTCTATTAGGGGGCTTTAGCTATTGTAAACATCCGAGGACTTAAATGCTGCTGCACTCATCAGTTAGTCCGCACATCCAGACTTGTATTGTGATGGTTTTTTAAGTTTTTGTCTGTTACACTATAACAATTTCAATAAAATGTTTTATACTGTTTTTTAAAGATGAAAAATGTATGTTTTTTTTCTGCCACACAACATAAGATATATATACATATATATATATATATATATAGACTGAAGACTGACAAGTTTATCTATTCAAATATTCCCCTCGATGACCGTTACTTATAATCAAAATGGTTTCTAGCCTTTATGTGGTATAATGTCACTGGACTGTACCTCTGGAGACTCTGTCCAGCCAGTGGGAAGCCTTATGCTCTTGACTGGAGCTTTAATCCATGACACAGTCACCGTCTAATCCACTATCGAGTGTATAGCTCCCCCTCCTCTGAAGGACAAACTTAGTGGTCATCTCAAAAATGACCCAGAACTCCAACTCTGGTAGCATTGTGAGCAGGATAAAGATGTTTGAATTCTGGTGCAAACATTGTCATATTCCCAGCCACTAATATATTGCTTAACATATCTAGGGAAGAAGCACCTGACACAATACAGTATGAAGCGACAGTGAAAGCTGGAAATGAAAAGGCAACTGAGGAAAAAAGCACTGGATCATGTTCATGTTCATATTGGTCATGCCAATAAAGCTATTTGAATCTCAATTTGATAAAGTGGCAAACCTTTTAAATCTAATTTGTTATGTTTACATTAAGATACACTACTGTTACTGCAAGCCTGATTGCTGATAAATGTAAATAAAACCAGAACACAATGATTTGCAAATCCTTTTCAATCTATATTTAATTGAATACACTACAAAGACAAGATATTTAATGATCGAACTGATGAACTTTATTGTTTTTTGCAAATATTCACTCATTTTAAATGTGATGCCTGCAACATGTTCCATAAAGCTGGGACAGAGGCATGTTTGTCACATCACCTTTCCTTTTAACAACACTCTATAAGCGTTTGGGAACTGAGGACACTAACTGTTGAAACTTTGTAGGTGGAATCTTTCCCATTCTTGTTTGATGTACGACTTCAGTTGCTCAACAGTCCAGGATCTCTACAACGTTTATCAGTTTGAACATTAAATTTCTTGTCTTTGTAGTGTATTCAGTGCAGGGGTGAAAGTAAGCCGGCACTACCACTAAAAGATTTGGGGGAGGGGGTGCTCCATACCGGAAAGAAAAGACAAAAATATCCCGTCTCTGACAAAAATGCTCTTTCAGCATGACAAGTGTTTTCCTCTTTATCGCTAACGTTGAATGTAACCATGGGAGCCGCCATCTTGCCATTCTGTTGATAAAAAGCAGCTACCTTATTGGCGACGGTAACGTGTTAAACCATGCCACCACCCGCGGCCAAATATTATTACACTCTGAAGAAACTAGTTCTGCATAAAACATAAACGCATAATCGACTGGAATTTCAGCGACAAACTTTTTTGGTAGCTTAGCATGACTTGTTCTTTTATATGAACCAAAGAGTGTGTAGAGATCAGACGGACGGACGGGCGGAAATCCTTTTCTAAAAGACTTTTCGTGGTTCACCTTGGGGCCTAAGAGAGATATTCAAATCATGATTCAAATAGATCTATTTGATGAGATAAGGAAAAGAGGACAAGAGGAAAATATCGGTTAGGATACAGGGGGCTGAAAGATTGATACTAGTGATGAAAAAGTACTAGAGTGATAGGTTCTAGTGAATGCTTGATAAGTAGACTATAATCAATAATTAAGTGTATTTTTCTGTGCACTGCGCATGAACTATGGGGAATTATAAAAAAGAATTAGTTTCACCTCTGATACAGTTTAATATCGGTCAAAAAGGATTTGTTAATCATTGTAATCTGTTTCTATTTACGTTTCGCACAACGTCCCAGCCGTGCCCTGTGATAGACTGGCGTCCTGTCCAGGGTGTACCCCGCCTCACGTGTCAGTTGGGATCGGCTTCCGCCCCCCAGGACCCCAATAGGGACGAGCGGTTGAAGATGGATTGACAACGTCCTAACTTCTTTGGAATTGGGGTGGTAGATAATTCCACCACTGACTATGAAATTGAATTTCCCCATTGCGGGACGAATAAAGGAATTCTTCTTCTTCTTCTTCTAGAGATGCCACCCGGTGGAATTCTGAAGTATGAGGACATCATGACACAAGTTAACATTTGAGCAGAACACCTTTGTAATATGCAGAAAAAAACACAATCCTCTGAGGATTCTCACATCTCCAGTTAAGTCTCATTCTGTTAATCTCACTGGTCAAGATTTAAAGAATAAAGTAACAGACAGAAATCTTCAGAATGAAGAAGGCTCGCAGCGTCTTCGGTTTCAAGCTGATGCTGCCAGCTGGCATCTTTGCACAGTTGGCTGTCGGGGCGTCTGAGCTTTACTGGAGTTTATCGCCTCTGGCAGAGAGTTTCAACCAATGATGAGCCAGACACTTTGAGTTAATGCATTTTAATGTCGGGTTGTCAGGAATTTGTCAATGCATGGATGAAGAGGACTCTTACTTTTTGTTCTTATGTTTCTATTTGTATTGATGATCAGTTTCCATTTGCAATAGTAAAATGTGTACTTGACTCAGGAGCATACTTTTAATCATCACTGAATATTGTCATATGAATAGGCAAACTACACTGAAGAAGAGTGCTTTAAATACTAGTGGATATAGTGTTGGCATGATTGCAGGGCAGACATTCACTGGGCTTCATCGTTGTCTTTTATGACAGAGTTAATATGAGAGAAATGTGCAAATGCTCATTGTCAGGGTCTAAACCATCAGCGCTGCAGCCTAGTATTATGACAACAACAATCCAGTGAAACAAAAAGGAGCTGCCAATTACCATCACTCAGGCAATGGTCCAGTCAATGCAAATGTGCCCTTTTTGTTTCCACCTACTGTATGTGATGCTGTCGTATTCTGGGCTATTTAGCAGGCTTTTTATTAGGAAGGCAGTCATCATACATGCACTTAGATCACTATGCCATTGATAAAAACTGGAGAAAAAGAACCCAGAATTTGAGTCCAGTCTGCAAGTGGTGCAGTGGAGACCACACAGAAAGCCGGTTTTGTCATTACAGCATCATGTCAGTGAACAACACACCCATCTAGTCGCAGAGTGGGGCCACTTTGGCCTCCAGACAGGCTCATGTGCAGTAATCCCACAAAGTCCTCTCAGTCACCGGGTAATCTGGCAGACAGACGTCCCAGCAGCCCACGACAACATAATTTACTGTAACATCCACTGTGGCGTCAGATGGGGTCTTTCAGAAAATTCCCCAACCAATATCACCTTTTAACTCTTGTCAGGAAAAAAAGGGATTTTAATCTCACATTTATTGTGAGAGGCACTAGAGTAAATTAGTTTCTACAGTGTTTATTTACTGATACGTATGCCTGCTGACAAGGTAATTCACTCTGTGGGTCCTGGTTCTAATGTTTTCATTGTCCACATGCATTTGTCCTTCCATAGACACGTGTCTCATCCATGTAGATCTGTGAGTTTGACCTTGTTAACCTTAACATGAGTCATATTTAATCTGTATCCTTAATCCATCATTTCCAAGCATATTACTCGTCAGGATTTACGGGCATTGTATATTAAGTACTGCTATTTAAGTATTAGGTACAGTAGATGATTAACTGTCTTGTGGAACAAGATGGGAACATGTGTCATAAATTGTATATCCCGCATTTAATATTTATAGCAGAGTTTACAGACTCTATGATAACAGCTCTGTGAGGTTGTACTTAGGCACAGCAGTACTTGAGCTAAATGCTAACATCAGCATGCTAACACGCTGAATTTCAGAGGAGCGTTCCTATGTTCACTGGGTCCTATGTTGCCCTGGTCCCATGTTCCTCGCTTTGTATGAGACCAGTATGGACCCTTTTTTAAGAAAAGAGTCCGATGTTCCTCGGTCTGTTATTTTTTCCACAATAAGTGCCAAATTCCACGGCAAATAGGCATATGTGACCCTAACCATAACTCCTAACCCACACAAACTGCTGAATCAAATCAGCAATGGCATTTCAGCAGGTACAATGTTTACCATTTTCAACATTTCAGTTTAGCAAGGTAACACTTGCTAATTAGCACTACAACCAAAGTATTGCTGCTGTTAGCATGGCTCAAAAGCAGAGTGTTGTGAACACTGACTCAATTTGCACACATACTGTATGTTCTAATGATTCAGTTGTTAATATTTCAAATAACAAAACAGACAAATTAATGTATCACTTGTGGAGTTTAATAAGCACTTATGAAGGATTTAGCTTTAGAGTGCTGAAAATACAATTTACCATATAAAACAAACATTTCCCTTGTCTTTACAGCAGACCCAAAAATAGCACTGAAAATAAGCGGATCCACATGTACAGTTTCACCCAAAAAGTAGTTACATTTTTCCAGTGTTTTCAAAAAGTGTACGAACTTACATTTTTCATTTGAATCTTTAGGTGGATCAGTTATCACACACCCTCTAGCACCAGTGGCTGGTGCAAAATAAAACATCTTAAATTCACATCTAGAAGTTTCCATAAGAGGAACTAAAACGATAGTTTGAGTATGATGGCGCATTTGCAGAATCAGTAGAGACTGCAGGAAGCAGCAGGAGCCCCGTGCTGACGTCTCTCTTACACCGATCCATCGCCTGCTTGTATGATATCTTCTCTTGAGTGATGGGGTCTACCAGCTCTTTTTTGTAGGAAGCCTCATCCTGTAGCTCTTCAGCTGTTGTGTTATCAAGAATATCACTGGCGAGAGCTTCTTTGATAGTGAGGCGCCCTGCTTTAGCTGGATTCACAAACCCACCGGTCAGGTACTGCGCCTCCATATACCTTCTGGCCTTTTCTTTGGGAATATAACCTTTCATTGCAGCCTGTCCCACTGCGAGGCGCTCTTTGGTCATCGGGTCCTCTACTCCAGTGAAGGCCTTCTGGGCATTCAAAAGCGTGTACATGTCACTTGTGTCAATGAGACCCCGTTCAGCTGCCTTGTGAACAGAGAGTTTGTCCTTTTTGGCGAGATCGACGATTCCCCCGGTAGCTGCTTGTGCCTCCAGCAGCTTCAGAGCTGTATCGGCATCAATTAGTTTGCGGGTCAAGGCACTTCTTACAGACATGCGGCTTTCAGTGGTGTTATCTAAAATACCAGAGATAGGAAACTGCTCATCACCTGCTGAAGCAGTGAGGTTGTTCATACTGCCACTGTGGTGAGAGTTGAGGCTGGGGTAGGAGGACCTCAGGGAGTTTGGCATGGAGTTCAAGGGAGAGGGTGGAGTGGGTCTGGTGGGGGATCTTGGAACTGTTACTGGAGGAATGAAGGGCTTTTTAACTTCTCCTGCAACGAGGAGGGCAAACTCAGAAATGGACATTTTCCCTTCCTTGTACCGTGTTAAGTCATACTGAGTCAAGCGGCCGTCCCTCAGAGAATCCTTGACAGAATACTGCATCCCACTTTTGCGATCCTGCAGAATTGTTGTATCTCCATCCGGACCAGTTGAGGTGATTTCCTCCCAGTCGCACTCCAGCTCTGACAGGTGAATGTAGTGGTCGCGATCAATTAGCCCCTGCAGGTAAGCATCATAGGGAGACATGTCTTTACCGGTTTCCGGATCCAGGATGGTGATCCTTGTGGAGAGATTTGTCTCCCTGGTGTGAGTTTCAGACTGATCTTCATTGTTGACGCTGCTCTGCAGCTCGAGGATGAGTGTATCTCTCTGGTGTATTTTATCTTTTTCGTTAAGGATTTCTTTCTCCAGCCTTTGTATTTCAGAGGATGTCTTAATACTCCTCTGTCGTACAGTCTGGTTCCTCTCACTCATCAATTTGGACTGTTGCTGGAAGCTTATGCTGATGTTCTGTCTTTCAGACTCTAGCATTTTGAGCTGTCTGAGAAGATCCTCCTTCTCTCTTTGCAGAGCATCTCTGCTGGTGATGAGAGTGGTCTCCTCCTGAGAAGAGGCAGACTTTGTTGTTAGCATGTGAGTAATTTTGAGGTGGAGGTCTTGATTATTTTCCTCCTGGTCACGCCTAAGATTTCTCTCCTGCATCACAAGCTCTCTTAGACGTTCCCTTTCAGCCTCCACTGCAGGGTCTTTCTCTACGCGAACAACTTCTCTGTAAACAACCTTCTCAATTGACTTCTCCTTTTGCAGAATTTCCAGCCTGAGCTTCAGGTTGCGTATTTCTCTCTCTAGACGACTGATATTGTTGCCCTCCGTCTCAAACTCAGCACGTATACCATCAGTAAGTTTTTCCAGCGCAGGGTCCCTCTCCACTTTGAGGACCTCCTCGATGATAATCTTCTCCTCAATAGGCAGCGGGGAGTTTTCCAGTTCAAGAATACGAGATTTGATCTGCCTGAGCTCTGACTCTACTTGAATCTTCTTCTGACGCTCGTCCATCTGAGCGAGGGTATTCTCTGTGTCTTGAACCAGGGCCCTGAGCTGTCTGACCTCAATATCAAGCTTTCTGCGGGATTTCATTTCATCGTCCAGGTTCTTGTTCAACTTATCATGCTCCAGAATCTGCTTGGGGTCCTTCTGAAGACGCACCACTTCCTGCATGACAACCTTTTCCTCTGGCTTCTGCCTTTCAAGGACAATGTATTGGTTCTGGAGGTCAAAGAGACACTCCTCCACAGTGCGACGTTGGTGAGTCTCTTCTCTTACATTCCTCCGAAGTCTGTCAGCCTCCTTCTCAAGAAGAGGATCGTTCTCATATTTGATGAGCTCTTTATTGACTAGTTTGGTCTCCACCTTTGATTTTTCAGCTTTCAGCTCATCTCTTTCCTTACGTAGGTGGGTCAGCAGCTCCAGGGTGGTTTCATAGTTGACTAGTATACGGGAGACTTGGTTGTTCAGCCTTTGCAATTCCCTGGTGACCTCTGGGCTTTTCTCTTCTTTGATCACCTCCTGGGTCACCTCCTTGTACTCTACTTTGGGTTTCTGAGCACGCAGGGCAGTCAGAGTTATTATCAATGTCTTAATGTCTTTCTCCAGCTCTGTACGGTTACGGCTGGAATCCTGCAGCTCTTTCCTCAGACGCACCAGCTCGACTTCTGTCTCAGGATCAACTCTGTAGATCTCGTTGATGATCTCCTTGACCTCGACTTTAGCCCTGAGCTTGTTCACCTCACTAAAACGTAGATGTAAGGTGGCCAGGTCTTTCATAAGGATAACATTCTCATCTTTCTCCTCCTCCAAGGCAATCCGTAGTTTTTTCGACTCTTCCAGTAAATCAGGATCTTGCTGTACTTTCTTCACCACCTTGGTGACTATCTTGGGTTGGATGGTGGGAATTACCCTCTCAAGTGTGTTTATCTGGCTCCTTATGTTAAAAATGCTATCATTGAGTGACTTGAACTCGTATTCCTCCTCCGCGATAATGCTCTGGAACGTGAGAACAGCTTTCAGCATGTCCGGATCCTTTTCGAGCCTCACCACTTCTTTCTTAACAATCTTCTCCCTGATTTTTGGTTTCTGCTGAGACAGAACCGTCAGCTCAGATTTCACTTGAACTGACTCAGTGTCTCTCGTTTCTAGCTCCAGCCGTATCCTCTGCATCTCTTCTCTGATCCTGGTGGCTTCTTTATCAAGCTGCGGGTCTCTCTCGTATTCAGTCAGTTGCCTTATTATTAGTTTAGGTTCGATTTTTATTAGCTGTGTTTCTACATTGATAATCCTTTCATTGATAATTTCTATCTCTGAATGGGTTCTTGACCTTTTCAGTGCTTCGTCCTGGATCCGATTTTTCAGAGACTTTAGTTCCACCTCTAGTGAGGGGTCACGGTAGTATTGCACCACCTCCTTCTCCTCCAACCTCTCCACTCCTCTTCTATTCTTCAGAGACACAAACCTCTTACGGTATGTTTCCAGGTCTCTTTCAGCATGTGAGCGCCTTTCAACCTCCTCACTTAATTCCCTTTTCAGACTACCACTCTCCTCCAGGTCCTTCTTCTGGTTCTGTAGCTGCAGCTGCTGACTGACCACCACCTGACTAACTTGATCTTCATTCTACAAATGAAGAAAATTACAAAGGAGATGATAATTTGTAAGAGGAAACACTAGGAATCATTCTATTACTTAAATTGTTGATGTAACTTTGATTCCATAATATCGTACCCTGGCCTTGATGTTCCTCGCCGTCTCCATATGGCTCAGTAGCTGGTCATTTTGCGCAGACACCTCTGAGAAAAGGTTCACTAGATCTTTTTCCTGCAGAAGAAGCAGAAGACAAAATGAGTTTAGTAATTGAAGACAGTGAATATTTTACAGGAAAAGAAGACATCTGTCATGAGTTCTTAGTTGTGTTTAGGCGGTTGTCTATAAGCGTACCTTTCTCTGTACGGCCTGAGTCATAGTAGAAGTTTGACGTATCTTTGGAACTGGTTCATAATCTTCATCATCATCATCATCATCATCATCATCATTATTCAAAGTGCCACGGTAAGTGTTTGACTTTACGTCATACTCCTGAAATATATTGCAACATTGAAGGATTACTAATTGGAAGTGCACAACCGATCAACTCTTAATGAAAATAATCATCTTTCCTGAACTCACATGCAAGACGCTCTGCAGGTCACGGGAAAGATACTTGACTCGTTCTAAATCACCTGATTTCTTCTTGATGTCCTCCATTACTTTCTAAACAAGACATATAATCCAAAAACCACACAGACATGAGTAAGTTTTTATATAGAAGCTGGAGACAGGTTAATGTAATGTAAAGATATTCAGTACTTCCACTCACCTTCTGAGAGTTCTGCTTGGCTGTGATCTGCGCCACATTATCGGTGGGTTTGATGGAATTATTGGGCAAATTGATCAAGAAGAAATCCAATGACTGAGCTGCATTCTGGAAATCTTGGTTTTTATTGTTTGCCTCCTGTATGAGACCAGACCTAAAGCGAAATAGAAAAAACACTACTCATCTCGAAATAAAAACATATTTGTAGAACATAGAGAGACACACACACAGTCACAACAATGCCTGGATCATGTGTCACACACCTTTCCTGGAGCTGATTATTGACAGTCATGTAACGGTTCTTCAGCTCTTTCACCTCGTTCTCCTGGCGGCGGATGTCAGGACAGTATTCATTGAAACTCTGCTGCAGGGAGCTGCATGCTTGCCCTGTCAGGTCCAGATCTTTGCCTAATTTAGTGAACTCCTCCTTCTTTGAGGCCACATCCTTAAGCATAGACTGTTTGGCCGAAGGAGAAAGACAACAACAGGTTTGGATATCTTTGGGGCATCCCATGCTTTATCCCCTCATATTCCCTTCATATGAGCCTATAGTACAATACCTGCAGCTCCTGGTTGCGACTCTGGAGGGCATTGGGTTGATCAAGAATGGTGGCATCTTTAGCTAGCTTTTCCTCGAACCCAGAGACGATGTCTTCCACTTTCTGCTTCTTCTTCTCGAGGAACATGGAGGCTGTAGCTCTGGTTATAAAGAGAGAAACATAGAGATAATGATGAAAAACATCCCCGAACAGACAATATAGGCTAATTGCCTATGTTCAAAGCTGCAATCGGCAGGTCTGACAGATCGAGTTGACAAATGTCAAAATTTTGAACGTTTCTAACTCTCACGCCCCCCCCCCCCCTATAACCAAGCTCCTCAGCTCCCTCCCATCAAGTGCTCGTCAGTGGGCGTGCACCAGATACCTGTGAACGCGGCCGTCTCTTCTCTCATGAATAAACAGAATGGGGTACACCCTACATGGAGTTAGGCTGGCTAACTTACTCATAGATAGCAACTGCTAATGTCATTTAGTGTATGCCTAGCTTGAGGCGTGTGGCATTGTAACATGCATGAGGGGGGAGGGAGGATCTGTGTCGTGTGCACAAACTGTGAACTGGGCTGAGTGGACAGATTGATACGGGCAAGGTGGATTTTTGCAAAACAAACAACAGGCTCTAGGTGCACGTAGGCGCTTTTTCCCCCCTGTGACTTTAAAAATTAAAGAGAAACTCTTCTTACTTTTTTTTATAAAGATCGAGGAGGGTGTCGATGTCATCAAGCTTGTTGTTGGCATCGCTGAGTTTGAGGGGCAGGGTGGAGGCAATGGGTCCCAGGGGTTTCTTGGCCAGAATAGGCTCCATCTCTCTCTGGACCGCAGATTTCTCAGACTCCAGCTGTCTTACAGTGCGAGCAGTTTTCTGGCGGACAAAGTCATATGGTGTGAGTGAATAACATTTGGAAAAAAAACATAAGATAATGAAACTGTAACATTTACAGTTAAAGCATTATGTTTTTCACATTCACCTCATGCTCTTGCAGCCTGTTCGCCAGGTCTTGTGCGGGGTTGCGGTTGTCTAACGGAGCTCTGAGTCGACTCAGGATTTCTTTTTTGCTCAGATCCAGGGCTTTGTTGATCTTGTCTATGTCAGTGGCTAACTCTGCAGCTCTGGGATCATCCGGAGCACTTTGAGTAGCAGCTGGGTAGGAGCAAAGACAGTGAATCAACAATGAAATGTGAGATAAGCCCAAATATTCCATCGAAAACTCTTTCATGGTCTTATCGCTGAGGAAAACAGAGTGGGATGACTTTCTTCTCACCTGCCTTCATAGGGCCGTCCACCTCCACAGTGGGGTTCTTCAAAGAGGCCATTATCGCAGATCTATTGCTCTTTAGGTCTGTCAGCGCTCTGTCCAGACTGAACACACACAGACACACAAAGTTTCTTTAAAATCATCACAGGCATTGTCTCTGTTGTAATCACATAACAAGAAAATGTAAGTAAATCATACAGACTGTAGGTGCTGTGTTTGGGGTCTGTACCTTTTTACTTTGTCAAGCGCCTCAGCATCAGGTGGTGGGATCAAAAAACATGCCCCAGGGAGTGTTCTGGTCTTCCCACTGTTGCTCTGAAGCACCCAGTTCCTATTATCAGAGTTGGACTTTAGGGTTAGCCCCTCACCACGCCTCACTGTGTCCTGAAGCAGACAGAGCACATGATAAAATATAGATATTTTGCCTTTGCCATCATAGGAAATCATGTTTTTTTAATATCGAAGCCTGACTGATCATAACCTACATCTTCATCTGCCCAGTCACACAGGGACACTGCGGTGGTGGGTTTGGGGGGCGGGATTCGGCGTAACTTCAGAGGCACGACGCTGCTGCTGAGCTCCCTGAGGGCAGCCAGGCGCTGCTCGTTCCTCCTTACTGCTGGTTCATCTCCCTGAAGGGATTATTGAATTAGAACAGAAGCAACTCAAACAACCAGGAAGATCATGTGCTATGTCTCCGTATTTCTTGATTATCTAGTTGAGTAGAGGTGAACTGATTTTGCTGAGCAGGTTGAAGGGGGTTAGATCAGGTAAAGAAGCAAAGTGGCTGCTTTGAAGAGTGCAGCCGTTAGCAGAGCTGTGATATACATATATATGTAAATATATGTAGTTGCAGGTCGATTTTTAAGGAAATGTTTGCATTCTCTGTTTTGTAAAAGAGGGAAAAATAAATAATCTCTTCTATAATTTAATACTATTCACTATTATATATAATTCCTTAACTTGTTTTTTTTTTTTATGGCTCATATCCCAAATAGTATAAATTGATGTTGCCAACATAGCTGCATGGAATACATCTCGTATAAGCTTTCCTCTTGCATGCAACAATATGGTGAAGCATATATAATGCTTTGGTGTGGTGAGCATGAAGCTGAGATGTGACACAGACCTGACAAGTCACAAGTTGCTTGCTATTGGCTGATTCATTGTTTGAAGGAGGGCATTGTGGGTGGACGTTATTGTGGTCTTTATTTTCTAAAAGCTCACTGCAGTCTGCACAAAATCACACATGGACTTTGCTTCAAGTTCCTCTGAGCTTCTTAATCCTGCTTTCGTTTTACTTTTTCCTCGTGAATCAAAGTTTGAGAATACCTGTATTCAGTCATGTGATCTCTTGACAGTTGGGTTCCTCCTACACTACACTGTTGTAAGTGACACTCTTATCCTGCAGCTTTAAATGTCTCTATACTCTTCAAGACTTTGTGGAGCTGCGTGGAAACCAAGATTTAAAGAAAAGCACAGTTGTACCTCCAGTGCCATCAGGACCTCAGAGTTGCTCTTCTGAGCCAGAGACCTCGGGTCCATAGTGGAACTGAGTCTCTCCAGGGACTCGGAGAGCGTCTCTGCATCCAGCTGGAACTGCATTGGACAAACAAGCACTTCTTAACAACGAGCTACAGTGATTTAGTAGGAGAAATATGTTCACAGTCAGTCATAGTGTGGAGCCGTCAGAGGATCTCTACCTTCTTGTAGTCTTCGATGTTGTCCAGGTGTGTTTCCTGAGCCAGGCACAAGTTGAGGAACGATTGCCAATCGGCCTGCACAGCACTCC
Source organism: Echiichthys vipera (assembly GCF_963691815.1). Taxonomy (NCBI): domain Eukaryota; kingdom Metazoa; phylum Chordata; class Actinopteri; order Perciformes; family Trachinidae; genus Echiichthys; species Echiichthys vipera. Next base: position 23,091,055 of record NC_139842.1, read on the forward strand.
TGTGCGCCTGACCAAATCAATCACCTCAATTCAATTTCACTCAAAGCAATTTGATTCTAAGCATTCATTCTAATGTATCTGACAGTAATAAAAACTGAGTCACTGTGTCATGTACAAGGATGATTTATTTATGTTCCCAATGTCTGAAACAGCTGACAGTACCTTTATTGTTGAGCTGCCAGGGTGTGTCTTCTCAAGAAGACGCTCTCCTTCCTCCCGAAGCTTGTTGATCTCACTCTCATGTGCGAGCAGTCCGTTGTTTTTGAATTTCTGCATAAAAACGCAAACAACACACAAACAATCAAGTCTCCCCAGCAGCTAAGCAGTTACTATGCACCGTACTGGTTACACCAGTTGGGTCCCGAGCTGGTGTAACTGGCCCTGAGAGGATTGTGCTCGAAGGCAAGCTGACAAACAAAATGTTAATATTCTTCTCTCCAAAATCTCTCCACCCCGCACTTCCCTCGTGATCACAAGACCACATCATCACGAGGACGCACGCTGTCCGCCTCACCTCATACTCCATGCGGACACCCCGGGCGTCGACCATGCGCTCGCTCCAGTCTCTCTGGAGGATCCTCTCCTGCTGGCCTGACAGGTAGACCAGCTCCTTACTGCAGCTCTGCACATACTCGTACAGAGAGGCCAGGTGGTTGCGTCTCTGCTGGGAGAGCTCCTGCATAAACACCCATGCAAGATACACACATTACATACACACATCCCTCTGAATTCACTTGATTCATTTCTTATTTCCTTCAAAAAACACAAGTCACACAATGCTGCCTTAAGGTCAACAAGAGCAAACAAAACAACTCACGTGAAGTTTAGCATATTTCTCTCTGAGGGCGGCGTACTGCTCCTGCAAACACAGATGAAGAAGAAGATGATGAAGAAGAAGAAGCAGAGAAACTAATCAACCTGCATGAAGTCCTGCAGAGTGTGTGTGTGTGTGTGTGTGTGTGTGTGTATAACGTGTTGTGTCCTGTACCTTTGAAGTGGTGGTGCTGGGCTCCAGCTGGGCGTTGTAGGCCTCGATCTCCTGGTGCAGAATGTTATGTTCAGCTATCTGCTTCTCCACATCAGTCAGGTTGGGGCCGTATGCGTCTGCCTTCAACTGTTTCTGTAAATCCCAGCATTACGAAGAAGAAAATGGTTCAACCTGTGACATTTTATAATCGTCAAGATGTTTAGCTTCAACCAAAGACTGACAACTGACCAGTTTTTCATCCAGCAGAGGGCTCCAGTCGATCTTCTGTTTTGGGTCCAACTCTTGCATCTGGGAATACAGTTCCCTGTAGATGGAGCAGTCCTTCACCCAGCGATCGTGCAGATTTTTCACACTGTAAAAGTGAGATTTAGACACAGAAGTGTTTCAGATAAGTTGATGGGTGGAGAGAGGGGGAAAATGGAATGTGGAAATGACACTTTGTGACAAGCCTGGTCATGGCATGCGACGCATCAAGTTTTAGGTGTGTCTGCTGGCATGCATGGAATTTGTCTGTGACACTGCAGAATAAACTCACTCTCTCTCTATCTCTTTGGCCTGCGGGTGCTGCAGCCTCTTGGCCTTGTCCACGTCCATGAAGAGATCCTTCAGCAGCCCCTCAGCCTGCGCCAGGTTTTCCGCGTTCTCCCTCTGGTGGACCAGGGCCTGGTTCTTCCCATCACGCTCTGTGTCCTGCAAGGGGCCAAAAGGAACAACGTGTTTGTAAGATTCAGTTTAGAAAAAAACACTTTCATGTACTCTCATGTTTCTGAGCATATCTGATTTAGAAAAAAGTTCTGTTGAATCATGTCCTGTTTAAGTTGGTTGTTTTATTACCACTTTACTCACATTAGGGACCAACTCCCTACAATGTATATATTTTTTTTTTTTGTAATTTTATTTTATTTTTTTTAAAAGAGAAAGAAACATGAGCAGGGGTCATACTTTGTCATAACCTTTACTCTCACAGAGATGACGTACTGTATTTTCCACCACAGGCAGCATGTTAGCCAAATCAACTTGCATGATCAGCCTTTATTGCTGAGATTTATCGTTGAAAACTGAAACTGATATAAGTATCAAATGGACTGCATTCATATAGTGCCTTTCTAACTACACATGGACATGTGGACAGGAGGAGGCGGGGATCAAACCGCCAACCTTGTGATCAAGGGACGACCCACTCATATTAAGCCAGTGTCAATGTAGTCACGTCACAATTCTTTATCTTGGTGAGTCTCCAGCTCTGGTGCATGTTCTTACCACAGCCAGCAGCTGCTCCGATGCCAGGATATTCTTCTCCACTTGGTCGGCATTCTTCTGCATGCGAGCGATCACCACAGCCAGGTCAGTGGCCTGAGTCCTGGGTAAAAACACAGAGAGGTGACAGTCAACATCCTCCACACCACTAACATCATTCTGTGAGGAAGCCTCAGCTGTTTCTTGGCATGGTTCCAGGACATTAACAAAGTAGAAGGTAAGATATACTCTGGTTATTGTGATAAAATAGCTGTTCTTTACACTTGTAAAGGTATAGTATAAATGTATAGTGGGTGATCAGTCTATAAATGCACCTAATTTAAGAAGTTGATTAGTTTTTTTTATGTATAATGGTGATCTTCAAAGTAATTATTGCTGGTATGAAGTAGTTTAAAAGTACCTCATGATGTTGCATAAGTACAGTAGTTGAGTAAATGTCTTTCTGTACCTTAACGTGACACTTACTGGTTCTCTTCGTGTAATGAAAGGGCACTGAAGTTAATGTTTCAGGTGTGAACATAAAACCCAGTGAGAGCTGGAACAAAGAAGATTCCACACTGGCATGTCACTCATAAACAGCTCTTTGCAGACCTGTTTGTGCTCTCTGGGTGTTTGTACTGTCATACCTCCTCTGCTGTGATATGAAAGCCAACTATTTATTCTGACACACCCGGAGCAGGACCCAGGGGACTGCGCTGGGGAGGGGGGTCTGGAATGTTGTCTGTGAGTGACAGACATTCCTGCTGAGACGTGTGTCACACTGCACCATTCATCTTTTATCAAGTAAAGGAGTCATTAATGCCAGCGGGGCTGTGACAGTCGCAGTCAGACATTATGGCTCGTAGTAGGCGGAGTACTTGGGTTGATTATTATTTTTTATTACTCTCAGTAGTGGAATGTTACTATGTACATTCAGTCAAGTAGCTACTTCAGTACAAATCGGATGTGCTTGTACTTTACTTGAGTGTATTCTTTATTCTCTAATTCCACCACAGTTCATTCACTTCATTTAATTGACAGCTTAGTTATTGATAGTTATTGATATACGCTCTTTTGTTTGCAAAACCTTAAAAAATGTGATGCTTAACTATCCAACAGTATTTACAAGAAGAGCTAAAAATATTAGTCAGTCAATCAATGAGTCCTTGACAGAAAATAAACTGTTTTGATGTCATTTTTCAACATTTCATGGTTTCAGCTTCTCAAATGTGTAGATTTATTGTCAGTGAATTAAATGATTGAATTGCTTTTTATTGCTCATGAATCATTTTGGATGGAAATATTTGGTAGGACAAAAGAAGCATTGAGATGGGGTCCCTCTGGGCTCTGGGTAACAGGTGTTTCTGAAGTTTTAATAAAACAATCAACCAATCAGTCAATCAGGAGATTAATCCATAGCAAAAAAAATCATCATATTTTTGTTCCACTTCAACCAACTCCAACTACTACTCCCGAGGCACAAACGCATGCGTAATAATAACCTAATGATACAATATATAATACACCACTCACGGGGGCGTCATTATGCTTTTATGTTTGATACTTACACACATACACACTACTTTAGTAACAGTTTCAGTGCTGGGCTGAGTTATACATTCTTGCCAGTGTGTAGCAGTACTTAGGATCTGAATACTTCCTCCTCCACTGACTGCCCCTCCACTCAGGCTCTTATCTCTTCTGCAAAGGTCCAACATGTGTCTGACTTCATTCACTGCTGAGAGCTACGCTACAAACACACACGATTCTTCTTGCTATAATCAAGAATATTCAACCATCAGGCAAGCTATTTACCACACTATACACCATGACTCAGTCCCTTCCATTCAAACTCAGGTTTCTCTGTGCTGATTAAGACAAACAGAGCTTGCAGCAGAGAGACCCTGCCCTGCCACTCCCTCAGCCCTTCCTGTCTTCTGTCACTAACAGTCCTGAGCCTTTGGCTGCAGGTCACGCCCCGCTGTGAAGGAGCGCTAATGTTCAACAGCGTGTGTGTGTCCCCCTGGGTGAGGAGATAAACACCTGCTTTGTCACTTTGAGAGGAGCCGAGAGGAGGTTGCGTAATTTCAACCTCTTGGAAGTCAACACATTTATTGCCGTGCGCAACTTGATAAAACATGATTGATCACTCCTCTGCTCGAACAACCAGTGGTTCCACTACATAGCAATGACAACAATCTGCACACTGTTGACCTATCAGCTTAAAGAGTCAGAACACTGGCCTATCGAGTGGCACCAGAAATGGATTTAGTGAGTCAGTGAACTTTGCTGATACACCCTTTGGGCAAAGACACAAATTAAACTGCTGTGGTTAAGTATAGGAACAAGTCAGGTGAGGCGACAAGAAGCCAATCGATGAAGAACACTAGCTGTGTAACGTTAGTAACATGGTGGTATTATCAGAGTAAACAGGAAAGGACTGATTTCATGTTCAAGGAGGGTTCTTTCATTTCCCAAAAGTCCTCATGCTCCTATAGTTTTCTTCTAAATAATGAATTAAAGACATTCTTGTATAGTTGTGTCTCACACATACAATGTATTTCAAGAGTTGGATCAGATGTTTTAATGTGGCACCTGACTCCTGTTGTACACTAACTGTCCAGGGAGATAAAACACTGCAAACATTAATAGGACCATATAAAGCCTGCATGCAGCATTAGGCACATTTCAGGTCAGCCCTCCAGGAAGAAAACACAGCGTGAGGCAGCGGGAGAGAGGAGACGAGGAACAGTAACATAAGGCTAGGAAACCTGACACACACA